>NC_134355.1:223519662-223866329 GCF_048569485.1 Anomaloglossus baeobatrachus
CTAGGAGAGCAAGGAGCCAGCGCTAAGCATTGTGCGCTGCTCCCTGCTCTGTGCACATTTAGCTGCAGGACACATCAGGCAATTAACCCGATGTGTGCTGTAACTAGGAGAGCAAGGAGCCAGCGCTCAGTGTGCGCTGCTCCCTGCTCTGTGCACATTTAGCTGCAGCACACATCGGGTTAATTAACCTGATGTGTGCTGTAACTAGGAGACTGGGGGCTGGTCACTGGTTGCTGGTGAGCTCACCAGCAACTCGTGTAGCCACGCTCCAACGATCCCTGCCAGGTCAGGTTGCTGGTGGGATCGCTGGAGCGTCGCAGTGTGACAGCTCACCAGCAACCTCCTAGCAACTTACCAGCAATCCCTATCGTTGTTGGGATCGCTGGTAAGTTGCTTAGTGTGACTGGACCTTAATACAATTGAAGTCAATACATTACCACTGTAAATCACCAACACAGGTGGCCCCCTAACATACTTTTTTGTTATCACTTCATCAGAGGACTCGTTGTGCTTGCAAGTACCAGCTCACCAACTGGTGTGCGACTAAAGCTGGTGTCACACATAACGACGACGACAACGACGTCGCTGCTACGTCACCATTTTCTGTGACGTTGCAGCGACGTCCCGTCGCTGTCGTTGTGTGTGACATCCAGCAACGACCTGGCCCCTGCTGTGAGGTCGCCGGTCGTTGCTGAATGTCCAGCTTCATTTTTTGGTCGTCACTCTCCCGCTGTGACACACACATCGCTGTGTGTGACAGCGAGAGAGCGACGAAATGAAGCGATCAGGAGCCGGCACTGGCAGCTGCGGTAAGCTGTAACCAGCGTAAACATCGGGTAACCAAGGGAAGACCTTTCCCTGGTTACCCGATATTTACCTTCGTTACCAGCCTCCGCCCTTGCTGCCAGTGCCGGCTCCTGCACTGTGACATGTGGCTGCAGTATGCATCGGGTAATTAACCCGATGTATACTGTAGCAAGGAGAGCAAGGAGCCAGCGCTAAGCAGTGCGCGCGGCTCCTTGCTCTCTGCACTGTGACATGTAGCTGCAGCACACATCGGGTTAATTAACCCGATGTGTACTGTACCTAGGAGAGCAAGGAGCCAGCGCTAAGCGCGGCTCCCTGCTCTCTGCACATGTAGCACAGCGACGTTATGATCGCTGCTTCTGCTGTGTTTGACAGCTAAGCAGCGATCATAACAGCGACTTACAAGGTCGCTGTTACGTCACCGAAAATGGTGACGTAACAGCGACGTCGTTGTCGCTGTCGCTTAGTGTGACACCAGCTTTACCCATTCGATGGATCTCCACATTACACATTTTGACAAGGCTTGTTGAGCAGCAAAAGGCCAGTAGTTGAATACCAGCTACAACATTTTGATCAGCCTCCGCACATAACAACCAACAAGTGGGCATGGATGTCTGACATCTGTGAGCTTCTCAAAACTTTGCAGAGTCAACCATAATGGTGAGTGGGGATGACGTCATAATCAGCCTCACCATCTCGCTTCTGTGTGTACTCAATCACTCACTGTTCACAATTAAAGAGGAAGATGTGCACCTAGTTGAGATGGAGGAAATAAGCTACTACCCAGCCTCATCTCAGCGTGGGTTGGGTGATAATGAGGAGGAGGAAAAGGAGATGATTGCTTGCGCTAAAGAGGGATTTATCCACACCAGCTTCACCCTGTCTGTTCAACATGAATGGCCTGAAGAGGAGGAGCAGGAGGAGATGGAGAGTCATACTCTTGGTGGGGACAGGGAAGTCTTGCCTGTTAGGAGTCTGGCACACATGAAAGACTTCGTCTCTATGCGTTTCCCATGACCCTTGCATTATACGCATTTTGACCAACACTGATTACTGATTGTTCTTCCTTCTCGATCCACGCTGCAAGGAGAAGTGTGCATCTATCCATACTGTGGCAGAGCGGGCTAATAAAATGGAGCAATTTCAGAAGGCCTTAGTTGAACAATTAGTACAAAAATTCCAATCTAATAATGCTGGCGGTAGAGGTAATAATTCCTTGGGCTACCAAGGAGGAGAGATGAGGAAGACACATCCCAGGTCTAACAGAGCCAGGGGAGCACTATCAAACGTCTGGGACACTTTCATGAGACTCTCCCAGCACCCAGGCCCTGATGCGTGGACTACTCTGACAAGGAGGGAAAAGTTTTGGAAGATGGTGAAGGAGTAACTAGCTGACTCCACCAGCACCCTCTATGATTCCTTTGTGCCCTACAACTACTTAGTGCTGGACATGTGTCATGAACTGTTCCTCTACGCCTTGGACGTGCCTGCCAGCCCTGTCACTAGTGTTTTGTCTGAGCGGGTTTTTAGTGCTGCCAGGGGCATAATAACTGATAGACGCATCCACCTGTCAACTGCAAATGCTGACAGACTGACTCTTATCACAATGAGAAGAACTGGATTGCCCCAGACTTCTGAACCCCAGCAGATGACAGCAGCGGAACATAAAGGCAATTAAAATGTTCCTTTTCTTCTGAGATATTTCCATGCACCCTTTCCCACCCAAACAAGTTCATACAGTTCATTTTTTTTCTCATATCCTCCTCCCCTTCCTCCTCCTTCACCATACCAACAGGGTGATATTGCAAACCTCACTTTTAATTTTTTCAAGGGTGTGTATAATGCACTTCTTCCTAATTTTTAAAGGCCTACCTCAAAAATTCTCTTACATATATATGTTGTATAGGTATCCTCCCCAGGGGTAAATGTTTTTAAGCTCTTGCACTTAGTGCATAGGGTTTCCCAGTGTAGCAGTCCCACTCCTTAACCCCTTCACGACCAGCCGATTTTTCACTTTCCGTTTTTTTTTTTCGCCATTCTTCTCAAAGACGTAACTTTTTTATTTTTTAGTAAATATGGTCATGTGAGGGCTCATTTTTTGCAGAACGAGCTGTACTTTTAAATGAAACCATAAGTTTTACCATATAGTGTACTGGAAAACGGCAAAAAAATTCCAAATGCAGAAAAATTGCAAAACAAATGCGATAGCACTATTGTTTTTGAGATATTTTATTCACTGTGTTCACTATATGGTAAAACTGATGTATGGATGTGATGCCTGAGGTCAGTGCAAGTTCGTAGTCACCAAACATGTATAGGTTTACTTTTATATAAGGGAATAAAAAAAAACAGAAGTTTGTCCGGAAAAAGTGGCGCACGGTTTACACCATATTCCGTGACCCGTAACGTTCTCATTTTTCGGGATCTATGGCTCAGTGAGGGCTTATTTTTTTGCGTCTCGAGCTAACGTTTTTAACTGTACTATTTTTGTGCAGATGCTACGTTTTGATCGCCTGTTATTGCATTTTACGCAAAAGTTGTGATGACAAAAAAAGTCATTTTGGCGTTTAGAATTTTTTTGCCGCTACGCCATTTACTGATCAGATTCATTGATTTTATATTTTGATAGATCGTGCATTTCTGAACGCGGTAATACCAAATGTGTGTATATTTTTAATTTTTTTTAACCCTTTAATTTTCAATGGGGCGAAAGGGGGGGTGATGTGAACTTTTAGGTTGTTTTTGTTTTTTTTTTAAATTTTTTAAAACTTTTTATTTACTTTTTTTTTTTTTATTTTACTAGTCCCCCTAGGGGGCTATATCCGATCGCTCTGCCCTGTCTGCTGATCACAGCTACACAGCTGTAAACAGCAGATACACTCACTTTCTGGTTCAACGGGTTAAACGGCATGAGCAGATAACGATTCTGCTCGTGCCTAGCAGGCACACATCTCAGCTGTGAAAATCAGCTGTGATGTGCACCAATCGCTGCAAGCTGCCGGCAGCAGACCGTGGGTAGTAACATTATGACCGCTAGGACGTAATATTACTGCCCACGGTCGTTAAGGGGTTAATAATGGGTAAAATTGTTTTTTGGGGTCCTCCTGTAAGCCCTCCTTTAAAATTTTTGCTAGGCCTTGCACTTAGTGCATAGGCTTTACCACTGTAGGAATCCCAGTCTTTTTAAAATTGTCTAAAAATGTATTTTGAGGCTCTCCACTACGTTTTCCAGGGTGGATTGCAATCCCTTCTTTAACCCCTTCATCCCTGGGCATTTTTCCATTTTTTTTTTGGGGGGGGGGTTTGCTCCCCTTCTTTCGAGAGCCGGACCTTTTTTATTTTGCTGTCAGTCTCTCCATGTAAGGGCTTAATTTTTTGTGGGACAAGCTGTACTTTTTTTTTTTTTCCAAATGTTTTTATTAAATTTTTCAATTTTTATAAACATAACAAAGACCTTCATGGTTACAAAAGAAGAACATTCCTCTGACAGAATAAAACATAATAGGGGATATTGTCCCAACTTAAAATTCCAGACTGCTCTTTGGTAAGTCGTTAAAACCTGTGTCAACCCTAGGTATTTCCGAAGTTGCTGATGTGTCCCGATATACCCTTATCTGCTCATCTTCTCCGCTCTCCACAACCCACTACTGGATGATTCTTAATTTACCCAAGTTGTCTTGGATATCATTCAAGAGATACCACTCTGAGTGTGTAAAAGGTGTCATCACATTATTTATCTCTCCCGGGGTAAATTGGCGTTCAATAAAGTTTCTCCATCTCCCAAAAAACTTGCCTGTCAACCTGTCTTTGTCCCTTTCCGCTGCCATTTTTTCTAGTCTCAATAGGTTGTGTAATTCGCCAATGACTTCCTTCATGGATGGGCTCTCTCTGTGTATCCAGTGTTTTAAAATACATCGTTTGGCTATCATGGCTATGTCATGTAGTATTGCAAAATTTTTCTGTCCCTGCGCCTCCGAACCCCCTCTTACTCCTTTCTCAAAGGAGTGAAAAATCCACACCATTAACTCTAAATCACTAGAAATTCCCCATGTTGCTCTAACAAATGCCCTAACTTGATTCCAAAACCCCTGAATTTTCTTACATTCCCATAATCCATGTAACATATCTGTTTTCTCTTCTTGACACTTAGGACATCGCATATCTCTTCCTGGTATATTGAATCCCAAGATAGCCCTATGTAAGATTCTAAATTGAGTGTCCCTCCATCTCTCATTAGTAACATGTTTCCGCACTTGTACCCAACCCTTCAATATGGTGCCCACCACTTCTTGTCCTTTCAATTGTTTCCCCCAAGCTGTTAGGGTACGGCTATCTTCCCTAGATATAAGCACCCCCCGAAATATTCGGTAGATATGAGAGACATTGACACTTGCTATATCACCTTCCATAAGTTCATCAATCAAACTTCTGTTCAGTTCCCTTCCAAGCTCACTCAGATCTCCAAGCACCCCAAATTTTAATTGTTCATATTGGATAATATGCGAGCTATTGAGGTCATACTTATCTAGCACTTCTTTGCCTGTCATCCACCTTCTCTCCTCCACATTCATAACGTCTTTCACCCACCTAATGCCCTTCTCTTTCCATCTAATAAACAGCTTGTTTTCTCTTCCCAAGGGGAAGTTTGGAGATGCCCAAGGGTTCAAGTACTTAGACACTTTCCATGAAAGACTCAGCTTCTTTCTCACTGACTTCCAGGTTAACATAGTGTCTCGGAATATGATTGAGCACCTTATGTGCCTTTCCACCTTGGACAATGGAGAGTGTAGAATGGACGTCAAATCCCATGGTGATGCATACTTAGCTTCCATACCGTAGTCTGAGTGCCTACTCGTCCCTCTCATCCAATCCAACACATGCCTCATTATACACACCAGATTATATCCCCGAACATCTGGGAAGCTAAGTCCTCCCTCCTCCGCTGACTTCATCAGTGTACGCAATTTTATTCTGGGTTTCCTTCCCCTCCATACAAAATCCGCATACGCAGAGTTCAGTCTATTCACATCCTTTAGTTTTAGTAATAACGGGATTGTCTGGAATGGATATAGTAGTCTAGGAAAGCTCATCATTTTTATCAGGTGACATCTTGCCAGAAGTGGTAGAGGCAGACCCTTCCATCCCTTGATTTGTGTTATAATTTTCCTTATTAACGGTCCGTAATTTAGCTCGTAGATCGATTCCATCGTTCTCCCTATATGTATTCCCAGGTATTTAATTGAAGTCTGTGCTATAGGGATGCCACAGAAACAACCCTCCTTTGCGTTTCCCCCTGTTGGTCCTTGAGGCCCCCTCAGAAACATGATCTCGCACTTTTTCTTGTTTAGCTTAAATCCCGATATTAGTCCAAATTTCTCAATCAAGGCAAGAGTCTGTGGTAAATCTGCGCTGGGGTCCCCCATATACAGTATAACATCATCAGCAAAAAGCGCTACCTTTATTTCCATTTCCCTTATCTTGATCCCTTTAAAGCTGTTCTGTCCCTGTAAAATTCTTGATAAAGGTTCAATTGCCAGGTTGAATAGGAGGGGAGATAGCGGGCAACCTTGTCTTGTTCCCTTCATCAAAGGGAACACATCTGATAGAAAGCCCGGAGTGTGTATCCTAGCTCCCGAGTTGGCATATAGTGTTCTGATATAAAGTCTCATTTTGCCTACTAATCCTATGGCCTCCATTACCCTGTCTAACCAGCTCCAGTTTACATTATCGAACGCTTTTTCAGCGTCAAGAGTAACTAGGGCTGGTTTTGCCCCTTTCCCAGTGCACTCTAATCTCACTGCGTCTAACACTAGAATTGTCCTCCGGATGTTAGTGACAGCATTTCTCCCTTTAATAAACCCCACCTGGTGTTCTGTAATGATCCTAGGTAGAATCATGGCCAATCTGTTAGCCATGATCTTGGACATTATTTTTAAATCCTGGTTTATAAGTGATATGGGCCTATAGCTAGAGGGATCATCTAGATCTTTGGTCCCCTTGGGGAGTAATTTGATATATGCTACATTAGAATTTTTGGGAATTTCCCCTCCTTCCAGTAATGCGTTAAATACAGCCGTAAGATCCGGTGAGATCAGATCCTTCATAGCCCTGTAAAATTCGCTATTAAACCCGTCAGGTCCCGGTGCCTTGTTGGTGTTAAGGTCCCCGATTGTTCTCATTACCTCCTCCACTGTAATAGGTGCATTCAAGGCACTCAAGTCTTCCTCATTTAACCTGGGCATGTGTGCTTGTCTCAGCCATTCTGCCTCGTCAGTCATGTCATTCTCTCCTGGCCCATATAATTTTCTATAATAATCTCCCAGCAGTTTATTAATTTCCTTAGGGTCCGTGGTCACCCCTCCCCCCTTTGTTTTCAGTTTGGGGATCACTGTCATCTTTCTGCTGCCCCTTGCCAGGTTTGCCAACATTCTCCCCGCCTTGTTGCCGAATCTATGCAACTCAGCTTCTTTGTGCGACCAGAATAATTGTTCCTTCCTTTTGGCCCAATCGTCAAATCCCCTTTTCGCCTCCAACCATCTGTCTTTAGCTGTGGGAGATCTGTTTGCCAGGTACTTAGTGTAAGCTACCCGAACTGCTTCACTCAGGGCATTATAATTTTCATTCGTTTTTCGTTTGATCATGGCCGCATACCCCATCAATCGACCCCTCAGTACCGCCTTTGCCGTTTCCCAATATAACATTGGTGTCCCTTTATGTTCCTTGTTGTCTTCTATGAATTCTCCCCACCACTCTTGCAGTATTTTTTGGAAGTTTTCTTGTCTAAGAAGAAAAGATGGAAATCTCCATATGATATCTGTACCTCTCTTGAATTTTTCTCTAATGCCCAATCTCACTGGACTATGATCTGATATCACCATGTTCTCTATCTCACAGTTTTGTACTCCATTCACTAGGTCTTGAGATATCCAGAACTGGTCAATACGTGACCAACTATCATGTGGGTGTGAAAAGTGCGTATATTCTCTATCATGCGGATGCGTTAGTCTCCAGATATCTTTCAATCCTACATCTTCTAATGTTACCTCTCTATTGTCTGACCTCCTGTCCACGTTTCCGACTCCCTCCTCCCTCCTCCTCCTATCCTCCGCTGAGTCTGGAACTGTGTTAAAGTCTCCTCCCACTATTATGTTAGTCCCCCCCTCTGTTAGTAATCTGGCCTTTATGCCTTCATGAAAGGAGTTCTGTTGTGCGTTTGGACCGTAAACATTATAAATGCTAAGTTTGCCCGCTGGACTAATGATTGTTAAGTGTTGCCACCTTCCCTGGTCATCAGCCTCGTGTGTCACTACTTCATGGCTTAGTTGTTTATTTATAAGAATCATGGTACCCGCTTTCCTGCCTTGTGCTTCCGCCCCGTATACGGTGCCCACCCAGTGTTTCTTCATGCGGAAAAAATCCTCCTTCCCCAAGTGCGTTTCCTGTAATAGTGCAATGTCTGTTTTAAGTCTTTTCAGGTGTCTCAATATCATTGCTCGTTTGTTAGGAGATCTCAGACCTTTAACGTTCCACGTAATTATTTGTACCATGGTTACTAATGCATTCTGCTTTTGCTGGTCCCTCTCCTGTGGGCCCTAGCCTCCCGATAGGCGAGACAATCATCACTAAATACCTTGTTAGCCCCCCAAAGTTGACACTTCCCTTCCCCACCTTGTAAGTATAACAAAAGTAACAAAAAACAAGTAACTGTGAAACATGTTTTCCCTATCGAGAAATTTTTGGCACTTTTCGCCATGTTAGTGACTTCCACTTTTCCTGACCAAACCATCAAGCTCCCTAGTCCCCCCCCCTTAAAGTATACATTTTATCCCCGGACCATCATGAACGAGCCCCGAATGATATGAGGAGATTGAGACATTATGTTAATACCTCTCAAGAAGAAGAGAAAATTAAAAAAAAAAAAAAAAAAAAAAAAAAGGGTAATTCGGGTCCAACTTAGCTCTGAGTCCTGGAAACCATCCTGACGTTCAGATTAGATCCCCTTCAATTGTGTCTGCATGCCGATCTTGGACAAAGGAAAGAGGAGGTAAGGGAAGAGGGGGGAAAGGAGAAAAAAAAAAAAAAAAGGGAGGGGGGAAGGTGAAGCAGGGAGTAAAAGGAGGAGGCCCAAAAATTGGCACATAGCCTCCCCTTCCACCCCTCATGACCCCTCGACCCTCTCTCCTTGACAAAAAATACGAAAGGGATCTATTTGATTTCAGTTATCCTGAATCTTCCCCAAGAGTTAGTCTCTGTGATCCGTGCGAGGAGTAGGTTGTTGTAATCCTGGGCTTGTTCTCCTCTCCTTTCTGCTCTCAACTTGCGTTTGCTCTCTGAGATGTTTCGGATCTTTTCCTGGGCTCATGGAAAATCGTCTTCTGTTGCTCCCCTCTTCACTAGATCCCCTCCCCTGTCCATCTGGCCGGGACTTGTCTGGCTCTGCCATGATAGCATTTTCTGCTTCTTTATAATCTTTGTAGTAAGCAAACGAGCCATTGGGGTTTTTAACTTTTAGTGTAGCAGGGTACATCAGCTGACATTTTATTTTTTTGTTATACAGAAATGTGCAAATTTTACTAAAATCTTTTCTTCTTCTGGACACTTCAGCCGAGTAATCACCAAAAATCAGCAATTTATTGCCTTGGTAATGTAACGGGCGCTTTCGTTCCCTAAAGGCCCTCAGTATTTCCTCCTTGTGCTTGTAATCTAGATATTTAACTATCACCTGTCTAGCCCTCACCGGGTTTTTCTTGTTGAGATTCTGTTCCTCTCCCTTGTTCGCCTCTTGTTGTCGCAGTGGTCCCACTCTATGAGCCCTTTCTACTCTGAATTTTGCCTTTATGCCTAAGGCCTGAGGTAGCTCCAGCTCACATATATTGTCCAGTTGCCCCAATGAGACCGATTCTGGCAGCCCGACTATACGTAAATTATTTCGTCTCGACCGATTCTCCAAGTCTTCAGCCTTGTCTTTCAGATATTCATTAGACTTCACTAGACTTGCTATTTGTCCTTGCATAGCCAAAATTGTTTCTTCAGAATCAGATATTCTCTGTTCCGTTTCTGCCAATCTAGATGCCTGGACGTTTATCTGATTTTGCATAGCAGCCAATGATGTTTGTATGGCTGTCTCAATGACCACTTTGATCTCTTTTGACAGATGTGATGTCACTTCTACAGCTAATTTTTTATAATCTATATTGAGCTCCTGGTTGTACTTGTTTTGGCCTCCAGGTGGTGCTATTGTCTTATATTTCTTATTTTGCACTGAGCTTTTCCCTCTCTCTGCCAGCAGTAATTTGCATGATTGAGACATTGGTGTCCCTGGCTGCTTCTTGTTTTCTTTACAGGGGGTACTAGTGTTTCTGGCATGTAGCTTCTGGTGAGGTCTTTCAGGATTAGGTCCCTCATGTTGCTTAATTATTTTCCCTTCTCTTCCTGCTGCTCCACTGTGCAATCTTTGCTTGCTAATTCCTCCTTCCCATCTCTCTTCCATGTCCATGTCGCCTTCATCTTCCCACTGAGATCCTTCCTCTTCTGTCCCCTGCATCCATCTCTCCCCAGCCCCCTCCTCTTCTGTCTCATAGCTCGCATCTCCTTTATCTCCCCCTCTCCTAATCTGTGTTACCGCGGCTTGCAGCTGGGACTCCGTCCCCTCCTCCACCAGACTCTCCGGCGCCATGTTAATTTCTTCCTCCACACATGGCACTTCAGGATCATTGCTTCTCCGGGACATCTCGCTGCAGCCAGCACTTCTCAGGAGGTACCGCTCCATGCCTGCTGACTTCTAATTCCCCTCCAAGGTCTTTTTGTCTCATCCACGTGTCCGGGTGAGTTATTTTCTGTCGGTTTCTCCGGGGGGGTGGCAGGAGCTTCCCCTCTATGCTGTCACCTCAGCCAGGACAGGATCCGGAAGTTCAAGCTGTACTTTTGAAGGAAAGCATTAGTTTTACCATATAGTATGCTGGAAAGCAACAAAAAAATTCCAAGTGCAAAAAAGTAGCAAAAACAAAGTGTGATTGCTCGATTGTTTTTGGGATATTATATTAACCGTGTTCACTATATGGTAAAACTGATGTGTCAGTGTGATGCCTCAGGTCGGTACGAGTTCGTAGACACCAAAAATGTATATTAAACCTACAAAGAACTACAATGATGCCATTTTTAGAAAATCTTTATTGAAACATTAAAAATGCATAAAAATTGATAAAATATGTGCACAGCAAGCCAAATGACAAAGGAGGAACAACAATACACATGGAGATGTAATTGTAATAATCCCACAATGGCTTACATCAAAAAGTAGCGGAGTCTTTCAGGATAAAGACAGTAATACTGAACTAATAAAATGTCATTATTGACCATAAAGAGTAAATAAATACATAAAAAAATTATCCATCGAGAAACAAACCCACTGTATACAGGTAAATTGCCATGTTCGAGGCTTACTAATGATTTATTAACAGCAATCCTCGTTCGAGGGAGGCCACTTGACAATAATAGTGTGAGAAGCAATTCAAGAAGGCTAAAATATAACTTTTAATCTTAATATATTAAAACCATTACTAGGTGACAGGTAACCAAAAGCTCCTTAGTGTTAGGACAGCTTAGATTTTCCCATACGCTGAGATAATATGGTGACTAAGGAGCCTAAAGATATAACAAACTAAACAAAAAAAAACAATAAACACAAATAATAATTGAGTCGATTATTTCACTCAAATGAACAGTGGTCCCTATAGTGAGCACACAAAAAATAATCAAAAATAATTCAATATAAAAAAGGATAGTATACACTGGTTCTCAGAGGAGAAACTGACAGTATAATTACATACGATATTGATGAGAATAAATTGAAACGATCTCACCAATATCAAATAGCTTGGGGTACTTCAGGGTTTCCTCTGTGTGGGTCCTTCAATTTTCATCTTGTTACTGACCCTACACATCCCTAGGGAAACTCGCTTTAACTGACACCCACAAGCTTCTGTCCTGACAAGGGCAGACCACAGCTAACCCTCACTTAATACCCCTATACCATTCCCAGCCTTGTCCTGACGCGTTTCATCTTATAGGAATCATCAGGAGACTCCAGTATTGTGGAAAAGGTCAGAGGTCCTATGCCCAAGCTCCCAAAAGACACAATGGAACCAGAGCATCAAAAAACAAGGGTATATAACACATGGCAATCAAACCACATAAGAGCCAATCATTAAACTCACCAATGGTGATCCAGGGCTGCAGGTGGATCCAGACTAGACATTCAGTGCCATAAACATAATTAGAAAATGAGGACTCTCCACATGTAGGACGCATGGTCTGTGGAATGCAAACAGTGTTCGTTCCACATTGATCTCCATCCAGGAGTGATGAACACATCCGGGTGTCACATGACAACAAAATGGAAGTGCAAGCTCCAGCTCCGGAGCGCAGATTCAGCAATAAGTCACAAAGACAGAGAACAATGTGAGTGGGAGGGACGCTGCTGCGTCGTCATGCGCATACTCCATTTCTGGAGCGCAGACGCTGCAATGT
This sequence comes from Anomaloglossus baeobatrachus, assembly GCF_048569485.1. Classification (NCBI taxonomy): domain Eukaryota; kingdom Metazoa; phylum Chordata; class Amphibia; order Anura; family Aromobatidae; genus Anomaloglossus; species Anomaloglossus baeobatrachus. The sequence continues at coordinate 223,531,999 of NC_134355.1, forward strand.
GGAACAACATGCGTTCCACATTGATCTCCATCCAGGAGTGATGAACACATCCGGGTGTCACATGACAACAAACCGGAAGTGCATCACATCCAAGGCGGGACATTACTGTGTGTTACTGCGCTGGCTCCAGCTCCGTTGCGCAGATTCAATACTAAGTCCCAAAGACAGGGATTAAAGTGAGTGTGAGGGACGCTGCTGCGTCGTCATGCGCATGCTCCATTTCTGGTGCGCAGACGCTGCAATGCATTCATACATCAGAGGTGATGTGGACAGTGGGCGTAACAAAAACGTCACAAACCCATTGTAAATCAACCATCACGTGTCCAGGGAGGTGTGTTTAGTTCGTGACACTGGGTTACATACGCTAGAGAGCCTGAACAGGCACATAAGAAGGAGAGCCTCCATGGCCAAAACGCCCCCAGGTCCCGGATCGAACACAGGTCCCACACTATGGTAGCAAATCAACACCTCCAATGGATGGCATAAAAATGCATGCAGTAACCTGCACAATAGATGTGCCAACACCATTTTCACAATTAAAACACACAGTGTCCACAGATTAAAACACCACAAAAGTGGGTCACTTGATAAGATTATTTTAGTGAAGCATATATATTTATTTCTCTTTAGTTATAATAAATAGACCATGCAAAACAAAAATAGGGAGAGATAATGTAGTTCACTCGTAATGGAACCGTCTGGCTCCCAGGCCACCACTGTTTCATCAAGACCTATGATAAACTCTATGTGTATTGCTAGTCAATTCAGTCATGCACTCTTTAGAAATAGTTCAATCGTTGCCTGAACAATACAACGGTATAGATATATTCAAGCTCCAGATATATGAGGACAGATCAATTCATTACCCATCCCTCATGAACTATAAAAGTTACAGTTTACAGATAAGTGAATATAAGGTTATCATTGGCCGATAATTTTCCCCCCGGTTTCAAATGAAACTGGCAAATTGAAGGTGTTCATTCAGACCCCTCGGAGAGGAGGTACTTAGATTAAAGATCCATTTAGTCTCTTGTTGGAGTATCCGCCTGTCCCAGTTGCCCGCCCTCTTAGGTTTAGGGACCACGTCAATGCCTATAAAACGAATGACAGTGGGATCTCCGCCGTGCTTCGTCCAAACATGTTTAGCTAGAGGTTTGTCTCTTTTGTGCTCAATATCGACAAGATGGTCTCCCACTCTGCATCTAAATTCGCAAATCGTTTTGCCCACGTACTCGAGGCCATATCTACACGTGGCCTTGTAGATTACTCCCTGAGTACGGCAATTGATAAAGTGTCGTATTTCAAAGTTCTTATCAAGCACATTACTTTTGAATGTTTTTCCAACCTCCAGGAAGGGACATGCTATGCATTTCGGACATCTGTAGCAACCTTTTACCTCCCTGGACAACAAATTTGACTCATGCTGTCTTTCAAAGTGGCTATGTACTAGCCTGTCACCCAGGGACTTCCCCTTTTTATAGGTGATCATTGGTCGCGCAGGTAGAAGGAACCCCACATCTTTATCCATAAGGAGGATGGGCCAATGGCATTCCAGGATCTTACGGACCTCAGTGGCACCATTGTCAAATGTCGTGATCAATCGAGAGATGCCATCCTGATTAGACGGCCTGTCTCGGTTCAGCAACAACTCCACTCCAGAGACACTCTTAGCCTCATTATAGGCCTTTTTCAGGATCTCCTTAGGGTAACCCCTCTCTTTGAATTTGTCACGGAGCTCTCTTGATTGGGTTTCAAAAACCCACTTATCCGAACAGCTCCTCCGTAACCGGAGGAACTGTCCTTTGGGGATCCCCTTTCTCAAATGAAAGGGATAGATGCTCTCCCATCTGAGGAGAGAGTTAGTGGCTGTGGGTTTGTGAAAGGTAGATGTGGATATATCGCCATTCCTATTCTTTTAGATAAGAATGTCCAAGAAAGGAAGGCGGTCCTCCTCAATCTCATGTGTGAACTTGAGGCCGATGTCATTTTGGTCTAGGCCCGCTACATAGTTAGATAATTCAGTCTTACAGCCTGTCCATACCACAAGTATGTCATCTGTGTAGCGGGCCTATACCTCAAATTTAGATGTGAGGTCCTTCATCTCCTCCACAAAGATCCGTGTCTCCTCCCACCAACCCAGGAATAAATTGGCATATGAGGGAGCACAAGGGCTTCCCATAGCCGTACCCCTGAGTTGGTGGTAGATCCGCCCATCAAAGATGAAAACATTTCTCTTAAGACAAAAATCCAAGAGCTTCAAGACAAAACCATTATGTTCAGCATACTGGCGACCCAGTGTATTTAGAAAATACTCAACCGCCTCAAGGCCCTTTGAGTGTGGTATAGAGGAGTAGAGGGCCTCTACATCAATACTCCCAAGAAGAGTGCCCTCACCAACTGACATACCGTCTAATTTTCTTAAGAGGTCAGGTGTGTCCTTTACAAAAGACGGCAGGGCCGACACAAAAGGTTTTAGTATTTTATCCAGGTAAACCCCACAGTTTTGGGTCAAACTGTCAATTCCAGACACAATGGACCTCCCCCTTAGAGGGCGGAGGCCCTTGTGAATTTTTGGAAGACAGTAAAATGTTGCCATTGTTGGCTCCTTCTGAAATAGAAATTCATACTGCATCTTACTAATTACTTGGGTCTGGAGGCCCTCATCAAGAATATTTTTGAGCTCTTCTAGATATAATTTAGTTGGATTTACAGAGAGTTTTTCATACCCTGTCTTATCACCCAAGATTTTAGTGCAGATCTCCACGTACTGATCAGTGTCCATGACAACCACATTGCCCCCTTTATCTGAGGGTTTAATGACAATGTGGTTGTCATGTTCAAGGTCCCTCAATGTTTCCATCTCTCCCTTTGTCAAATTGAAAGGTGTGAAATGGGAAGACCGGGAGATGGAGATGGAAAGAGACAGAGGGGGGAAAAAAACAGAGAGGAAAAAGAGACAGAGGGGGAAAAGAGAAAGAGGGGGAAAGAGACAGGGGGGAATGAGACAGAGGGGGAAAGAGACAGAGAAGGAGAAAGAGACAGAGGGTGAAAGAGACAGAGGTTAAAAAAAGAAAGAGACAGAGTGGGGAAAAGAGACAGAGGGGGGGGGAGAGACAAGGGGGGGGGAGAGACAAGGGGGGGAAGAGACAGAAGGGAAAAGAGACAGAGGGGGAAAAGAGACAGACAGAAGGGAAAAGAGACAGAGGGGGAAAAGAGACAGAGGGGGAAAAGAGACAGGGGGGAAAAGAGACAGAGGGGAAAAGAGACAGAGGGGGAAAAGAGACAGAGGGGGAAAAGAGACAGAGGAGGAAAGAGACAGAGAAGGAGAAAGAGACAGAGGGTGAAAGAGACAGAGGTTAAAAAAAGAAAGAGACAGAGTGGGGAAAAGAGACAGAGGGGCGGGGGAGAGACAAGGGGGGGGAGAGACAAGGGGGGGAAGAGACAGAAGGGAAAAGAGACAGAGGGGGAAAAGAGACAGACAGAAGGGAAAAGAGACAGAGGGGGAAAAGAGACAGACAGAAGGGAAAAGAGACAGAGGGGGAAAGAGACAGAGGGGGAAAGAGACAGAGGGGGAAAGAGACAGAGGGGGAAAGAGACAGAGCCAGGGGGAGAGAGACAGTAGAGGGAAAAGAGACAGTGGAGGGGAAAGAGACAGTGGAGGGGAAAGACAGTGGAGGGGACAAGAGACAGGGGGAAAGAGACAGAGGGGGAAAGAGACAGAGGGGAAAAGAGACAGAGCCAGGGGGAGAGAGACAAAGGGGGAAAGAGACAGAGGTGAAAAGAAACAGAGGGGAAAAGAGACAGTCAGAAGGGAAAAGAGACAGAGGGGGAAAAGAGACAGGGGGGAAAAGAGACAGAGGGGGAAAAGAGACAGAGGGGGAAAGAGACAGAGGGGGAAAGAGACAGAGAAGGAGAAAGAGACAGAGGGTGAAAGAGACAGAGGTTAAAAAAAAGAAAGAGACAGAGTGGGGAAAAGAGACAGAGGGGGTGGGAGAGACAAGGGGGGGGGAGAGACAAGGGGGGGAAGAGACAGAAGGGAAAAGAGACAGAGGGGGAAAAGAGACAGACAGAAGGGAAAAGAGACAGAGGGGGAAAAGAGACAGAGGGGGAAAAGAGACAGAGGGGGAAAGAGGCAGAGGGGGAAAGAGACAGAGGGGGAAAGAGACAGAGGGGGAAAGAGACAGAGCCAGGGGGAGAGAGACAGTGGAGGGAAAAGAGACAGTGGAGGGAAAAGAGACAGTGGAGGGAAAAGAGACAGTGGAGGGAAAAGAGACAGTAGAGGGAAAATAGACAGTGGAGGGAAAATAGACAGTGGAGGGGAAAGAGACAGTGGAGGGGAAAGAGACAGTGGAGGGGAAAGACAGTGGAGGGGACAAGAGACAGAGGGGGAAAGAGACAGAGGGGGAAAGAGACAGAGGGGGAAAGAGACAGAGGGGGAAAGAGGCAGAGGGGGAAAAGAGGCAGAGGGGGAAAGAGACAGAGGGGGGAAAAGAGACAGAGGGGGGAAAAGAGACAGTGGAGGGAAAATAGACAGTGGAGGGAAAATAGACAGTGGAGGGGAAAGAGACAGTGGAGGGGACAAGAGACAGAGGGGGGAAAGAGACAGAGGGGGAAAAGAGACAGAGGGGGAAAAGAGACAGACAGAAGGGAAAAGAGACAGAGGGGGAAAGAGACAGAGGGGGAAAGAGACAGAGCCAGGGGGAGAGAGACAGTGGAGGGAAAAGAGACAGTGGAGGGAAAAGAGACAGTGGAGGGAAAAGAGACAGTGGAGGGAAAAGAGACAGTAGAGGGAAAATAGACAGTGGAGGGGAAAGAGACAGTGGAGGGGAAAGAGACAGTGGAGGGGAAAGACAGTGGAGGGGACAAGAGACAGAGGGGGAAAGAGACAGAGGGGGAAAGAGACAGAGGGGGAAAGAGACAGAGGGGGAAAGAGACAGAGGGGGGGAAAGAGACAGAGGGGGGGAAAGAGACAGAGGGGGGAAAAGAGACAGTGGAGGGAAAATAGACAGTGGAGGGAAAATAGACAGTGGAGGGGAAAGAGACAGTGGAGGGGACAAGAGACAGAGGGGGAAAGAGACAGAGGGGAAAAGAGACAGCCAGGGGGAGAGAGACAGAGGGGGAAAGAGACAGAAAGGGGAAAGAGACAGAGGAAGAAAGAGACAGAGGGGGAAAGAGACAGAGGAGGAAAGAGACTGAGGGGCAAAGAGACAGAGGGGGAAAGAGACAGAGGGGGAAAGAGACAGAGGGAAAAGAGTCAGACAGAGGGGCAAAGAGACAGACAGAGGGGGAAAAGACAGAGGTTAAAAATAGAAGGTGAAAGAGACAGAGGGGGAAAGAGACAGAGGGAGAAAAGAGACAGAGGGGGGAAAGAGACAGAGGGGGAAAGAGAGAGAGGAGGGAAAAGAGGCAAAGCGTGAAAGAGACAGAGGGGGGTAAAGAGACAGAGGGGGGTAAAGAGACAGAGGGGGGAAAGAGACAGAGGGGGAAAGAGACAGGGGGAAAGAGACAGGGGGAAAGAGACAGGGGAAAAGAGACAGGGGAAAAGAGACAGGGGGAAAGAGACAGAGGGAGAAAGAGACAGAGGGGGAAAGAGACCGAGGTTACAAAGAGAAAGAGACAGAGGGGTAAAAGAGACAAACAGGGTAAAAGAGACAGAGGGGGGAAAAGAGACAGAGAGGAAAAAGATACAGAGGGGGAAAAGAGACAGACGGGCAAAAGAGAGAGGGGGGAAAGAGACAGAGGAGGGAAAAGAGACAGAGGGGGGAAAAGAGACAGACAGGGGAAAAGAGACAGACAGGGGAAAAGAGACAGACAGAAGGGAAAAGAGACAGACTGAGGGGGAAAGAGACTGAGGGGAAAAGAGACAGACAGAGGGGAAAAGAGACAGAGGGGGAAAGAGACAGAGGGGGGAAAGAGAGAGAAAGGAGGGAAAAGAGACAAAGGGTGAAAGAGACAGAGGGGGAGAAATAGACAGAGGGGGAAAGAGACAGAGGTTAAAAAGAGAAAGAGGCAGAGGGGGAAAAGAGGCAGGGGGGGAAAGAGACAGAGGGAGGAAAGAGAGAGGGGGAAAAGAGACAGAGGGGGGAAGAGACAGAGGGGAAAAGAGACAGAGAGGGGCAAAGAGACAGACAGAAGGGAAAAGAGACAGAGGAGGGAAATAAGACAAAGGGGGAAAGAGACAGAGGGGGAAAGAGACAGAGCCAGGGGGAGAGAGACAGTGGAGGGAAAAGAGACAGTGGAGGGAAAAGAGACAGTGGAGGGAAAAGAGACAGTGGAGGGAAAAGAGACAGTAGAGGGAAAATAGACAGTGGAGGGAAAATAGACAGTGGAGGGGAAAGAGACAGTGGAGGGGAAAGAGACAGTGGAGGGGAAAGACAGTGGAGGGGACAAGATACAGAGGGGGAAAGAGACATAGGGGGAAAGAGACAGAGGGGGAAAGAGGCAGAGGGGGGAAAGAGGCAGAGGGGAAAGAGACAGAGGGGGGAAAAGAGACAGTGGAGGGGAAAGAGACAGTGGAGGGGAAAGACAGTGGAGGGGACAAGAGACAGAGGGGGAAAGAGACAGAGGGGGAAAGAGGCAGAGGGGGAAAGAGGCAGAGGGGGGAAAGAGACAGGGGGAAAAGAGACAGAGGGGGAAAGAGACAGGGGGAAAGAGACAGGGGGAAAGAGACAGGGGGAAAGAGACAGGGGAAAAGAGACAGGGGAAAAGAGACAGGGGGAAAAGAGACAGAGGGAGAAAGAGACAGAGGGGGAAAGAGACCGAGGTTACAAAGAGAAAGAGACAGAGGGGTAAAAGAGACAAACAGGGTAAAAGAGACAGAGGGGGGAAAAGAGACAGAGAGGAAAAAGATACAGAGGGGGAAAAGAGACAGAGGGGGAAAACAGACAGAGGGGCAAAAGAGAGAGGGGGGAAAGAGACAGAGGAGGGAAAAGAGACAGAGGGGGGAAAAGAGACAGACAGGGGAAAAGAGTCAGACAGGGGAAAAGAGACAGACAGAAGGGAAAAGAGACAGACTGAGGGGGAAAGAGACTGAGGGGAAAAGAGACAGACAGAGGGGAAAAGAGACAGAGGGGGAAAGAGACAGAGGGGGGGAAAGAGAGAGAAAGGAGGGAAAAGAGACAAAGGGTGAAAGAGACAGAGGGGGAGAAATAGACAGAGGGGGAAAGAGACAGAGGTTAAAAAGAGAAAGAGGCAGAGGGGGAAAAGAGGCAGGGGGGGGGAAGAGACAGAGGGAGGAAAGAGAGAGGGGGAAAAGAGACAGAGGGGGGGAAGAGACAGAGGGGAAAAGAGACAGACAGAGGGGCAAAGAGACAGACAGAAGGGAAAAGAGACAGAGGAGGGAAATAAGACAAAGGGGGAAAGAGACAGAGAGGGAGAAATAGACAGAGGGGGAAAGAGACAGAGGTTAAAAAGAGAAAGAGGCAGAGGGGGAAAAGAGGCAGGGAGGGGAAAGAGACAAAGGGAGGAAAGAGAGAGAGGGAAAAGAGACAGAGGGGGGGAAGAGACAGAGGGGAAAAGAGACAGACAGAGGGGCAAAGAGACAGACAGAAGGGAAAAGAGACAGAGGAGGGAAAAGAGACAAAGGGGGAAAGAGACAGAAAGGGAAAGAGACAGAGGGGGAAAGAGACAAAGGGGAAAAGAGACAGACAGGGGAAAAGAAACAGACAGTAGGGGAAAGAGACAGGCAGAAGGGGAAAGAGACAGAGGGGAAAATAGACAGACAGAAGGGAAAATAGACAGACAGAAGGGGAAAGAGACAGACTTAAGGGGAAAAAGACTGATGGGGAAAGAGACTGAGGGGAAAAGAGACTGAGGGGAAAAGAAACTGAGGGGAAAAGAAACTGAGGGGGAAAGAGACAGAGGGGGAAAAGAGACAGAGGGGGGAAAGAGACAGAGGGAGGAAAGAGAAAGGGGGAAAAGAGACAGAGGGGGGGAGAGACAGAGGGGCAAAGAGACAGACAGAAGGGAAAAGAGACAGAGGAGGGAAAAGAGACAGAGGGGGAAAGAGACAGAAAGGGAAAGAGACACAGGGGGAAAGAGACTGAGGGGAAAAGAGACATACAGAGGGGAAAAGAGACAGAGGGGGGAAAGAGACAGAGGGGGGAAAGAGACAGAGGGGGTAAGAGACAGAGGGGGAAAGAGACAGAGGGGGAAAGAGACAGAGAGGAAAAGAGACAGACAGAGGGGGAAAGAGACAGAGGGGAAAAGAGACAGAGGGGGAAAGAGAGAGAAGAGGGAAAAGAGACAAAGGGTGAAAGAGACAGAGGGGGGTAAAGAGACGGGGGGAAAGAGACAGGGGGAAAAGAGAGGGTGAAAGAGACAGAGGGGGGAAGAGACAGAGGTTAAAAAGAGAAAGAGACAGAGGGGGAAAAGAGACGGAGGGGGGAAAAGAGACGGAGGGGGAAAAGAGACAGAGGTGGAAAGAGACAGAGGTGGAAAGAGACAGAGGGGGAAAGAGACAGGGGGGGAAGAGAGAGAGGAGGAAAAGAGACAAAGGACGTAAAGAGACAGAGGGGGAAAGAGACAGAGGGGGAAAAGAGACAGAGGGGGAAGAGACAGAGGGGGGAAGAGACAGAGGGGGAAAAGAGACAGACAGAGGGGGGAAGAGAGAGGGGGAAAAAGACAGAGGGGGAAAGAGACAGACAGAGGGGAAAAGAGACAGACAGAGGGGAAAGAGACAGAGGGGCAAAGAGACAGAGGGGGCAAAAGAGAGACAGAGGGGCAAAGAGACAGAGGGGCAAAGAGACAGAGGTGGAAAGGGACAGAGGGGGAAAGAGACAGAGGGAAAAGAGTCAGACAGAGGGGCAAAGAGACAGAGGGGCAAAGAAACAGAGGGGGGAAGAGACAGAGGGGGGAAGAGACAGAGGGGGAAAGAGACAGAGGGGGAAAGAGACAGGGGGGAAAGAGACAGAGGTTAAAAAGAGACAGAGGGGGAAAAGAGACAGAGGGGGAAAGGAGACAGAGAGGGAAAAGAGACGGAGGGGGAAAAGAGACGGAGGGGGAAAAGAGAGAGAGGAGGGAAAAGAGACAAAGGGTGAAAGAGACAGAGGGGGTGAAAGAGACACAGGGGGGTGAAAGAGACAGAGGGGGGTAAAGAGACAGGGGGAAAAGAGACAGAAGGGGAAAAGAGACAGGGGGGGGGAAGAGACTGAGGGGGGAAGGAGAAAGAGGAGGAAAAGAGACAGAGGGGAAAAGAGACAGAGGAGGAAAAGAGACAAAGGAAGTAAAGAGACAGAGGGGGAAAGAGACAGAGAGGAAAAGAGACAGACAGAGGGGGAAAGAGACAGACAGAGGGGCAAAGAGACAGAGGGGGCAAAGAGACAGAGGGGCAAAGAGACAGAGGAGGAAAGAGACAGAGGGGGAAAGAGTCAGACAGAGGGGCAAAGAGACAGACAGAGGGGGGAAAGAGACAGAGGGGGAAAGAGACAGATTGGGAAAGAGACAAAGGGAAAAGAGTCAGACAGAGGGGCAAAGAGACAGACAGAGGGGGAAAGAGACAGAGGGGGAAAGAGACAGAGGGGGGAAGAGACAGAGGGGGAAAGAGACAGAGGGGGAAAGAGACAGGGGGGGAAAGAGACAGAGGGGGAAAAGAGACAGAGGGGGGAAGGAGACAGAGAGGGAAAAGAGACGGAGGGGGAAAAGAGAGAGAGGAGGGAAAAGAGACAGAGGGGGTGAAAGAGACAGGGGGAAAAGAGACAGAAGGGGGAAAGAGACAGGGGGAAAAGAGACAGAGGGGGGGAAGAGACTGAGGGGGGAATGAGAAAGAGGAGGAAAAAAGAAAGAGGGGAAAAGAGACAGAGGGGAAAAGAGACAGAGGAGGAAAAGAGACAAAGGAAGTAAAGAGACAGAGGGGGAAAGAGACAGACAGAGGGGGAAGAGAGAGGGGGAAAGAGACAGAGGGGAAAAGAGACAGACAGAGGGGCAAAGAGACAGAGGGGCAAAGAGACAGAGGGGGCAAAGAGACAGAGGGGGCAAAGAGACAGAGGGGGAAAGAGACAGAGGAAGAAAGAGACAGAGGGGGAAAGAGACAGAGGAGGAAAGAGACCGAGGGGCTAAGAGACAGACTGAGGGGCAAAGAGACAGACAGAGGGGGAAAGAGACAGAGGTTAAAAAGAGAAGGTGAAAGAGACAAAGGGGGAAAGAGACAGAGGGGGAAAGAGAGAGAGGAGGGAAAAGAGGCAAAGCGTGAAAGAGACAGAGGGGGTAAAGAGACAGAGGGGGAAAGAGACAAGGGGAAAAGAGACAGAGGGGGAAAGAGACAGGGGGAAAGAGACAGGGGGAAAAGAGACAGGGGGAAAAGAGACAGGGGGAAAAGAGACAGGGGGAAAAGAGACAGGGGGAAAAGAGACAGAGGGAGAAAGAGACAGAGGGGGAAAGAGACCGAGGTTACAAAGAGAAAGTGACAAACAGGGTAAAAGAGACAGAGGGGGGAAAAGAGACAGAGAGGAAAAAGATACAGAGGGGGAAAAGAGACAGAGGGGCAAAAGAGAGAGGGGGGAATGAGACAGAGGAGGGAAAAGAGACAGAGGGGGGAAAAGAGATAGAGGGGGGAAAAGAGACAGAGGGGGGAAAAGAGACAGACAGGGGAAAAGAGACAGACAGGGGAAAAGAGACAGACAGAAGGGAAAAGAGACAGACAGAAGGGAAAAGAGACAGACAGAAGGGAAAAGAGACAGACAGAAGGGAAAAGAGACAGACAGAAGGGAAAAGAGACAGACTGAGGGGGAAAGAGACTGATTGGAAAAGAGACAGACAGAGGGGAAAAGAGACAGAGGGGGAAAGAGACAGAGGGGGAAAGAGAGAGAAAGGAGGGAAAAGAGACAAAGGGTGAAAGAGACAGAGGGGGAGAAATAGACAGAGGGGGAAAGAGACAGAGGTTAAAAAGAGAAAGAGGCAGGGGGGGAAAGAGACAGAGGGAGGAAAGAGAGAGGGGGAAAAGAGATAGAGGGGGGAAGAGACAGAGGGGAAAAGAGACAGAGGGGCAAAGAGACAGACAGAAGGGAAAAGAGACAGAGGAGGGAAATAAGACAAAGGGGGAAAGAGACAGAGAGGGAGAAATAGACAGAGGGGGAAAGAGACAGAGGTTAAAAAGAGAAAGAGGCAGAGGGGGAAAAGAGGCAGGGAGGGGAAAGAGACAAAGGGAGGAAAGAGAGAGGGGGAAAAGAGACAGAGGGGGGAAGAGAGACAAAGGGGGAAAGAGACAGAAAGGGAAAGAGACAGAGGGGGAAAGAGACAAAGGGGAAAAGAGACAGAGGGGGAAAAGAAACAGACAGTAGGGGAAAGAGACAGGCAGAAGGGGAAAGAGACAGAGGGGAAAAGAGACAGACAGAAGGGAAAATAGACAGACAGAAGGGGAAAGAGACAGACTTAAGGGGAAAAAGACTGATGGGGAAAGAGACTGAGGGGAAAAGAGACTGAGGGGAAAAGAAACTGAGGGGAAAAGAAACTGAGGGGGAAAGAGACTGAGGGGGAAAGAGACTGAGGGGGAAAAGAGACAGAGGGGGGAAAGAAGCAGAGGGGGGAAAGAGACAGAGGGAGGAAAGAGAAAGGGGGAAAAGAGACAGAGGGGGGGGAGAGACAGAGGGGCAAAGAGACAGACAGAAGGGAAAAGAGACAGAGGAGGGAAAAGAGACAGAGGGGGAAAGAGACAGAAAGGGAAAGAGACAGAGGGGGAAAGAGACAGAGGGGGAAAGAAACAGACAAGGGGAAGAGACTGAGGGGGGAAGGAGAAAGAGGAGGAAAAAAGAAAGAGGGAAAAAGAGACAGAGGGGAAAAGAGACAGAGGGGAAAAGAGACAGAGGAGGAAAAGAGACAAAGGAAGTAAAGAGACAGAGGGGGAAAGAGACAGACAGAGGGGGAAGAGACAGAGGGGGAAGAGAGAGGGGGAAAGAGACAGAAGGGGAAAGAGACAGACAGAGGGGAAAAGAGACAGACAGAGGGGCAAAGAGACAGAGGGGCAAAGAGACAGAGGGGGCAAAGAGACAGAGGGGGAAAGAGACAGAGCGGGAAAGAGACAGAAAGGGGAAAGAGACAGAGGAAGAAAGAAACTGAGGGGAAAAGAAACTGAGGGGGAAAGAGACTGAGGGGGAAAGAGACTGAGGGGGAAAAGAGACAGAGGGGGGAAAGAAGCAGAGGGGGGAAAGAGACAGAGGGAGGAAAGAGAAAGGGGGAAAAGAGACAGAGGGGGGGAGAGACAGAGGGGCAAAGAGACAGACAGAAGGGAAAAGAGACAGAGGAGGGAAAAGAGACAGAGGGGGAAAGAGACAGAAAGGGAAAGAGACAGAGGGGGAAAGAGACAGAGGGGGAAAGAGACAGACAAGGGGAAAGAGACAGGCAGAAGGGGAAAGAGACAGACTGAGGGGAAAAGAGACATACAGAGGGGAAAAGAGACAGAGGGGGGAAAGAGACAGAGAGGAAAAGAGACAGACAGAGGGGGAAAGAGACAGAGGGGAAAAGAGACAGAGGAGGAAAGAGAGAGAAGAGGGAAAAGAGACAAAGGGTGAAAGAGACAGAGGGGGGTAAAGAGACAGGGGGGGAAAGAGACAGGGGGAAAAGAGAGGGTGAAAGAGACAGAGGGGGGAAGAGACAGAGGTTAAAAAGAGAAAGAGACAGAGGGGGAAAAGAGACGGAGGGGGGAAAGAGACAGAGTGAAAAGAGTCAGACAGAGGGGCAAAGAGACAGAGGGGGGAAGAGACAGACAGAGGGGGAAAGAGACAGACAGAGGGGGAAGAGACAGAGGGGGAAGAGAGAGGGGGAAAGAGACAGAAGGGGAAAGAGACAGACAGAGGGGAAAAGAGACAGACAGAGGGGCAAAGAGACAGAGGGGCAAAGAGACAGAGGGGGCAAAGAGACAGAGGGGGAAAGAGACAGAGCGGGAAAGAGACAGAAAGGGGAAAGAGACAGAGGAAGAAAGAAACTGAGGGGAAAAGAAACTGAGGGGGAAAGAGACTGAGGGGGAAAAGAGACAGAGGGGGGAAAGAAGCAGAGGGGGGAAAGAGACAGAAGGGAGAAAGAGACAGAGGGGGAAAAGAGACAGGGGGGGGAGAGACTGAGGGGGGAAGGAGAAAGAGGAGGAAAAAGAAAGAGGGGGAAAGAGACAGAAGGGGAAAGAGACAGAGTGGGAAAAGAGACAGAGGAGGAAAAGAGACAAAGGAAGTAAAGAGACAGAGGGGGAAAAGAGACAGACAGAGGGGGAAGAGACAGAGGGGGAAGAGAGAGGGGGAAAGAGACAGACAGAGGGGAAAAGAGACAGACAGAGGGGCAAAGAGACAGAGGGGGCAAAGAGACAGAGGGGGCAAAAGACAGACAGAGGGGCAAAGAGACAGAGGGGGGAAAGAGACAGAGGGGGAAAGAGACAGAGGGAAAGAGTCAGACAGAGGGGCAAAGAGACAGACAGAGGGGGAAAGAGACAGAGGGGGGAAGAGACAGAGGGGGGAAGAGACAGAGGGGGAAAGAGACAGAGGGGGAAAGAGACAGAGGGGGGAAAGAGATGGGGGGAAAGAGACGGGGGGAAAAGAGACAGAGGTTAAAAAGAGACAGAGGTTAAAAAGAGACAGAGGGGGAAAAGAGACAGAGGGGGAAAGGAGACAGAGAGGGAAAAGAGACGGAGGGGGAAAAGAGACGGAGGGGGAAAAGAGAGAGAGGAGGGAAAAGAGACAAAGGGTGAAAGAGACAGAAGGGGAAAGAGACAGAGTGGGAAAAGAGACAGAAGGGAAAAGAGACAGGGGGAAAAGAGACAGGGGGAAAAGAGACAAAGAGGGAGAAAGAGACAGAGGGGGAAAAGAGACAGAGGGGGGGGAAGAGACTGAGGGGGGAAGGAGAAAGAGGAGGAAAAGAGACAGAGGGGGAAAGAGACAGAGGAGGAAAAGAGACAAAGGAAGTAAAGAGACAGAGGGGGAAAGAGACAGAGAGGGAAGAGAGAGGGGGAAAGAGACAGAGGGGGAAAGAGACAGACAGAGGGACAAAGAGACAGAGGGGGCAAAGAGACAGAGGGGGCAAAAGACAGACAGAGGGGCAAAGAGACAGAGGAGGAAAGAGACAGAGGGGGAAAGAGTCAGACAGAGGGGCAAAGAGACAGACAGAGGGGGGAAAGAGACAGAGGGGGAAAGAGACAGAGGGGGGAAGAGACAGAGTGGGAAAGAGACAGAGGGGGAAAGAGACAGAGGGAAAAGAGTCAGACAGAGGGGCAAAGAGACAGACAGAGGGGGAAAGAGACAGAGGTTAAAAAGAGAGGGTGAAAGAGACAGAGGGGGAAAGAGACAGAGGTTAAAAAGAGACAGAGGTTAAAAAGAGACAGAGGGGGAAAAGAGACAGAGGGGGAAAGGAGACAGAGAGGGAAAAGAGACGGAGGGGGAAAAGAGACGCAGGGGGCAAAGAGACAGAGGGGAAAAGAGACAAAGGGTGAAAGAGACAGAGGTGGTGAAAGAGACAGAGGGGGTGAAAGAGACAGAGGGGGTAAAGAGACAGGGGGAAAAGAGACAGAAGGGGGAAAGAGTCAGGGAGAAAAGAGACAAAGAGGGAGAAAGTGACAGAGGGGGAAAAGAGACAGATGGGGGGGGAAGAGACTGAGGGGGGAAGGAGAAAGAGGAGGAAAAAAGAAAGAGGGGGAAAGAGAAGGGGAAAGAGACAGAGTGGGAAAAGAGACAGAGGGGAAAAGAGACAGAGGAGGAAAAGAGACAAAGGAAGTAAAGAGACAGAGGGGGAAAGAGACAGAGGGGGAAAAGAGACAGACAGAGGGGGAAGAGACAGAGGGGGGAAGAGAGAGGGGGAAAGAGACAGAGGGGGAAAAAAACAGACAGAGGGGCAAAGAGACAGAGGGGCAAAGAGACAGAGGGGGCAAAGAGACAGACAGAGGGGCAAAGAGACAGAGGGGGCAAAGAGACAGAGGGGCAAAGAGACAGATGGGGAAAGAGACAGGGGGGAAAAGAGGCAGAGGGGGAAAGAGACAAGGGGAAAAGAGTCAGAGGGGGGAAAGAGACAGAGGGGGAAAGAGACAGAGGGGAAAATAGACAGACAGAAGGAGAAAGAGACAGAGGGGGGAAAAGAGACAGTGGAGAGAAAAGAGGTAGAGGGGGAAAGAGACAGAGGGGGAAAAGAGGCAGAGGGGGGATGAGACAGGGGGAAAAGAGACAGAGGGGCAAAGAGACAGAGGGGGAAAAGAGACAGAGGGGGGAAAAGAGACAGTGGAGAGAAGAGACAGTGGAGGGAAAAGAGACAGTGGAGGGAAAAGAGACAGTGGAGGGAAAAGAGACAGTGGAGGGAAAAGAGACAGTGGAGGGGAAAGAGACAGAGAGGAAAAGAGCCAGAGGGGGAAAAGAGCAAGAGGGGGAAAATAGACAGAGACAGGGGGGGAAAGAGACAGAGGAGGGGAAAGAGACAGAGGAGGGGAAAGAGACAGAGGGGGGAAAAGAGACAGAGGAGGGAAAAGAGACAGACAGAGGGGGAAAAGAGAGGGGGAAAGAGACAGAAGGGGAAAGAGACAGACAGAGGGGCAAAGAGACAGAGGGGGCAAAAGACAGACAGAGGGGCAAAGAGACAGAGGGGGAAAGAGACAGAGGGGGAAAGAGACAGAGGGAAAAGAGTCAGACAGAGGGGCAAAGAGACAGACAGAGGGGGAAAGAGACAGAGGTTAAAAAGAGAGGGTGAAAGAGACAGAGGGGGAAAGAGACAGAGGTTAAAAAGAGACAGAGGGGGAAAAGAGACAGAGGGGGAAAGGAGACAGAGAGGGAAAAGAGACGGAGGGGAAAAGAGACGGAGGGGGAAAAGAGACAGAGGGGGAAAGAGACAGGGGGGGGGAGAGAGAGAGGAGGGAAAAGAGACAAAGGGTGAAAGAGACAGAGGGGGTGAAAGAGACAGAGGGGGTGAAAGAGACAGAGGGGGGTAAAGAGACAGGGGGAAAAGAGACAGAAGGGGGAAAGAGACAGGGAGAAAAGAGACAAAGAGGGAGAAAGAGACAGAGGGGGAAAAGAGACAGAGGGGGGGGAAGAGACTGAGGGGGGAAGGAGAAAGAGGAGGAAAAAAGAAAGAGGGGGAAAGAGACAGAAGGGGAAAGAGACAGAGGGGGAAAAGTGACAAAGGAAGTAAAGAGACAGAGGGGGAAAGAGACAGAGGGGGAAAAGAGACAGACAGAGGGGAAAGAGACAGAGGGGAAAGAGACAGAGGGGAAAGAGACAGAGGGGGAAAAAGACAGAGGGGGAAAAAGACAGAGGGGCAAAGAGACAGAGGGGCAAAGAGACAGATGGGGAAAGAGACAGAGGGGGAAAGAGACAGAGGGAAAAGAGTCAGACAGAGGGGCAAAGAGACAGACAGAGGGGGGAAAGAGACAGAGGGGGGAAGAGACAGAGGGGGGAAGAGACAGAGTGGGAAAGAGACAGAGGGGAAAAGAGACAGACAGAAGGGAAAAGAGACAGAGGAGGGAAAAGAGACAGAGGGGGAAAGAGACAGGGGGGAAAAGAGACAGGGGGAAAAGAGTCAGAGGGGGGGAAAGAGACAGAGGGGGAAAGAGACAGAGGGGAAAAGAGACAGACAGAGGGGCAAAGAGACAGACAGAAGGAGAAAGAGACAGAGGGGGGAAAAGAGACAGTGGAGAGAAAAGAGGTAGAGGGGGAAAGAGACAGAGGGGGAAAAGAGGCAGAGGGGGGAAAGAGGCAGAGGGGGGGATGAGACAGAGGGAAAAGAGACAAAGGGGAAAAGAGACAGAGGGGCAAAGAGACAGACAGAGGGGGAAAAGAGACAGTGGAGGGAAAAGAGACAGTGGAGGGAAAAGAGACAGAGGGGAAAAGAGACATAGGGGGAAAGAGATAGAGGGGGAAAGAGACAGAGAGGAAAAGAGCAAGAGGGGGAAAAGAGACAGAGACAGGGGGGAAAGAGACAGAGGGGAAAGAGACAGACAGAGGGGCAAAGAGACAGACAGAAGGAGAAAGAGACAGAGGGGGGAAAAGAGACAGTGGAGAGAAAAGAGGTAGAGGGGGAAAGAGACAGAGGGGGAAAAGAGGCAGAGGGGGGAAAGAGGCAGAGGGGGGGATGAGACAGGGGGAAAAGAGACAAAGGGGAAAAGAGACAGAGGGGAAAAGAGACAGAGGGGAAAAGAGACAGACAGAAGGGAAAAGAGACAGAGGAGGGAAAAGAGACAGAGGGGGAAAGAGACAGAGGAGGGAAAAGAGACAGGGGGAAAAGAGTCAGAGGGGGGGAAAGAGACAGAGGGGGAAAGAGACAGAGGGGAAAAGAGACAGACAGAGGGGCAAAGAGACAGACAGAAGGAGAAAGAGACAGAGGGGGGAAAAGAGACAGTGGAGAGAAAAGAGGTAGAGGGGGAAAGAGACAGAGGGGGAAAAGAGGCAGAGGGGGGAAAGAGGCAGAGGGGGGGATGAGACAGGGGGAAAAGAGACAAAGGGGAAAAGAGACAGAGGGGCAAAGAGACAGACAGAGGGGGGAAAAGAGACAGTGGAGGGAAAAGAGACAGTGGAGGGAAAAGAGACAGAGGGGAAAAGAGACATAGGGGGAAAGAGACAGAGAGGAAAAGAGCAAGAGGGGGAAAAGAGACAGAGACAGGGGGGAAAGAGACAGAGGGGAAAGAGACAGAGGGGGGAATAGAGACAGAAGGGGGAAAAGAGACAGAGGGGGGAAAAGAGACAGGGGGGGGAAGAGACAGAGGGGGGAAAAGAGCAGGCAAAAGAGACAGACTTGGAAAGAGACAGAGAAGGGGAAAGAGATAGTGGAGGAAAGAGACAGAGGGGGAATGAGACAGAATGGGGAAGAGACAGACTGGTTAAGAGACAGAGAGCGGGACTAGAGACAGAGAGGGGGACTAGAGACAGAGAGGGAGACTAGAGACAGAGGGGACAAGAGACAGAGGGGGAATGAGACAGAAGGGGAATTAGACAGAGGGAAAATATACAGAGGGGACAAGAGACAGGCTGGGAAAGAGACAGAGAGAGGGGACTAGAGATATTGGACAAGAGACAGAGGGGACAAGAGACAGAGGGGACAAGAGACAGAGGGGACAAGAGACAGAGGGGAAAATATACAGAGGGGACAAGAGACAGAGGGGCAATGAGACAGAGGGGAAAATATACAGAGGGGACAAGAGACTGAGGGGGAAAGAGACAGATCTGGAATGAGACGGACAGACACAGAGATAGAAAGACAGAGAGACTGACACAGAGACAGACTGAGAGATGGAGACAGACAGACAGACAGACATGGTTAGAGCCTGAAACACAGACAGGGAAAGAGACTGACACACAGACAGAGCCACACACACAGACACGTACAGAGACCGACACACAGACAGAAAGAGATAGACAGACAGACTGACTGGGAGAGAGACAGTTACTATCCCGGATATACTGTGTATATCTATTGTGCTGTAGCGACTGGCAATGTTGTGAATGGCCGTTATGTGCCGCAGAGACGGAGGGCTTCTGCGATCTGAACCTGGAATGTTTCTCTGGGACTTGTAGTTCCATGAGGATTGCAGTATGTATTCAGGGCTGGGTTCATGAGATGGTCAGAGGTGATCCACATGCCTCCCATACATGAGTGTGGCAGCCATCTTGCTGAAAGCATATGGTCAGGAGATCATGTGCATGCTGAGACAGCAAAGGGCTATGAGAGTCCAGGGAGTTGCAGAGTCTACTGGGGCTCTGACCTGACAGCAGGTGCCGAGGACCGGGTTAGTGAGGCCAGTGAGAGAGTCTCCCTGGAGGTCGAGCCTACATAGAAACCTGCAAAGCGACTGACAGGTAACCCTGAGAAAAGTGCATGTGGACTGGCTGATACCAGAGAATGAACTGTATGGACACTCGGCGGTTGAAACTGACAGTGAGACATTGTTGTCCTGCGGGGAGAGTGGCTGTGGCCCGTTATACGGCGTGGTTTATGAGGATTTGAATAAATCATCTAGATTGTTTAAGTGACAAAGTGTTCCTATGTGCCTCAATCCCGCTACCTGACGCATGGTTCCCCACACGCTCGGGGTTCACGTCATCACATTATGATGGAGAATATGGGCATGGCAGCCAGGTTGCTAAGGGCAATAGCCTAAGACATACTTCACGGGGGGGAAAAATAAATAAATTTGGCAGCGGTTTGCGGTAGATCGGCGGGTCCATGAAGCTTGCTGGATACTGCAGAGGTGTTGCTGATGGATCGGCGGGTCCACGAAGACTCTGGATCGAAGCTGAGTGGCCATGACTGGAGCAGCATATGTGAATGAGATACTCTTAAAGTACCTGGTGCAGATTGGTGAGCAGTGACTGCAGGAGACTGGCAGCCAAGAGGTACAGCAACAGCAGCAGGAGCGACAGCAGCAACAGACGTCGCTGGCAGGGTGACTGAACCTGGCGGCACCGGATAATTTGGTGCAGTCCCTTCTGGGGCCAGTACTGTCCCGGGGTGCCCAGGGAGCTGCCTGGCACACTGAGGAACTGGGTAGGCTGGCACTTGAGAATTCCCTTGGGTAGCTAGGGAATGTACCCCCTCTAGACTGTGTTGCCCAAAATGGGGCAGAGCATCCCAAATATGAAGTTCCAGTGGCACCGATGGACAGTAGCCACGGACATTGGTGTTCATGCTATGCGTGTCCGGTCTGCGGTACAGACTGCCCGGCTGATAAGAAGTCACGTCTGTGTTCTGTGGAAGTTGATGTCAAATATGTGACTGGGCTGGTAGACTCGGTGAGCTTGGTGTCCATGGTGAGGGGCACACTAGATACCTACCCGATTCTTAGAAGGATGGGAGCCAGCTGCAGACATGGGTACACTGGAGACCATCCACGGTCCCGAGTGGTCATTGAGACGTATGGGGTGTTTGGATCCGTTAATGTTGGGGTAGTGCCTGACTTACTGCATTCCATTATAATAGGCCGGGAGTTTGATTTTTTTGAGGACTTGTGGGCGATAGCGGAAATGGCCTGTTGCTTGTGTAAAAGCCGGAAAGGTTCAAAGGAAGCCTAACACAGCAGGAGGCTGAAAGTGTTCCTTGTTGTATGATATTGTGTAATAAGGGAAAGACAGTGCCTACTAGAAGTGACAGTACTAAGTTAGGGGTGACCAAAGAAAGAGATGGACGTGCCCCCCCTTAGTGATATGACAGTTACAGTAACAAAGGATAGTGTGACCGTTAAAAACGGGAGAACTCCAGACAGGGGGGTCGACACCTGGTTAAGTGGGGGCATGTTAGTCCAGGACACCAGGGGGAGTGACGATGACTCTAGTAAAGACACTGACTCTAGTAACCTGACGAGCAAGTACAGTGAGGTACAGACAGTTGAGAAAGGTAAAATCTCCTCCCGACACTGAAGACGTAATAAGCGCTGCGGGGTAGTGCAAGGTATATCGTCTGAGTGGGCAGAGAAGGTTGAGGAAGAAACGTTGCCAGTAGCAACCGCTAATGTACAGACAGACAGTGAAATCCTGAAAAAGAAAGAGGAGTCAGAAACTGAAGTGACACACTGTAACAACAGAAATCAGAAAGGTGATATCACAGAAAAGGAGCCAACTAAGGAAGTAGTAGTGGTGTCCCCTATGATTTCCAAGCATGAAGCTGATGATCTGTCAAGTGAGAGTGTTATAGGAGATGAAATATACATGCATACAGTCCTGGATGGAGTATGCTGAGCCTTGTAGTTTTGCAGCTGCTGTCTGCTTTCCTGCATACACTAGTGAATGGAGCATGCTGAGGCTTGTAGTTCTGCAGCTGCTGTCTGCTCTCCTGCATACACTAGTGAATGGAGCATGCTGAGCCTTGTAGATCTGCTCCCCCTGTCTCTCCCACCAGCATACAGTCCTGGATGGAGGATGCTGAGCCTTGTAGTTCTGCAGCTGCTGTCTGCTATCCTCCAGACAGACAGCAGCTGCAGAACTACAAGGCTCAGCATACTCCATCCAGGACTGTATGCAGGAGTTTTTTGCCCCCCCCCAAAAAATGACGTGGGCTTCGCCATGTTTTTGTATGCTAGCCAGGTACAGCAGTCCGCAGCCGCCCCAGAAAATGGCGCTTTCATAGAAGCGCCATCTTCTGGCGCTGTATCCAACTCTTCCAGCTGCCCTGGTGACGGGTGGCTCGCTGTGTAATAATGGGGTTAGGGCTAGCTGTATATTATCAACTGGCCCGAAATTCATGGTGTGACGCCAATGTTAGACATGGCCACCATGAATTTCTAGTACAGATAAGAATATTTTTCTGTGTGTTGTGTTTTTTTTTATTAGAAATAAAACACAACACAATAAGTGACTCCATCTTTATTGAAATAAAGAACCCCCCTCCGCAGTAATCCTGGGTCAAGGGTCCAGCGCCGTCCAATCCAGATCCAATATCATCTGGTCGGTTTGCTGGAAGGCAAAGCGATCAGATGATGTCAGGTTCCAGGGCCTGAATCACATTACACAGCAGCTGATTGTATAAACGGCTTTTATACAATCAGCTGATGCATCAGTGCAAAAAAAAAAACTACACACTTCTGTGCAGACTCCTGTCCGACAGCATCAGCTGATAGTTTAGCCGGCCGGGCGGTAAAAAGCCGGCCTCACCGCTCGACTTATAGTGTCAGCTGATCATCGCCAGGTCTGAGAAAGAGAAAAGAGAGAGGGAGAGAGAAAAGAGAGAGAAGAGAGAGAGGGACAGAGAAGAGAGAGGGAGAGAGAGAAGAGAGGAGAGAGAGAAGAGGATAGGAGAGAGAGAGAGAAGAGAGAGGAGAGAGCAATGCAGCCTCATTCCGTGAACTGCTGCGATTTTAGAGGTGTGTCCCGCGGCTCACAGCTGATGTCCGGCTCCTCCCCTCAGTGCATAATTAAATTAAATTATAATTATAAATAAATAATTATAGTTTAAAATTAAAAATAAATTAAATTCTTGACCGAGGCAGCCAGGACTTGAACTCATGAACTAATGCTTCTTAGGTAGTAGCTCTAACCATTGAGCCACTGCCTCTAATGAGAAACATGGGAAGATTTGGTCATCTTGACCTCTGCATTGCAGAGTGAAGTCTCCGGTGACAGCATGGCTCACTTCAGGTACTGCGTGGAGAGGACACAGAGCGCTCCCTGTCCGCTTCATGTATCAGAGCTGAAAGCGTCGTGTGGATTACTTCGGACCTGAATTGTTGTTTGGGGATTAATAAAGAGGTAAATGAGGGGGTTGTTTTTGTCTTTTATTCCAAATAAAGGATTTTTCGTTGTGTGTGTTTCTTTACTTTCACTTACAGGTTAATCGTGGAAGGTATCTCGGGGAGACGCCTGTCATGATTAACCTCTTTATTACTCCGATTGCCACCGAACCAGGGCAATTCGGGATGAGCTGGGTAGAGTCCCGAGACTGTCGCATCTAATGGATGTGGCAATTCTGGGTGGCTGCTGGGGGATATTGTTAGGGTGGTGGGCTCCCCATAACGTGGCGCTCTCCATCCTGACAATACCAGCCTCCAGCCGTGTGGCTTTATCCTGGCTGGTATCAAATATGGGGGGAACCGCATTTTTTTTTATTATTATTATTTATTTATTTTACTGCACGATAGAGAGCCGCCCGCCGGCGGCTGTGATTGGTTGCAGTGAGACAGCTGTCGCTCATCGTGGGGGCGTGTCTGACTGCAACCAATCATGGGCACCGGTGGGCGGGGAAAGCAGGGAATACCTGATTGAATAATGAAGCGGCAGCCATTTTCAAAAGAGGAAAAGCCTCCGGAGCTTTGTGACAGTCGTGCAGCACCGCGCCCGTGATCGGTGAGTAGGAAAGAGAGAGGGATTGTGCTGGGGATGCAGGACGCATGCAGATACGAACTTGCGCACATAGTGTGAAAAGCCACGCTTTTGGTGATCGAACTGTTCTCGAATGGTAACTTGAACTGCCAAGCTTTAAGCAAATCGTTTCAGTTCGTCGAACGACTCGAACACCCCCCAAAATCACTCGAATTTGAAATTGGCGAACCGTTCGACTCGAGCATCGCTCAACTCTAGTCCTAAGACACAGCTGGTGCTGTAGAAGTGAAAAGAGCCTCTGAGGAAAAGGTGAAGTCTGGGCCAGAGGTCTCATCAGGAGCTGAGAGCTTGACTCTCTCAGATGGTAAGACCAAGATGGCAGACATGAAGATTGACTCAACTAAGAGTAAGCAACACAAAGGCTCTGAGGTTTAGCTGAATCTGAGGAGGGACTAACTCAAGAAATGGAGCCTATGTTGAAGAATATGGATGGATGCAAAAGACCCCAGGAATGGTCTAGTGTCCTTAAAAGTAAAGGAAGCAGACCAGTTTTCAAGTGCCTGATAGATGTGCCAGAAGACTTCAGAGAAGCCTGTGCCAGTGAGACTGTGCATGAGAGGTTTCAGAAGGCAGTAGGAGCCTGTAAAGTGTACTTTTCCGCAGAGACTAATCAGTTGGTGGTGTGCTCTGTAAGTGATGTCACAAAGAAGCGAGTGGCCATCCTGAGTGACATGCACTTACAGTGTCTTAATACGAAGTGGCTCATCACTGCAAAGAAGGAAGAAGACACCAGATGCTTGGAGCGTATGAAGCAGCTGGCAGCAGAGTTTCAAGAAGTAGTGGTGGTAAAGAAACCGTTAATTGGGCTTGCAATAAGAGCGCTAAGAAGTAATATTGAGCAAGCCAGGAAGGTTCCAGGTGTTACAGTTGTTCAATTGGAAGAAGACAGTGGAACATTTCGTATCTATGGAAAAGCTGCAGAAGCGGTCAAGACAGCTCGAAGGCTGTTGGAGTTTGTGGAAGAGGTCACACAAGTGCCCAGAGAGCTTGTCAAGAAGCTGATTGGAAGAAATGGAAGAGCCATTCAAGAGATGGTTGATAAATCCAGTGTCACAAGAGTGAGAATTGATGTACACAATGAAGCCCAGATATCCTGTGAAGTCGGAATGGTTCTGTGACGCCCTGGCAAAACCAGGTAATCACAAATAGGCCCCCGCATTACACTGTTCCCTCACTAAGAAACACTCAGCCAACCAGAAAACCCTAGTCACAACCCCTTAGTGAAAGATAGACACACCAGTGGGTGTGACCAGGTGGTTGGGACACGCCCACTCAGGCATCTAGTTAGCTCGGGGCGGGAAAACAAACAGTTCTGTCTGTAGTTCAGTTTGGAGAGAAGTGTGGGCTGGAGCTAAGGGTAGCTCCAGCAGGAAAGTTCAAGTTGAACGGCGCCAGGGTTGGAGCCCTGGTGCCACTGGCTAGGAGGCAGACGGTGGTCTCCGTCAGCAGGAGAAGGGAAGATGGTTCAGCAGAACCGAAGTGGACAGGGACAGAGTTGTAGCCTGCCGGTACCGACAAGGGGACCCGACCCGGAAACTGTAGCACAAGGGGGTACTCGGACCCTGAAGCCAGAATTGGAAATAAGCGGACTGGTTAATTTACCGATTGAGGCCAGGACTAGAGGTCCTGACCCACCCAAGTCCCTTATAGAAGACAACAGCCCACCGATAAGGGATAAAAGGTCACTGCCTGGGCCCATAGATCCCACAGGCCAGCGTCTGCGGGCACGGCTCCTTAGGCCACATCCAGCCAGGTGCGGACTCCTGAGTTTTACACTAGGAAAGTCCACCTTACACAAACAGTGCAGAGAGAAGGATAGAGACAACCAACCGGGTGGGGGACCTGAATGCAACCGGCCACGGCACCAGCCACCATCACCTTGGCTTACCAGAGACTTGTGTGGTTCATTAACAGTGAGTACACCAACACTCCCTGCGGTCGCTATCCCCTGCACAGAGACACCAGGTCCCGGGCCACCATCCCTGCCCACGGAGGGGTTAATAACTTGCTGCACAACATGTCCCCCGGGTGCCCCATAACAGCAGCGGTGGTGTCCCATCTCACCACACACCGTGGGTTGCGTCACGAACTTATTACGGCATAGCTCATACATCTATGCCCCCCCCCCCATTGATTCGGCGTGTCCGCGAGACCCCCGGGTCCGGAGTTCCTCGAGCCACCCACCAGAAGGTCCGGGCCTGAGCAGCGCCGGCTGCTGGCATGGGGGCGGCACACCCCGAAACTTGTGGAAGTGTGTCTTGTATTGGACAGTCAGCGGTAATCCGTTGCAAAATTTTCAGAAGTCGCCATTTTTGCCGCCATTTTGGGCGCGAAAACTACAGTCCAGCGTCTTCTTCCCCGAGAAAAGGGCGTGAAAGCCGAACCCACGCCCCCTGGGAACGCGGCCGGAGAGCGAGAAGTTGTAAAACGAAACTAACAGGCCGCAGAAAGAAGTGCTGGCAAAATGCCAAGGGGGAGCGGCGGGAAGAAGTTTGCGCCTAACCCTGATGACGGAATGGCGCCGGCCGCTGAAGCGGCGGCGCCCACAGATGTGGCAGATGCCGGAAATGTGGTGGCTCCCACTCTGGTCACAGGAGCGGGGGGAGCTGTAGCCCCGTCGGTCACCCAGGTAATGCCGACCTCCTTGCCTTACGTGCCCGGTGTGCTGCCTGGCTACCCCAGTATGATGGGAAGTAGAGTTGAGTGAGGTTCGAGGTTCGCCAATTTCATGTTCGAGTGATTTTGGGGGGTGCTCGAGATCGAACTCGAACTTTTTGCTAAAAACTCGACAGTTCGAGTTACTTTCGAGAACGGTTCGATCACCAAAAAGACTAGCTAGTTACTAGCTGGCTTTTCACTGTAATAGTGTGAGTCACTGTGATTCACGCTATTATCAAATTTCAGCGCATAGTGTGCGGGGGGAACGCGGTTTGTTGTTGGAAAAGGAAAAAAAGTTTGTGTCCGTGAGGAAGGTGGGAAAGCTACATTAACATCTGCTGAAGATAGGCCATCTTCCAGCAAAAGTAATATGTCTTCTACTTTCCGTGGAGAATCCAATGTGCTCCCTTTTTTACGGAACCGAACAACTGTAACAAAGGTAGATGATGCACAAAAAAAAGAACATGCTTGAATGGATCTCAAGTGCTCCAACAAGTGCCCTCTCCTCCACCTCAACTTCAACATCCAAAAAACAACAGTCCTCTGAGTTGTCATCCCAATCACACTTGCTTTCTCCCAGCTCTCATGTCTCCACCCGCCCTGCAGAGTATGGTGTAACAGAGATGGATGAGTCTGCAGAGCTGTTCAGTCACACTAGAGCCTTGGAATCAGAGGTCTGCTCCCAAGCTACAGTGAGTACAGACCAGGAAATGGTCTGCAGTGATTCCCAGAAGCTTTGTGAGTCAGATTCAGGCCCTGATGACCAAAATTCTGAGCATAATGTAGACCCTCATTCCCAATTTGTAACACCTGTTGGGAATCTGTTGGACGCAGATACCAGATTGGGATGACAACTTAACTATTTAGTCAGGGCAGGAAGAGGTTAGGTTTGAGGGCGAGGGGAGTGCAAACACAACGCTTGGTGATGAAGTTCTAGATACTGTCAACCCACAGTCAGGCACTCGAGGAGGTCACCAGAGGCAGTGGAGGAGGATGCAACTGACGACGAAGTTACCTTGCACCTTCCTGGACAGAGTCGGAGTACTGGAAGCACGTCTACAACTGCATCCTCAGCTACAACTCTGCCTCTGAGCACAAGTCGGGGTGGCTCTGCAGGTCGCATGGCCTCTAAGCCTTGTTTAGCCTGGTCCTTTTTTGACCTTGCAAAGGATCTCCCAAATCATATGATCTGTAAAATTTGTCAGCAATCTATAAGTAGAGGCCAAAACCTCACCAGTTTGACCACTTCTTCCATGAATCGTCACATGAATAACAAGCATAAGTCCCAGTGGGAAGCTCACCATGCTGCAATGCGGCCTAGTGGAGCGGGCCAAATACCGTCTGCCCCTTCAAGTTCCTCCGCACGCTCTTCATCTTCTATGACTGTGGGGACAGCTGTCACACCTGTTTTTCCACGCAGACCTTCCACCACTTTAACCGCAAAAGGCAGTTTGCTTGGCAGGTCGTCAGTTGGTTTGGAAGGGGAAACAAGTGCTGGTGTAGAGCTCTCTCAGACATCGAGAGCACCAACTTTGGATGAAGGCAAAATCATGTCTCCTCCTGCACAGACCTGCAGTTTTCCAGGGACACCTTACTCACCACCGTTTCCACACAGCAGCCAGATCTCTGTCCCTCAGATATGGACAAATAAAAGGCCATTTCCTCCGAGCCATGACAAAGCTAAGAGGTTGACTCTATCCCTCTGTAAGCTCTTGGCTACCGAAATGCTGCTTTTCCGCCTGGTGGATTTCCGAGACCTTTTGTCCGTTGCAGTGCCCCAGTACCAGATGCCCAGTCGCCACTACTTCACCAAGAAAGGTGTGTCTGCGCTAAACCAGCATGTCGCACACAACATCACCGCTTCCTTGAGAAACTCTGTGTGTGACCGGGTGCATTTCACCACCGATACTTGGACCAGTAAGCATGGACAGGGGCGTTACATGTTGCTGACTGGGCACTGGGTAACTATGGTGATACAGTCAGGGCCAGAAATATTTGGACAGTGACACAAATTTTGTTATTTTAGCTGTTTACAAAAACATGTTCAGAAATACAATTATATATATAATATGGGCTGAAAGTGCACACTCCCAGCTGCAATATGAGAGTTTTCACATCCAAATCGGAGAAAGGGTTTAGGAATCATAGCTCTGTAATGCATAGCCTCCTCTTTTTCAAGGGACCAAAAGTAATTGGACAAGGGACTCTAAGGGCTGCAATTAACTCTGAAGGCGTTTCCCTCGTTAACCTGTAATCAATGAAGTAGTTAAAAGGTCTGGGGTTGATTACAGGTGTGTGGTTTTGCATTTGGAAGCTGTTGCTGTGACCAGACAACATGCGGTCTAAGGAACTCTCAATTGAGGTGAAGCAGAACATCCTGAGGCTGAAAAAAAAAGAAAAAATCCATCACAGAGATAGCAGACATGCTTGGAGTAGAAAAATCAACAGTCGGGTACATTCTAAGAAAAAAGGAATTGACTGGTGAGCTTGGGAACTCAAAAAGGCCTGGGCGTCCACGGATGACAACAGTGGTGGATGATCGCCGCATACTTTTTTTGGTGAAGAAGAACCCGTTCACAACATCAACTGAAGTCCAGAACACTCTCAGTGAAGTAGGTGTATCTGTCTCTAAGTCAACAGTAAAGAGAAGACTCCGAGAAAGTAAATACAAAGGGTTCACATCTAGATGCAAACCATTCATCAATTCCAAAAATAGACAGGCCAGAGTTAAATTTGCTGAAAAACACCTCATGAAGCCAGCTCAGTTCTGGAAAAGTATTCTATGGACAGATGAGACAAAGATCAACCTGTACCAGAATGATGGGAAGAAAAAAGTTTGGAGATGAAAGGGAACGGCACATGATCCAAGGCACACCACATCCTCTGTAAAACATGGTGGAGGCAACGTGATGGCATGGGCATGTGTGGCTTTCAATGGCACTGGGTCACTTGTGTTTATTGATGACATAACAGCAGACAAGAGTAGCCGGATGAATTCTGAAGTGTACCGGGATATACTTTCAGCCCAGATTCAGCCAAATGCCGCAAAGTTGATCGGACGGCGCTTCATAGTACAGATGGACAATGACCCCAAGCATACAGCCAAAGCTACCCAGGAGTTCATGAGTGCAAAAAAGTGGAACATTCTGCAATGGCCAAGTCAATCACCAGATCTTAACCCAATTGAGCATGCATTTCACTTGCTCAAATCCAGACTTAAGACGGAAAGACCCACAAACAAGTAAGACCTGAAGGCTGCGGCTGTAAAGGCCTGGCAAAGCATTAAGAAGGAGGAAACTCAGCGTTTGGTGATGTCCATGGTTCCAGACTTAAGGCAATGATTGCCTCCAAAGGATTCGCAACAAAATATTGAAAATAAAAATATTTTGTTTGGGTTTGGTTTATTTGTCAAATTACTTTTGACCTCCTAAAATGTGGAGTGTTTGTAAAGAAATGTGTACAATTCCTACAATTTCTATCAGATATTTTTGTTCAAACCTTCAAATAAAACGTTACAATCTGCACATGAATTCTGTTGTAGAGGTTTCATTTCAAATCCAATGTGGTGGCATGCAGAGCCCAACTCGCAAAAATTGTGTCACTGTCCAAATATTTCTGGACCTAACTGTAGATGGAGAAGGGTCTGCTGAACAAGTCTTGCCGTCCCCACGACTTGTGCGTCAATCCTCTTTATGTAGAAGTTCCTCCACTGCTTCTGCCTCCTCAACCTCGTCTGGGTCCTCCACCTCCGCCCCAAGCCTGTCTGGTCAGGCCACCCGCATTGTAACTGCGCACAAGGAATCCCGCACACCTCCTTACTATGCTGGCAGCAGAGCTCAAAGGCATCAGGCGGTCTTTACCTTGAAATATCTTGGAAATAAAGCGGGCTTTACACGCTACAAGATCGCTACAGCGATCTCGTTGGGGTCACGGATTTTGTGACGCACATCCGGTCGCTGTAGCGATCTCGTTGTGTGTGACACCTATGAGCGATTTTGCATCGTTGCAAAAACGTGCAAAATCGCTCATCGGTGACATGGGGGTCCATTCTCAAATATCGTTGCTGCAGCAGTAACGAAGTTTTTGTTACTCGTTCCTGCGGCAGCACACATCGGTACGTGTGGCGCTGCAGGAACGAGGAACCTCTCCTTACCTGCCTCCTGCCCGCAATGCGGAAGGAAGGAGGTGGGCGGGATGTTCGTCCCGCTCATCTCCGCCCCTCCGCTTCTATTGGGCGGCGGTTCAGTGACGCAGCTGTGACGTCGCTGTGATGCTGATCAAACCGCCCCCATAGAAAAGGAGGCGGTTCGCCAGTCACAGCGACGTCGCTAGGCAGGTAAGTAGTGTGACGGGTCTGGGCGATGTTGTGTGCCACAGGCAGTGATTTTCCCGTGTCGCACAACCGATGGGGGCGGGTACCCATGCTAGCGATATCGGTCACGATATTGCAGCGTGTAAAGCGGCCTTAAGAGTCACACAGCGGAGGAGTTGTGATCAGCTCTTGCGAGCGAGTTTCGTAAATGGTTGTCTCCACTCAACCTGCAGCCAAGTAAGGCCGTGTGCGACAATGCTGCAAACCTAGGTGATGCCCTTCGCCGGGCCAAGGTGACACACGTGCCTTGTATGGCTCACGTGTTGAACCTTGTTGTCCAGCAATTTTTAACCCACTATCCCGGTCTAGATGGGCTTCTGCACAGGGCTTGGTCACTCTCTGCTCACTTCCGCCGTTCAACCGCCTCAGCTGACAGACTTGCATTGCTCCAGAAGTCTTTCGGCCTGCCTGTTCATCGCCTGAAATGTGATGTGCCGACACGCTGGAATTCGACTCTCCACATGTTACAGGGACTGTGGCAGCACTGCCGAGCCCTGGTGCAATACGTTATGACATATAGCCTGGGCCAACGAGATGCAGAGGTGGGGCAGATCACGCTGATGGAGTGGTCTCAGATCAAGGATTTATGCACCCTTCTGCACAGTTTCGACATGGCGACGAATATGTTTAGCGCTGACAATGCCATTATCAGCATGACAATTCCAGTCATTTACATGCTGGTGTACACGCTAAACACTATTCGGAGTCAGGGGGTGGGACAAGAGGAAGGGGAGAAAGTACAGGAGGATTCATATGCGCAAGGGATACCAACATCCACAAGGTTCAGACGTTCATCGTCACCAAGGCGGCAGGCATGGGACGGTGGGGGAGAGGGATTAACAAGGGCGCATGGAAGCAGCCAAAATGTTGAGGAAGGTGCAGGAGACCAGGAAGAAATGGAGGACGAACTCTCGATGGACATGGAAGACTCAGCAGATGAGGGACACCTTGGTCAAATTTCGGTTGAACGAGGTTGGGGGGGAGATATCAGAGGAAGAAAGCACGGTTATCACCTCTCCGCCACAAACACAGCGAGGACTTGGTCCCCATGGATGCGCAAGACACATGAGCGCCTTCTTGCTGCACTACCTACAACATGACCCTCAGATTGTCAAAATTAGAAGTAATGATGACTACTAGGTTGCCACACTATTAGGTCCCCGGTACAAGTCCAAATTTGGCGAAATAATTCCAGCCATAGAAAGGGACGCACGTATGCAGGAGTATCAGCAGAAGCTGTTAGTCAGTCTTATCTCGGCTTTTCCACCAAACACCAGTGGTGCACGGAGTGAATCTCCCAGTTGTAACTTGCCAAGCATGGGACTGTCTCGTTATTATCAGTCAAACCGTACCAGCAACACCGTATCTGGTGCTGGTAACAACAATTTTATGGAATCGTTTCATAATTTTTTTAGACCATCCAATGCAAGGCCACAAGAGACAAGAAGTCTGATACATAGTCAACGGCTGGAGAGGATGATACAGGAGTATCTCCAAATGAACATCGATGCCATGACTTTGCACATGGAGCCTTGCTCATTTTGGGCTTCCAATCTTGAAAAATGGCCTGAGCTCGTTACTTACGCCTTGGAGATCTTGTCGTGTCCCACACCCAGTGTTGTCTCTGAATGTGTCTTCAGTGCTGCTGGGTGTGTGCTGACAGATAAGCGCACGCATCTGTCCAGTGACAATGTGGACAGACTAACGTTCATCAAGATTAACAAGTCATGGATCCGCAAGGACTTTACTACCCCTGTGTCATCCTGGGGAGAGTAAAGGCTGTCGTATTTTTGAATGTGCTTGATGCAAATCAACATGTCCAGTTTGCAACTGGGGCACAAGTGATGCCACTGAAGTGGTGTGTGTGGCCCAATTTTTGGAAAAAAGGGAGACACTGCTTGGAGTCCGCTTGCTTGTTGTGTTTTTAAAAATGATTCAAGATGAACAAATCATGGATCAGCCAAGACTTTGCTACCTACCCCGGTGTTATCCCGGGGACAGTTAAGGCTGGCGTATTTTGGAATGTGCTTGATGCAAATCAAAACATCCAGTTTGCAACTAGGGCACAAGTGATGCCACTGAAGTGGTGTCTGTGTGGCCCAATTTTTGGAAAAAAGGGAGACTCCGCTTGGAGTCCGCTTGCTTGCTGTGCTTTTAAAAATGATCCAAGATGAACAAATCATGGATCAGCCAAGACTTTGCTACCTACCCCGGTGTCATCCCGGGGACAGTTAAGGCTGGCGTATTTTGGAATGTGCTTGATGCAAATGTACCTGTCAAGTTTGCAACTGGGGCACAAGTGATGCCACTGAAGTGGTGCCTGTGGGGCCCAATTTTTGGAAAAAAGAGAGACTCTGCTTGGAGTCCCCTTGCGGTGTTTTACATGATTTTAAAAGGGCATGCCATGCCTATATCTGTGTCTCCTCCTCTTTTTCCTCATCCAGCTGTTTTGTTTTCGCATGAGTATATGTCCTTGTCACTTTCCATGTGTTTGTGTTGTCTTGGGAGTTGTTTGTCACCTTTGGACACCTTTGAAGGTGTTTTCTTTGTGTTTTTATGTGTTTGTGATTGCCTCCCATTGTGTTCTATGGGGTTCGAGAGGTTCGTCGAACGACTCGCCGGACCGAACTCGAACGCGGTCTCCGTTCAACGAACCGAACCGAACTCGAGCCTCTAGAGGCTCACTCATCTCTAATGAGAAGCCTGACGCCCTGCAGATGTTCAGGAAGAAAATCTGTACAATCCTCGATTTGTATGCCATGACTGGCAAGCAGCATGCATCTGTGGTACTCGGGCAGCTGACCGGCGCCGCTGAGTAGTAGGTGGAGACTTGGGCAGACACCGACCGGGTTTCGGTAACCGCCATTTTTTACAAACTGCAGGTTGCTTTTGAGACTCGTACCGAAGCCGAGCTGCGGATGCACTTTTACAACTGCCGGCAGCGCCACAGGACAGTATTTGGGACTACGCCTTAAGGCTGCAGACGGCCCTACGCACACTGAAGCAGGTGGACCCTATTAATGAGGCTGAAAGCAATAAAATGCTGGTGGAACAGTTCCTGCAGGAGCTGGGGTCCGCCGAAGACCGTAAGCAACTACGGCTGTGGTCTCTAGAGCACCCGGACTTGAGCTTTGCAGTCCTGAAAGATTGGGCCATTAAAGCGCTACAGCTGGCCGATGCTAGTGCCCCCAATCCACCATCTTGGCTGGCTGACACTGCTCCCGTCTCGGTAGCCGCCTCTTTGTTGGCCCTGCCGGCTCCCGCAACGGCAGCCGAGACTCCGAAGGACCTGTCGTCGCAAGTCCAGCGCCTGAGTGATGACGTCGCCAGGATTCTCGCCTCCTTGCAGCTGCCATCGAAAGCTAAGCTAAGAAGATACAGCTCGCTGACAGCCCGGAGGATGTCCCGCGGATGCAGCGCAGGAGGAACAACGACAGCCGGTATGGACCACCCATCTGCTACAAGTGCAACAAGACTGGTCACTACTCCTGCCGGTGTCCTTTAAACGAGCAACCCCTGAGGCCAAGGGCCAATCCTCAGGAATAGATCCTCAAGGCCCAGCTGACTTGCGTGATCGATACGTTGGAGGTCGCCCCATCATCTCCCTTGCTGTGGATGGTATCCCGACCTACTCCCTTCTTGACACCGGTTCGCAGGTAGCGTCTATTCTCTATATACTGTACAAGCAATACTGGTCTGACAGTGAGCTCTCTCCCCCGGACGCCAGTTTGACCATCATTGCAGCTTATTGACTCCCTATGACCCAAGTGGGGTTTAAGGAGGTGACCTTCAAGGTGGGGCGGGTGGAGCTGAAACATCAAGTGTTAATTGTGGTACAGAATGACCCCAGCGACCGTAACCCCAAAATGGTCCTAGGGACCAACTTCATTGAAAACTGCATGGGGGAAGTGCTGCACCTATTGCAACAACTGTCTATTACAGCAGGGGGAGGCCAGCAGAGGGCTCTGCAACGTGAAATCCGGGCTCTCCTGCAGTGGCAACAGGTGAACATGTCAGGTGGAGAGATTGGTGGCGTGCGAATGATGGATGTAGCGCCTCTAGTGGTGCCTCCGTGGAGTGAAATGATGATTTGGTGCAGAGTAGCAGTGGGTCCCCGTGGACAGGATTACCGGCAGTGGTGGAGCCTCTGCCTTCCGAGAATTGGCCCACAGTAATGGCAGCCAGAGGGGTGATTGATGTCAAGAAAGGACGACTGCCCGTGAAAGTGATGAACTGCAGAGAGCATTGCTAAATTATTCACTGTAGGCGCAGACGCCATCCATGCAGCAAGCTCCACTATCACCACATCACAGCCAGGCAGTGATACCTAATCCAAACAGTTAGAAGAGTGGTGCCGGGAGTTACATGTCGACACCGAATCCACACCTACACATCACAGGGGAAGGGGTGTACCGGGTAGTGCAAGAGTATGAGCCGGTATTCAGTAAACACCCGTTAGATTTCGGGAGCATCAAGGGGGTTCAGCACCATATTCCCACCGGCACACATCCACCTATCAAGGAGAGGTATAGGCCGATTCCACCTGCACATTAACAGTGTGCCAAAGACATGTTGAGGAACATGAAGGAGCCAAAAACCGAATAGGATATCAAGGTAATTATATTAATCCATAAACCAAAAAGACTGAATTACCTAAAAAACCATTTTTATTCACATATATGCCACAAACAAGGTACACATATTAAAATAAGTGATGAGAAGAAAGGTGGGAATCAATACACTCTACTCCTCACCCTTCCTGTCATACAGGGGTCGGCGTCCTAAAGTTTACTGACGCCCCCATTCCTCGTTGGCTTGAGTCCTATAACAGCCCTCCACTCACACTAGGAGAATACCGTGTGTCCTAATTTAGACGTGGGTAAGGTGAAACACCCAAAATCAGACCCATAAAGATAGTGTGTGACTTTAGTTTAGTCAAGATAATAAATTTCTGTCAATAGATGTCATAAATTCTATATGGGGGAGGTTCTCAGTCGACTATCAGTCAAGAGGAAATAAGGATCATAAAAAAACTGTTGTTGCATTTATCCAGGATGCACCCTACGCGTTTCGCCCTCTTATCAAGTCAATAGGGCTCATCAGGGGTATGGCAGCATAGATCCTTGACATTTATATCACAGCTACAACCTAAAACATAAACATAATATAGAATAAACATACTGTTACCAACTCTAGAGGTCCATAGTTACATCAAAATATGGATAAAGAAAAAAGGACAGTACTGACCAGTAATAATGGATAAATACCAAGGAATTTTACTGTTAATAAATTCCTCCTCCAGGGATTAGACCAGGACAATGCATCTAATAATACAAACAATACAAAATATACATACATATATATAAATACGAACAAGGTATCTGTAGCTCCATCCCTCCAGGACATAAAATAAGCCCACACATCTAAATAGACATATATACCTGATAGAGAAGACCAAGAGTATATATATATCCCTCAACATATCTGAGAGCTATCCCGAGGTCCAAGCACAGCCATATGTGCAGCTGAAGTCTACAAAAAATTAATCAAGGTATACATATCAAGACTCCGTACTTTCTTTAGAAATAAAAAAGTGTATATAAATATACACACACCCACACATGCACGTAAATCCATATATCTGATGTGGATGTTTATGGACCTATGTCAAGGCAACCACAAAAATCCATTCAGCTGTACCTGACAGTTTAAATAATCGAGATAAGAAACCGTAAACAAACCACGTGCATATATGCAAAGACAGTACATGTCTAAACAGATACCTGGTCTAAGTAAAGGTAGATGTCAGCACATCTGAGGACACATCCCGCAGTGCAGGCTCATTCGCATGTGTGATAGTAAATACAGTCAGGGCCAGAAATATTTGGACAGTGACACAAGTTTTGTTATTTTAGCTGTTTACAAAAACATGTTCAGAAATACAATTATATATATAATATGGGCTGAAAGTGCACACTCCCAGCTGCAATATGAGAGTTTTCACATCCGAATCGGAGAAAGGGTTTAGGAATCATAGCTCTGTAATGCATAGCCTCCTCTTTTTCAAGGGACCAAAAGTAATTGGACAAGGGACTCTAAGGGCTGCAATTAACTCTGAAGGCGTTTCCCTCGTTAACCTGTAATCAATGAAGTAGTTAAAAGGTCTGGGGTTGATTACAGGTGTGTGGTTTTGCATTTGGAAGCTGTTGCTGTGACCAGACAACATGCGGTCTAAGGAACTCTCAATTGAGGTGAAGCAGAACATCCTGAGGCTGAAAAAAAAAGAAAAAATCCATCAGAGAGATAGCAGACATGCTTGGAGTAGAAAAATCAACAGTCGGGTACATTCTAAGAAAAAAGGAATTGACTGGTGAGCTTGGGAACTCAAAAAGGCCTGGGCGTCCACGGATGACAACAGTGGTGGATGATCGCCGCATACTTTCTTTGGTAAAGAAGAACCCATTCACAACATCAACTGAAGTCCAGAACACTCTCAGTGAAGTAGGTGTATCTGTCTCTATGTCAACAGTAAAGAGAAGACTCCATGAAAGTAAATACAAAGGGTTCACATCTAGATGCAAACCATTTATCAATTCCAAAAATAGACAGGCCAGAGTTAAATTTGCTGAAAAACACCTCATGAAGCCAGCTCAGTTCTGGAAAAGTATTCTATGGACAGATGAGACAAAGATCAACCTGTACCAGAATGATGGGAAGAAAAAAGTTTGGAGAAGAAAGGGAACAGCACATGATCCAAGGCACACCACATCCTCTGTAAAACATGGTGGAGGCAACGTGATGGCATGGGCATGCATGGCTTTCAATGGCACTGGGTCACTTGTGTTTATTGATGACATAACAGCAGACAAGAGTAGCCGGATGAATTCTGAAGTGTACAGAGATATACTTTCAGCCCAGATTCAGCCAAATGCCGCAAAGTTGATCGGACGGCGCTTCATAGTACAGATGGACAATGACCCAAAGCATACAGCCAAAGCTACCCAGGAGTTCATGAGTGCAAAAAAGTGGAACATTCTGCAATGGCCAAGTCAATCACCAGATCTTAACCCAATTGAGCATGCATTTCACTTGCTCAAATCCAGACTTAAGACGGAAAGACCCACAAACAAGCAAGACCTGAAGGCTGCGGCTGTAAAGGCCTGGCAAAGCATTAAGAAGGAGGAAACCCAGCGTTTGGTGATGTCCATGGGTTCCAGACTTAAGGCAGTGATTGCCTCCAAAGGATTTGCAACAAAATATTGAAAATAAAAATATTTTGTTTGGGTTTGGTTTATTTGTCCAATTACTTTTGACCTCCTAAAATGTGGAGTGTTTGTAAAGAATTGTGTACAATTCCTACAATTTCTATCAGATATTTTTGTTCAAACCTTCAAATTAAACGTTACAATCTGCACTTGAATTCTGTTGTAGAGGTTTCATTTCAAATCCAATGTGCTGGCATGCAGAGCCCAACTCGCGAAAATTGTGTCACTGTCCAAATATTTCTGGACCTAACTGTATGTCCACAGGAAACAGTATCCCTTTGAAAAAAAATATACATATATATATATATGGTATACGAGTGTGTGAATACCAACGCCCCAAAACAGGGGCCATCAACACAGTAAGGAGGACAACCTTATAAACTATCAGAGGTGCCACACATACCTCAAAAAAAGTCCTGATCCTGGAAGAAGCACAACACCTCCGTAATGCCTAGGAAAAGAGGTATAACCCGGCTCAATCCCCTCATATCAACTATCAGCAGTGTATAGCTTAACATAACAACACGGCAAGTAAGCACTTTACTGTAACATACCTGGTCAGTTAGTATCACCTGGGTAGCGATGTGTATCCAGTGCAGGTGTCTGCTTAACCACTAGCAGCCCCAGCCGGCTTTTAAATATCACATTTCGCGCCAAAAGACAGCTATCCGGCCACTCCCCCACCATCATTTCCGGGGATCGCAGCAAGGAAAAAAGGTTCCCACCGGGTACAAGACTGAGAGGAATGGTTCCGTATGACAGAGCGTTCCTAGCCACTGCGCATGCACAGACAATCCGCGCATGCGCATAATTTCAATCGCATCTCTCAGAATGATAGGAAAAGCAGAGGCTAACAGTAATGTGCACGCGCGATCCAGTCATTACGCGCGTGTGCTGGGATCCCATACATGATGCCGTATGATAGGTTTAGGCACCTGCCGTGTCCCACTAATATACAAGGGGCGTACGGTCCCAATGTGGGAGGGGACACACAGAACATGACGCATATAGAAAGCAGGCATACTTAACCATAACAACAAATGTAAACCCATCATATTGATCAGGTACTAATACATATCTTTATACAAAGGGTACTGATAGTGCAGCCATGATTTTCGGGGCATTACAGAGAAAACATTCTAAGTCAATTAAGCTGTCCATTCAAAGCAGTCATAAACCAAAAGCAGGTAACAGTATTCAAAACCCAGAAGCAACAAATAGGCAGTCACAGTTAAAACACTGGCTACCTGATTGTGTCATATTTTTATATAACCATCGATAGTGATGTCCAATCCCCAAGATTATGGTGGACATTGAGTTCATTCCAGGCCTACTACGGGCCAAATGTATTTAAAGGTATGGTTGAAAATACTTTTATCAAATTAAATGAAGCAAGTGTAGCTTATATGTTCATTCAAGCCATCCGGATACACGGACTCCATCCAAAAAATCCACCTAGCCTCTCTCTGTAACAAAATCTTGTCCCAATCCCCTTTTCTCTCCGGTTCTGGGACAGATT
Organism: Anomaloglossus baeobatrachus; assembly: GCF_048569485.1. NCBI lineage: Eukaryota > Metazoa > Chordata > Amphibia > Anura > Aromobatidae > Anomaloglossus > Anomaloglossus baeobatrachus. The sequence continues at coordinate 223,570,567 of NC_134355.1, forward strand.
CAATGGATTTAAACCTCACATCATCATACCGACCATTATGTTCCTCATTCATATGCCTAGCTATTGGCGTGTCCCTTTTGTTACGAATATCCCCCAGGTGCTCTCCTATTCTGACTCGCAGTTGTCGTTTCGTTTTCCCTACATAATTTTTCGGGCAGCTACAGGTAAAGAGGTAAATGACCCCTTGGGTATGGCAGTTCGCGAAAGTACGATTCTTGTATATCCTGCCAGTCGTCACACTTTTAAACTCCTTAGATGGATCAATATAGTTACAGAATTTGCAAGAGCGGCACTTAAAAGTACCGTGATCTCTTTGTGTCAGCCAGCTAATCCCACTGATTTCTGGAGGGACGTAATGGCTTTTAACCAGACGGTCCCGAATATTGCAGCCCCTCCTAAATGTTACCGAGGGAAAGGAATGAATTGTATCCTCTATATCTTTATCTTGTCTGAGGATACCCCAATGATTCCTTAAGATCCTCATCACTTGAGAGTGCTGATCATCATACGTTGCAATGAGACAAGTCTTGTTCTCTGCCTCCTTACTTTTAGTCATATTTAATAGACTATGTCTCTCAGTCTGGGCTGCTTGGGAAAAGGCTATGTCAATAGTTTTTTTAGGGTACCCCCGATCGGAAAACCGCCTGCCAAGTTGTACTGCTTGTCTATTGAATTCCTCCTCATTTGAACAATTTCTGCGTATACGCAAAAATTGTCCCTTCGGGATCCCTTTTCTCAGATTTAGGGGATGATGGCTCTCCCATTTCAAAAAACTATTAGTGGCACTCGGTTTCCTAAAAAGTGTGGTATCCAACAGGCCATTCACCCCTTTTTTAATAAAAATGTCCAAAAAGGATATTTTGTCAATACCAACTTCACATGTAAATTTTAATCCCAGATTGTTTATGTTGAGTCGTCTCACGAAATCTTCGAAGGATTGAGTACTTCCAGACCAGATGATAAATACATCGTCGATGTATCTCCCCCAGAAAACTATCCAGGGGGACGACTCGGTTACCTCATCTCCAACATGAAGGAGGTCATCCGTGATAGTTGTAGTCCCTGGGCAGCTCCGTTGGTCTTGGTAAAGAAGAAGGATGGCACCATGAGAATGTGTGTGGATTTCCAAAAAATTAATCAGATAATGCATAAAGATGCGTACCCTCTCCCTTGCCGCCCGTACCTGTTGCTGACACCCCGCTCGGTCCGCTGCCATCAGCACCGGCAACGGTACCCGTTCCGCCGGCCCGCGAGGACCAGCCAGCAGAAGCTGCCAGCAGCAAGCCCGTCACCGCCCCGGCACCCATCCCGGCTCCATGCCAGACCAATGCCCGGAAGGTGACCCGTCTGGTCCTGAACCCAACATCAATCCCGGTCTCGGAGGACGCAGCGCCTGAGATGACAACGGCCCGGGCAGTCTGCCTGGCCACACCGGAGGCGGTCCTCGACCGGAAGCCAGCACCGCAAGCAATGCTGGCCGCTCCTAGACTCCCGGCCTTGGCTGAGGCGCAGCAGGATGTAGCTGCAAGGCAGCAGAGTGGACCACGTCACAGCGGGGTCCCCCATTGCCAAAGGTGCCAGTCATAGTCGGCACGGAGGGACTCCGGCTGGGCCTAGCCTCCGCGCAGGTTGACCCAGAGCAGGCAGATGTACTGGGAGCGGCAGCGGCGCCAGCTGGGGAAAGAGATTGCCGCCCGGGAAAAATGGAAGGCGGAGGTCCTGTCCCGAACCTACACTGAGAAAGATAACCTGAGGAATGCCACTTTCCGGGTGAGGGGCCTGGCGTATGAAGGACAGGTCCGGCACTTTAACCCCCAAAAGGGTTGGGGTTTCATATATGAGCAGGGCATGGAGGCCGAAATATTTGTGTCCCGGAGGGACGTTGCCGCTCATCTGCCAGTTGGCCACCCGGACGGGACCTAGAGCCTGGAGAGCTTGTGACATACACCCGGCACTGCGGAGAGAGGGGGTGGTTTGCCCTCGATGTCAGCAGGAGGGTGAGAATGGGCGAGAATGGGCACCCAGCTGCACACCCACCCCTCTCCGCCACCTTCTAGTCCCGATGATGAAGATTAGAGTGTTAGGTAGCGGTTCCCGGCTACCTCCCCTGCAAAGTCCCCGTTGGGACCATCTGTTGTTCCCGTATTTTAGCTAAAACAAAGACAATGGCTTAGAACTTGTGAGCCAGCCCATAAACTATTGGGTTTTGTAAATAGCCCTCGACCAACCTTCTCACCAAGCCGCAGTCTCTGGAGAGGCTGATTGGAGGGTGGGCCTGCGGTAGAGTAGGCCGAGGCCCTGTCACCAGCAAAACCGGTGACTACCCTCCGAGTCAGGGGTCCCCTGGACGTGGGGCCCTTGAAAAAGAACTTCCGGGTAAGGAACTTTTTACCTGGCCCGTTTGGGCAACACCCGGACCTACCCTGGACTTGGGCAAGGGGTGCCAACCTGTGTTTTAGTGGTGGAATCAGGGCTAGGTTGTTTTGGGTGGGAGAGGTGAGAAGGACCCGGTCCGTCCCGTCCCAGTTTTATATGTGCAACGTTAAAGTAACATGCCTCCCGTAAGGGAAGAAAACAAAATATGCTTGATTGTAAATATGTTATTATACTTGTAAACTGTTCATCTTTTTATCTTTTCCAGTTCAATAAATGGTGGTGGTCGGACAGCCCGCGGACGGTCTGTATTTAACCAAGGGGGAATGTGATGCCCTGGCAAAACCAGGCAGTCACAAATAGGCCCCCGCACTACACCGTTCCCTCACTAGGAAACACTCAGTCAACCAGAAAAGCCTAGTCACCCCCCCTTAGGGAAAGATAGACACACCAGTGGGCGTGACCAGGCGGTTGGGACCCCCCCACCCAGGGGTCTAGACAGCCCGGGGTGGGAAAACAAACAGTTCTGTCTGTAGTTCAGTTCATAGAGGAGTGTGGGCTGGAGCTAAGGTTAGCTCCAGCAGGAAAGTTCAAGTTGAACGGCGCCAGGGTTGGAGCCCTGGTGCCACTGACTAGGAGGCAGGCGGTGGTCTCCGTCAGCAGGAGACGGGAAGACTTCTCGGGAGAACCGAAGTGGACCGGGACTGGGTTGTAGCCCGCCGGTACCGACAAGGGGACCCGACCTGGAAACTGTAGCACAAGGGGGTTACTCGGATCCTGAAGCCAGAACCGGAAATAAGCGGACTGGTTAATTCACCGATTGGGGCCAGGACTGGAGGTCCTGTCCCACCCAAAGTCCCTCATAGAAGACAACAGCCCACCGATAGGGATAAGAGGTCACCGCCAGGGCCCATAGATCCCATGGGCCAGTGTCTGCGGGCACGGCTCCTTAGGCCACATCCAGTGAGTTTCACACTAGGAAAGTCCACCTTACACAAACAGTGCAGAGAGAAGGATAGAGACCCCCATTTATTCGGCGTGTCCGCGAGACCCCCGGGTCCAGAGACCCTCGAGCCACCCACCGGAAGGTCCGGGCCTGAGCAGCGTTGGCTGCTGGCATGGGGGTGGCAGAGTTCCATTTATCATTGTGGGAACCCAGGACTGTATTGAAAACGTACGAGTTCTCTTGGAATACCGCCTGGGGTACTTTGGAGAACTGAGACAGTTGAATCTGGAAAGACAGAAGATTGCCGAGCAACTCTGTCAAGTTGGCATGAGGTGGGGACAACCTACAGGCAAGGGGCCCAGAAAAGTATGGTCCAGCTGGTGAACGTGTTGCCACGAGTGACAGAGGAAACAGGTCCTTTAGTGAAAGGAGCCAAGGTCATAGAGGTCCTAGGTGTTCATCAGGCTATAGCGCAGACTCTGAAGGGTCCAAGTCCTTTGAGACAAAATGCAACGGACAGAATGAAAGGAATGACATGTCTTTAGCCACAGAAGTTAATGAGAGAGTGCAAAATCAAAGAGACAGACGAAGATGCCCTAGAAGAAGAGCCCAAAATAGATCTGCAAAAAGACAATGCGAAGGGTCTAGTTATGGCGAATCTTCTATCGGCTCAGTGCTGAAAGTCTCCCTACCACACTGTGACCATTGGAGGCAGTCATGGAGAGACAGGTCTGACCAGGGGGCATATCCGAGAAGAGGGTTCACTGAGAAGGGTCTGGTTAAAGGGACGGACTGTATATTCAGAGCTGAAGCCCAAGACTGGAAAGGGACAAGGGGCACACACAACAGTCTCAATTGGCGGGGGTGGAGTGGGTCTACCAAAGTTATGACTCCAAAACGTGAGATAATAATAATAATTTTATTCATTTATATAGCGCTATTAATTCCACAGCGCTTTACATACATTGGGAGATGACGAAGTTTGATGGTGCATTGTTCCCTAAATGGTTGGGGACAGTGACAGATGGTGTCTCAGGAGCGGATGCTCATAGTCGACTGAGAAGGCCCTTTCGACTGGTAGTGCATGGTAGCTTGGATGCCCTGTTTCAGGGACCCTGCTCGTTGACAAGTGTTCAACCCTACAAGTGTGAACAGAGGAGGGGGGTATGTGATGTAGCAACCAGCATTGTTGTGAATGACCGGTATGTGCCGCAGAGGCGGAGGGCTTCTGCGATCTGAACCTGGAATGTTTCTCTGGGACTTGTAGTTCCATGAGGATTGCAGTATGTATTCAGGGCTGGGTTCATGAGATGGTCAGAGGTGATGGGCGGTACTGACCATCCACATGCCTCCCATACATCGGTGTGTCTAATGGGTTTTAATCAGGCTGTGAGTAGGTGGGAGCCATCTTGCTGAAAGCACATTGTCAGGAGATCATGTGCATGCTGAGACAGCAAGGGGCTATGAGAGTCCAGGGAGTTGCAGAGTCTACTGGGGCTCTGGCCTGACAGCAGGTGCCGTCGAACGGAGCTGGTCCGAGGACCAGGTTAGTGAGCCCAGTGAGAGATTCTCCCTGGACGTCGAGCCTACATAGAAACCTGCAAAGCGACTGACAGGTAATCCTAAGAAAAGGGGATGTGGACTGGGTGATACCAGAGAATGAACTGTATGGACACTCGGCGGTTGAAACCGACAGTGAGACATTGTTGTCCTGCGGGGAGAGTGGCTGTGGCCCGTTATACGGTGTGGTTTATGAGGATCTGAATAAATCACCTAGATTGTTTAAGTGACAAAGTGTTCCTGTGTGCCTCAATACCGCTACCTGACGCATGGTTCCCCACACACTCGGGGCCCACGTCGTCACACTATATATATGTATATACTGTATATACACTGTATATATTTATACAATATAAATAATACATATACACATATTATTGGGTGACACCTCCTTCTACAGGACTGTATATTATATACCTGTAGAACAAAGACTGAATCAAAATGATTAAGGTGTGTCCCAATACTCTTGCCTATATACAGTGCCTTGAAAAAGTTTTCATACGCCATAATATTTTCTACGTGATTTTTACCTTCACCAAACTTAAATGTATTTTATAGAAATTTTATGTGACATGCCAACACTATATAGCAAGTATTTATGAAAAGTAAGGGTGATACATCGGTTTATAAATATTTAAAAAATATAAATTTGAAAATTGTGACATGCATTTGTATCCAGTCCCCTGTAGTCTGATACTACTAAATAAAATCCTTGATGACCAATTGCCTCCACAAGTCACCTATATAGTATATGTAGTCCACCTGTGTGTGATCTATTCTCAGTATAACTACAGCTTGTTTGTGAAGGCCACAGATATTTGAGAACATTATGGTTCAAACAGCATCATGAAAACCAATAAACACAGCTGACAGGTCAGGGATAGAGTTTAGGAAAAGAGTAAAGCAGGGTTAGGTTATTAAAATAATATCCAAAGCTCTAATCATCTCAATGGAGCACTGTTCAGTCCATCATCTAAAAATGCAAGGAGTGTGGCAACTGCAAAAGTAAACTGACATCCCAAGCAAGTAGAGCACTAATTAGGAAAGCAGCCAAAAGGCCAATGATCACTCTGGAATAGCTGCAGAGATCCACAGGTCAGCAAGAGTGTGTCCATAGGGCAACTAATAGTTGTACACTTCCCAAATCTGGCCTTTAAGGAAGAGTGGCAAGAAGAAAGACATTTTTGAAAGCAAGTCATAAGAAATCACATTTGCAGTTTTCAAAAATCCATATAGGGGACATAGCTAGCATGTGTAAGAAGGTGCTCTGATCTCATGAGTAGAACTTTTTGAGCTAAATGAAAAATGCTATATGTGGTGGAAAACGAACGCTGCACATCACCCTGAAAACATCATTCCCACTGTCAGATGTGGTGGGTGCATCATGCTGTGGGTTTGCTTTTCTTCAGCAGTGACGGGGAAGCTGGTGTATGAATTGATGGGAAGATGGATGGAGCTAAATACAGGGCCTTCCTGGAGGAAAATCATTTAGGGGCTTCAAAAGACTTGAGACTAGGGCATAAGTTCACCTTCCAGCAGGACAGCGACCCTAAACATATTGCTTGAACTATAATGGAATGGTTTAGATCATGGGACTCAAATATATGACCCACGGGCCACATGCGAGCCATAATGTAGTGGAGCTCCTGAAAGAGTAACAATGGGTGCATTGGCGGGCCTGTGAATTCAGGGAGCCCCTGAACTAAGCACCTTTTTATTATGAATGCGCGTCCTTGGAAATGTTGAAATGTATTACAATTCACCTGCCAATCAGAGATTGGCAACTGGTGGCATCCCTGTCGAGGGCAGCACATAACGTCACTACACTTAACTGCTTTGACGCCGGCTATGGAAGAGGAACAGAATACTGCGTAGCTTTGGAGCAAAGAAAAATCAATAGAATTGCTTTTTTTTTTGTGTATATGAAGAGCGGCAGGATGGCGGACCTTATTCTAGGATTGTGACATTATTATCAGATTTGGCGAGGATAGGTACATTATTACAAGATGGGTCCAAGATGGGGACATTATGACAGGATGGGGCCATTATTACAAGGTGAGGACATTTATACAGGATAAGGGCCAGGATTGTTGTCATTACTACCCATGGGGACAGTATGTGTAACATTATTACGGGTTGGGGAAAATTATTACAGGATAGGTGGACATTGCTATAGTATGGGAGACATTTTTACAGAATGGGGGATATTATTACAGGATGTTGATAATATTACAGGATACAGCGATTAGTACAATATGGGTGCCAGGAAATGAAACATTATGATTGTTGGGGGACATTATGACAGGATGAGGAACATTTTTACAGGATGTGGCTAGTAGAGTTGAGCGCGGTTCGAGGTTCTCCAGTTCGCGGCTCGAGTGATTTTGGGGGCTGTTCTAGATCGAACTAGAACTCGAGCTTTTTGCTAAAGCTTGATAGTTCTAGATACGTTCGAGAACGGTTCTAGCAGCAAAAAGACCAGCTAATTACTAGCTGGCTTTCCGCTGTAATAGTGTAAGTCACTCTGTGACTCACACTATTATGAAATTTCAGTGTATAGTGTGCGGGAACAATTCATTCAGATCACTGCTGTATGGATAATGGCGATCGCCATTTTTTTTTTCCTTGTCTTCCTTCCCTAAGCGCGCGCGCGCGTGTAGTGGGGAGGGCCAGCATGTCAGCCAATCCCAGACACACACACAGCTAAGTGGACTTTTAGCCAGAGAAGCAACGGCATGTGTGATAGGATGTCCATGTCACATGTCCCTGCATTATAAAAACGGACATTTTCCTCCAGCACGCCATTATCTGCCTTCTGCGTCCTTGGTGTCAGTCACCGCTGGCGCAGCTCCTATCTCCGATACTGCTGTGTACGCTCTATACACAGCGCTGTACAGAATAGGGATAGAAGTTTCTATTAGTCCTTTTAAGGGCTAATACCGGCAAGGTCAGAGCCATAGGTGACAGTCACGGCCGTGAAAACAGAGTTTAACAGCTACACAAGATGACAGCGTCTGTGTAGCTAAGGTCAGGGATTTCCTCGCTGCATTTCCCCATTAGGAGGGATAGAAAGGCAGGCTTCCTTTCCTCTACCCAGACCCACAACCCTGCCACTGTACCCTCCTGCCCTTTGCACACTCAAGCTCATTGTTACTAAGCCATTATACTAGCAAACACTGAGTGAACTTAGTGGCATCCTAAAAGTGGCTGTTGGACTTCTGTATTGTCCCACTAGTGCAAAGATATTTGCAGCACGTCTGCCTGCATTGCACACTCAAACTCATTGTTACTAAGCCATTATACTAGCAAACACTGAGTGAACTTAGTGGCATCCTAAACGTGGCTGTTGGACTTCTGTATTGTCCCACTAGTGCAAAGATATTTGCAGCACGTCTGCCTGCATTGCACACTCAAACTCATTGCTTCTAAGCCATTATACTAGCAAACACTGAGTGAACTTAGTGGCATCTTAAAAGTGGCTGTTGGACGTCTGTATTGTCCCACTAGTGCAAAGATATTTCCAGCACGTCTGCCTGCATTGCACACTCAAACTCATTGTTACTAAGCCATTATACTAGCAAACACTGAGTGAACTTAGTGGCATCCTAAACGTGGCTGTTGGACTTCTGTATTGTCCCACTAGTGCAAAGATATTTGCAGCACGTCTGCCTGCATTGCACACTCAAACTCATTGTTACTAAGCCATTATACTAGCAAACACTGAGTGAACTTAGTGGCATCCTAAACGTGGCTGTTGGACTTCTGTATTGTCCCACTAGTGCAAAGATATTTGCAGCACGTCTGCCTGCATTGCAGACTCAAACTCAATGTTACTAAGTCATTATACTAGCAAACACTGAGTGAACTTAGTGGCATCCTAAAAGTGGCTGTTGGACTTCTGTATTGTCCCACTAGTGCAAAGATATTTGCAGCACGTCTGCCTGCATTGCACACTCAAACTCATTGTATCATAGTATCATAGTTTTTAAGGTTGAAGTGAGACTCTAAGTCCATCTAGTTCAACCCGTAGCCTAACATGTTGATCCAGAGGAAGGCAAAAAAAAACCCAATGTGGCAAACAAGTTCCAATGGGGAAAAAATTTCCTTCCTGACTCCACATCCGGCAATCAGACTAGTTCCCTGGATCAATACCCTGTCATAAAATCTAATATACATAACTGGTAATATTACATTTTTCAAGAAAGGCATCCAGGCTCTGCTTAAATGTTAGTACTGAATCACTCATTACAACATCATGCGGCAGAGAGTTCCATAGTCTCACTGCTCGTACAGTAAAGAATCCTCGTCTGTGATTATGATTAAACCTTCTTTCCTCAAGACGTAGCGGATGCCCCCATGTTCCAGTCGCAGGCCTAGGTGTAAAAAGATCTTTAGAAAGGTCTCTGTACTGTCCCCTCATATATTTATACATTGTGATTAGATCCCCCCTAAGCCTTCGTTTTTCCAAACTAAATAACCCCAAGTTTAATAACCTGTCTTGGTATTGCAGCCCACCCATTCCTCTAATAATCTTGGTCGCTCTTCTCTGCACCCTCTCCAGTTCAGCTATGTCCTTCTTATATATCGGTGACCAGAATTGTACACAGTATTCTAAGTGCGGTCGCACTAGTGACTTGTATAGAGGTAGAACTATATTTTTTTCATGAACACTTATACCTCTTTTAATACATCCCATTATTTTATTAGCCCTGGCAGCAGCTGCCTGACACTGTCCACTAAAGTGAAGTTTACCATCCACCCATACACCCAAGTCTTTTTCTGTGTCTGTTTTACCCAGTGTTCTACAATTAAGTACATAATCATAAATGTTATTTCCTCTACCCAAGTGCATGACCTTACATTTATCTACATTAAACTTCAATTGCCACTTCTCAGCCCAATCCTCCAATTTACATAAATCTCCCTGTAATATAAAATTATCCTCCTCTGTATTGATTACCCTGCAGAGTTTAGTATCATCTGCAAATATTGAAATTCTACTCCGCATGCCCCCAACAAGGTCATTTATAAATATGTTGAAAAGAAGCGGGCCCAATACTGACCCCTGTGGTACCCCACTATGAACTGAGACCCAGTCCGAATACGTACCATTAATAACCACCCTTTGTTTCCTATCACTGAGCCAGTTTTTAACCCAGTTACACATATTTTCCCCTATCCCCATTATTCTCATTTTATGTACCAACCTTTTGTGTGGCACCATATCAAAAGCTTTTGAAAAGTCCATATACACAACATCAACTGCATTTCCCTGGTCCAGGCTTGAACTTACCTCTTCATAGAAGCTGATCAAATTAGTTTGACAGGATCGATCCCTCATAAACCCATGTTGATACTCTGTCATAAGGTTATTTTTCTTGAGATACTCCAGTATAGCATCTCTCAAGAAACCCTCAAGGATTTTACCAACTGTAGAGGTTAAACTTACCGGCCTATAATTTCCCGGCTCAGTTTTTGTCCCCTTTTTGAATATTGGCACCACATTTGCTATGCGCCAGTCCTGCGGTACCGACCCTGTTATTAAGGAATCTGAGAAGATTAAAAATAATGGTCTATCTATCACAGAACTCAATTCCTGTAGTACTCTGGGGTGTATGTACATCTGGGCCCGGAGATTTGTCAACCTTAGTGATTTCGAGGCGGCGGCGTACTTCCTGCTGGGTTAAGCAGGTAATATTCAAGGGTGAATTTATGGTATCACTGGTCATGTCATCTGCCATGGCATTTTCTTGTATAAAAACCGTAGAAAAAAAGTCATTCAGCAGGTTGGCTTTACCCTCATCTCCTTCCACCATTTCACCAAGACTATTTTTAAGGGGGCCAACACTATCGCTTTTCAGTTTTTTAGTGTTTATGTAGTTAAAGAATATTTTAGGTTTATTTTTACTTTCTCTCGCAATGAGTCTCTCTGTCTCAAACTTAGCTAACTTAATTTGCTTTTTACATATTTTATTTAATTTTCTATAATTATATAATGCCTCATCACTACCTACCCTCTTTAATTCTTTTAAGGCTTTCTGTTTTTCTTTTATTGCTTCCCTTACAGCTCTATTTAGCCATAGGGGTTTCCTCCTATTTCTAGCATGTTTGTTCCCATAGGGTATATTTTCTGCACAAGCCCTATTCAGGATGCTCATAAAAGTCTCCCATTTGCTTTGTGTACTTTTATTACTTAGTACATCATCCCAGTTTATTGCACTAAGATCATCTCTCAACCGTTTAAAATTTGCTTTCCTGAAGTTTAGTGTCCTTGTAGCCCCTCTACTAGACATCTTACTAAAGAATACATGAAAACTTATTATTTTGTGATCACTATTCCCCAAGTAACCCCCAACTTGTATATTTGATATGCGGTCTGGCCTATTGGTTAGTACAAGGTCTAGTAGTGCTCCCCCTCTTGTGGGGTCCTGTACCATTTGTGAAAGGTAATTATCTTTCATTGTTATCAAAAATCTATTTCCTTTGCTGGAACTGCAAGTTTCTGTTCCCCAAGTTATATCAGGATAGTTAAAGTCCCCCATAATAATTACCTCTCCGAGACTCGCTGCTTTATCAATTTGCTTTATGAGGAGATTCTCTACCTCTACCATAATATTCGGCGTCTTATAACACACCCCTATCAGTATTTTATTATTCATTCTCCCCCCCCTTATCTCCACCCATAGGGACTCTACATTCTCAGTACCCTCACATATGTTGTCACGCAGGATGGGTTTTAAGGATGATTTTACATATAGACACACACCTCCCCCTCGCTTATTTGTACGGTCATTCCTGAATAGGCTATAACCCTGTAAATTAACAGCCCAGTCATAGCTCTCATCCAGCCATGTCTCTGATATCCCCACTATATCATAATTTTCTTCCAACAATATTAATTCTAATTCCTCCAACTTATTTGTGAGGCTTCGGGCATTAGTGTACATGCACGTTACGTATGACTCTGTACCTGTATTCCTGCTTACTGTATTAACTGTCCTAACCCTTCTCCCCGTACCACCCCCAATTTCATTACTTGTGCCCTGGTCACTATCAGCACTACATTCCCCTTCTATAAAGTGAATACCCTCGCCCCCCCATTCCTAGTTTAAACACTCCTCCAACCTTCTAGCCATTTTCTGCCCCAGCAGAGCTGCACCTTCCCCATTAAGATGCAGCCCATCCCTAGCATAGAATCTGTAGCCAACTGAAAAGTCGGCCCAATTCTCCAGGAACCCAAAACCCTCTTTCCTACACCAATTCCTGAGCCACCTGTTAACCTCCCTGATCTCTCTTTGCCTCTCTGGTGTGGCTCGTGGCACAGGAAGTATTTCCGAAAATACCACCTTTGAGGTCCATGCTTTAAGCTTACAACCTAATTCCCTGAAATCATCTTTAAGGACCTTCCACCTACCTCTAACTTTGTCATTTGTGCCAATGTGTACAATGACCGCTGGGTCCTCCCCAGCCCCTCCCAGTAATCTGTCAACCCGATCAGCGATGTGCCGAACTCGAGTGCCAGGAAGACAACACACTGTTCGGCGATCCCTGTCTTTGTGACAGATTGCCCTATCTGTCCCCCTAATAATTGAGTCCCCCACTACCAGTACCTGTCTTGCCTGCCCTGCACTCCTATACCCCCCCCCTTATTGGAGCAGACACTCCTCTGGCGTTCAGAGGTCATGACTTGCTGTAGCAATGCTACCCCTGTAATGACATCCCCCTCATCTGCCAAGTTTGCAAACCTATTGGGGTGTGTCAGTTCAGGACTAGCCTTCCTAGCACTTTTCCCTTTACCCCCCTTTCTAACTGTCACCCAGCTTACCTACCTCACCGTCCTGCCGCTCCCTACTACGATCCTCCCCCACATCTGACCCAGCAAGCTGCTGCTCAGTGAGCAGCACACTCCTTTCCATATTGCTAATGCATCTCAGAGTTGCCAGCTGCTCATTTAGATCCAGTATCTGGGCTTCCAAATGTGTAACTTGCTCACATCTCGAACAACAGTATGCACCCTCGAACGGCTTTTCAAGGACTGCATACATGAGACAAGATGTACACTGGATCGCATTAGCAATACTGGAGCACATTTTCTAATGGGGATAGCACTAAACAAATGGTAAGTAATTAAACAACTAAATACAAACAATTCTACTCACACTTACTTTTGCTCACACTTTGCTCACTCACGCTCACAATGAAGAAGACAGGCTAAAATTCAGAAGTCTTCCTTCCGGCTGGAACGGCCAAAACCCGGTTCTCCTTGAGCTCGCGGTGACTCTTCACTTATCCCAGAAGGCACAGGGAATATACAAATTATCCTCGCAAGACTCCTTCCCTGGCTTTCAGAAGTCTTCCTTCCGGCTGTAACGGCCAAAACCCGGTTCTCCTTGAGCTCGCGGTGACTCTTCACTTATCCCAGAAGGCACTGGGAATATGCAAATTATCCTCGCAAGACTCCTTCCCTGATTGTTACTAAGCCATTATACTAGCAAACACTGAGTGAACTTAGTGGCATCCTAAACGTGGCTGTTGGACTTCTGTATTGTCCCCCTAGTGCAAAGATATTTGCAGCACGTATGCCTGCATTGCACACTCAAACTCATTGTTACTAAGCCATTATACTAGCAAACACTGAGTGAACTTAGTGGCATCCTAAACGTGGCTGTTGGACTTCTGTATTGTCTCACTAGTGCAAAGATATTTGCAGCACGTCTGCCTGCATTGCACACTCAAACTCATTGTTACTAAGCCATTATACTAGCAAACACTGAGTGAACTTAGTGGCATTCTAAAAGTCGCTGTTGGGCTTCTGTATTGTCCCACTAGTGCAAAGATATTTGCAGCACGTCTGCATGCATTGCACACTCAAACTCATTGTTACTAAGCCATTATACTAGCAAACACTGAGTGAACTTACTGGCATCCTAAACGTGGCTGTTGGACTTCTGTATTGTCTCACTAGTGCAAAGATATTTGCAGCAGGTCTGCCTGCATTGCACACTCAAACTCATTGTTACTAAGCCATTATACTAGCAAACACTGAGTGAACTTAGTGGCATTCTAAAAGTGGCTGTTGGGCTTCTGTATTCACTAGTGCAAAGATATTTGCAGCACGTCTGCCTGCATTGCACACTCAAATTCATTGTTACTAAGCCATTATACTAGCAAACTGAGTGAACTTAGTGGCATCCTAAAAGTGGCTGTTGGACTTCTGTATTGTCTCACTAGTGCAAAGATATTTGCAGCACGTCTGCCTGCATTGCACACTCAAACTCATTGTTACTAAGCCATTATACTAGCAAACACTGAGTGAACTTAGTGGCATCTTAAAAGTGGCTGTTGGACTTCTGTATTGTCCCACTAGTGCAAAGATATTTGCAGCACGTCTGCCTGCATTGCACACTCAAACTCATTGTTACTAAGCCATTATACTAGCAAACACTGAGTGAACTTAGTGGCATCCTAAACGTGGCTGTTGGACTTCTGTATTGTCCCACTAGTGCAAAGATATTTGCAGCACGTCTGCCTGCATTGCACACTCAAACTCACTGTTACTAAGCCATTATACTAGCAAACACTGAGTGAACTTAGTGGCATTCTAAAAGTGGCTGTTGGGCTTCTGTATTGTCCCACTAGTGCAAAGATATTTGCAGCACGTCTGCCTGCATTGCACACTCAAACTCATTGTTACTAAGCCATTATACTAGCAAACACTGAGTGAACTTAGTGGCATCCTAAACGTGGCTGTTGGACTTCTCTATTGTCCCACTAGTGCAAAGATATTTGCAGCACGTCCGCCTGCATTGCACACTCAAACTCATTGTTACTAAGCCATTATACTAGCAAACACTGAGTGAACTTAGTGGCATTCTAAAAGTGGCTGTTGGGCTTCTGTATTGTCCCACTAGTGCAAAGATATTTGCAGCACGTCTGCCTGCATTGCACACTCAAACTCATTGTTACTAAGCCATTATACTAGCAAACACTGAGTGAACTTAGTGGCATCCTAAAAGTGGCTGTTGGACTTCTGTATTGTCCCACTAGTGCAAAGATATTTGCAGCACGTCTGCCTGCATTGCACACTCAAACTCATTGTTACTAAGCCATTATACTAGCAAACACTGAGTGAACTTAGTGGCATTCTAAACGTGGCTGTTGGACTTCTGTATTGTCCCACTAGTGCAAAGATATTTGCAGCACGTCTGCCTGCATTGCACACTCAAACTCATTGTTACTGAGCCATTATACTAGCAAACACTGAGTGAACTTAGTGGCATCCTAAAAGTGGCTGTTGGACTTCTGTATAGTCCCACTAGTGCAAACATATTTGCAGCACGTCTGACTGCATTGCACACTCAAACTCATTGTTACTAAGCCATTATACTAGCAAACACTGAGTCAACTTAGTGGCATCCTAAAAGTGGCTGTTGGACTTCTGTATTGTCCCACTAGTGCAAAGATATTTGCAGCACGTCTGCCTGCATTGCACACTCAAACTCATTGTTACTAAGCCATTATACTAGCAAACACTGAGTGAACTTAATGGCATCCTAAAAGTGGCTGTTGGACTTCTGTATTGTCTCACTAGTGCAAAGATATTTGCAGCACGTCTGCCTGCATTGCACACTCAAACTCATTGTTACTAAGCCATTATACTAGCAAACACAAAGTGAACTTAGTGGCATCCTAAACGTGGCTGTTGGACTTCTGTATTGTCCCACTAGTGCAAAGATATTTGCAGCACGTCTGCCTGCATTGCACACTCAAACTCATTGTTACTAAGCCATTATACTAGCAAACACTGAGTGAACTTAGTGGCATCCTAAACGTGGCTGTTGGACTTCTGTATTGTCCCACTAGTGCAAAGATATTTGCAGCACGTCTGCCTGCATTGCACACTCAAACTCATTGTTACTAAGCCATTATACTAGCAAACACTGAGTGAACTTAGTGGCATTCTAAAAGTGGCTGTTGGACTTCTGTATTGTCCCACTAGTGCAAAGATATTTGCAGCACGTCTGCCTGCATTGCACACTCAAACTCATTGTTACTAAGCCATTATACTAGCAAACACTGAGTGAACTTACTGGCATCCTAAACGTGGCTGTTGGACTTCTCTATTGTCCCACTAGTGCAAAGATATTTGCAGCACGTCTGCCTGCATTGCACACTCAAACTCATTGTTACTAAGCCATTATACTAGCAAACACTGAGTGAACTTAGTGGCATTCTAAAAGTGGCTGTTGGGCTTCTGTATTGTCCCACTAGTGCAAAGATATTTGCAGCACGTCTGCCTGCATTGCACACTCAAACTCATTGTTACTAAGCCATTATACTAGCAAACACTGAGTGAACTTAGTGGCATCCTAAAAGTGGCTGTTGGACTTCTGTATTGTCCCACTAGTGCAAAGATATTTGCAGCACGTCTGCCTGCATTGCACACTCAAACTCATTGTTACTAAGCCATTATACTAGCAAACACTGAGTGAACTTAGTGGCATCCTAAACGTGGCTGTTGGACTTCTGTATTGTCCCACTAGTGCAAAGATATTTGCAGCACGTCTGACTGCATTGCACACTCAAACTCATTGTTACTAAGCCATTATACTAGCAAACACTGAGTGAACTTAGTGGCATCCTAAAAGTGGCTGTTGGACTTCTGTATTGTCCCACTAGTGCAAAGATATTTGCAGCACGTCTGCCTGCATTGCACACTCAAACTCATTGTTACTAAGCCATTATACTAGCAAACACTGAGTGAACTTAGTGGCATCCTAAACGTGGCTGTTGGACTTCTGTATTGTCCCACTAGTGCAAAGATATTTGCAGCACGTCTGCCTGCATTGCACACTCAAACTCATTGTTACTAAGCCATTATACTAGCAAACACTGAGTGAACTTAGTGGCATCCTAAACGTGGCTGTTGGACTTCTGTATTGTCCCACTAGTGGAAAGATATTTGCAGCACGTCTGCCTGCATTGGACACTCAAACTCATTGTTACTAAGCCATTATACTAGCAAACACTGAGTGAACTTAGTGGCATCCTAAACGTGGCTGTTGGACTTCTGTATAGTCCCCTTAGTGCAAAGATATTTGCAGCACGTCTGCCTGCATTGCACACTCAAACTCATTGTTACTAAGCCATTATACTAGCAAACACTGAGTGAACTTAGTGGCATCCTAAACGTGGCTGTTGGACTTCTGTATTGTCCCACTAGTGCAAAGATATTTGCTGCACGTCTGCCTGCATTGCACACTCAAACTCATTGTTACTAAGCCATTATACTAGCAAACACTGAGTCAACTTAGTGGCATCCTAAAAGTGGCTGTTGGACTTCTGTATTCTCCCACTAGTGCAAAGATATTTGCAGCACGTCTGCCTGCATTGCACACTCAAACTCATTGTTACTAAGCCATTATACTAGCAAACACTGAGTGAACTTAGTGGCATCCTAAAAGTGGCTGTTGGTCTTCTGTATTGTCCCACTAGTGCAAAGATATTTGCAGCACGTCTGCCTGCATTGGACACTCAAACTCATTGTTACTAAGCCATTATACTAGCAAACACTGAGTGAACTTAGTGGCATCTTAAACGTGGCTGTTGGACTTCTGTATTGTCCCACTAGTGCAAAGATATTTGCAGCACGTCTGCCTGCATTGCACACTCAAACTCATTGTTACTAAGCCATTATACTAGCAAACACTGAGTGAACTTAGTGGCATCCTAAAAGTGGCTGTTGGACTTCTGTATTGTCTCACTAGTGCAAAGATATTTGCAGCACGTCTGCCTGCATTGCACACTCAAACTCATTGTTACTAAGCCATTATACTAGCAAACACTGAGTGAACTTAGTGGCATCCTAAAAGTGGCTGTTGGACTTCTGTATTGTCCCACTAGTGCAAAGATATTTGCAGCACGTCTGCCTGCATTGCAAACTCAAACTCATTGTTACTAAGCCATTATACTAGCAAACACTGAGTGAACTTAGTGGCATCCTAAAAGTGGCTGTTGGACTTCTGTATTGTCCCACTAGTGCAAAGATATTTGCAGCACGTCTGCCTGCATTGCACACTCAAACTCATTGTTACTAAGCCATTATACTAGCAAACACTGAGTGAACTTAGTGGCATCCTAAACGTGGCTGTTGGTCTTCTGTATTGTCCCACTAGTGCAAAGATATTTGCAGCACGTCTGCCTGCATTGGACACTCAAACTTATTGTTACTAAGCCATTATACTAGCAAACACTGAGTGAACTTAGTGGCATCTTAAACGTGGCTGTTGGACTTCTGTATTGTCCCACTAGTGCAAAGATATTTGCAGCACGTCTGCATTGAACATCCAAGCTCATTGTTACAAAGCTATTATACTAGCAATTTATGCTGCCAGTTTAAGGGCCGTAGTTGCATTGTCAGGGATAATTATTGTTGTTTATTCTGCTGTTAATAAAGCTAGACCACCGCTGCAATCTACACCACCTCTCAATTTTTACTACCACATTTTAAGTGCACAATCTTGTCGCAATCAAAATGAGTGGCAAAATGACAGATGCTGGTGGAAAGGGGAAGAGGCGTGTTGGAAAAGGAAAAAAAAGGGTTTGTCCGTGGGGAAGGTGGCAAAGCTCCATTAACATCTGCTGAAGATAGACCATCTTTCAGCAAAAGTAAGATGTCTACTACTTACCGTGGACAATCCGATGTGCTCCCTTTTTTACGGACACGAACAACTGGAACAAAGGTAGATGATGGCCAAAAAAGGAAAATGCTTGAATGGATCTCAAGTGGTCCAACAAGTGCCCTCTCCGCCACCTCAACTACCGCATCCAAAAAACACCAATCCTCTGAGTTGTCATCCCAATCAAAGTTGCTTTCTCCCAGCTCTGAAGTCTCCAACCGCCCTGCACAGTATGGTGGAACTGAGATGGGTGAGTCTGCAGAGCTGTTCAGTCACACTATAGCCTGGTAATCAGAGGTCTGCTTACAAGTTACAGTGAGTACAGACCAGGAAATAGTCTGCAGTGATGCCCAGAATCTTTGTGACTCTGATTCAGGCCGTGAGGACCAAGTTTCTGAGCATAATGTTGACCCTTTTTCACAAACTGTAACACCTGTTTTTATAGACAACGAGGAACATACTGATGACGATGAGACGCAGATACCAGATTGGGATGACAACTTAAATATTCGGTCAGGGCAAGAAGAGGCTCGGTCTGAGGGTGAGGGGAGTGCAAACACAACATTTGATGAGGAAGTTCTAGATCCCACCTACTGTCAACCCACAGTCAGGCCCTCAAGGAGGTCAACAGAGGCGGTGGAGGAGGATGCAATCGACGACGAAGTTACCTTGCGCCTTCCTGGACAGAGTCGGAGCACTGGTGGTAGCACGTCTACAACTGCATCCTCAGCCACCACTCTGACTTTGAGCACTAGTCGGGGGGGCTCAGCAAGTCGCATACCCTCTAAGCCTTGTCTAGCCTGGTCCTTTTTTGACATAGCAAAAGATCGCCCAAATTATGTGATCTGTAAAATTTGTCGTGATTCTGTTAGTAGAGGGCAAAACCTCAGCAGTTTGACAACTTCTTCCATGAATCGTCACATGAATAAATATCATATGTCCCAGTGGGAAGCTCACCGTGCTGCAATGAGGCCTAGCGGAGCGAACCATCCACCGCCTGCCCCTTCCAGTGCATCCGCGTGCTCTTCATCTTATAGGACTGTGGGGACAGCTGTCACACCTGGTTTTCCACGCACAACTTCCACCACTGTAAGCGCAACAGGCAGTTTGCTTGGTAGGTCGTCTGTTGGTTTGGAAGGGGAAACAAGTGCGTGTGTACAGCTCTCTCAGACATCGATAGCACCAACGTTGGATGAAGGCAACATCATGTCTCCGCCTGCACTTTTCTCACAAACCTGCATTTTTACAGGGACACCCTACTCAACACCGTCTACACACAGCAGCCAGATCTCTGTCCATCAGATGTGGACAAATAAAAGGCCATTTCCTGCGACCCATGACAAAGCTAAGAGGTTGACTTTATCCCTCTGTAAGCTCTTTGCTACCGAAATGCTGCCTTTCCGCCTGGTGGACACACAGGATTTTAGAGACCTTATGTCTGTCACTGTGCCCCAGTACCCGATGCCCAGTCGCCACTACTTCTCTAAGAAAGGTGTGCCCGCGCTACACCAGCATGTCGCACACAACATCACCGCTTCCTTGAGAAACTCTGTGTGTGAACGGGTGCATTTCACCACCGATACTTGGACCAGTAAGCATGGACAGGGACGTTACATGTCGCTGACTGGGCACTGGGTAACTATGGTGATAGATGGTGAAGGGTCTGCTGCACAAGTCTTGCCGTCCCCACGACTTGTGTGTCAATCCTCTGTCTGTCCAAGTTCCGCCACTGATTCTGCCTCCTCCACCTCATCTGGGTCCTCCACCTCCGCCCCAAGCCTGCCTGGTCAGGCCACCAGCATTCTCACTGCGCAGAAGGAAGCATGCACCCCTCATTACTATGCTGGCAGCAGAGCGCAACGGCATCAGGCGGTCTTTAGCTTGAAATGTCTTGGAAATAGGAGTGACACAGCGACTGAGTTGTGGGCAGCTCTGGAGACTGAGTTTAATAAATGGTTGTCTCCACTCAACCTGCAGCCTGGTAAGGCCGTGTGCGACAATGCTGCAAACCTGGGTGCAGCCCTTCGCCTGGGCAAGGTGACACACGTGCCTTGTATGGCTCACGTGTTGAACCTTGTTGTCCAGCAATTTTTAACACACTATCCCGGCCTAGATGGCCTTCTGACCAGGGCACGAAAACTGTCTGCTCACTTCCACCATTCAACAGACGCAGCTGAGCGACTTGCATCGCTCCAGAAGTCTTTCGGCCTGCCGGTTCATTGCCTAAAATGCGATGTGGCGACACGCTGGAATTCGACTCTCCACATGTTACAGCGACTGTGGCAGCACCGCCGAGCCCTGGTGCAATACGTCATGACCAACGAGATGCAGAGGTGGGGCAGATCACCCTGATGGAGTGGTCTCAGATCAAGGACCTATGCACCCTTCTGCACAGTTTCGACATGGCGACGAATATGTTTAGCGCTGACAATGCCATTATCAGCATGACAATCCCAGTCATTTACATGCTTGAGCACACGCTAAACACTATTCGGAGTCAGGGGGTGGGACAACAGGAAGGGGAGGAACTACAGGAGGATTCATATGCGCAAGACACAACAACATCACCAAGGTCCAGACGTTCATCATCACCAACGCGGCAGGCATGGGACCATGGGGGACAGGGATCAACAAGGGCGCATGGTAGCAGGCGAAATGTTGAGGAAGGTGCAGGAGAACATGAAGAAATGGAGGACGAACTGTCCATGGACATGGAAGACTCAGCGGATGAGGGAGACCTTGGTCAAATTTCAGTTGAAAGAGGTTGGGCGGAGATGTCAGAGGAAGAGAGAAGGGTTAGCACCTCTATGCCACAAACACAGCGTGGACTTGGTCTGCATGGCTGCGCAAGACACATGAGCGCCTTCTTGCTGCACTACCTCCAACATGACCCTCGTATTGTCAAAATTAGAAGTGATGATGACTACTGGCTTGCCACACTATTAGATCCCCGGTACAAGTCCAATTTTTTTTAAATAATTCCAGCCATAGAAAGGGACGCACGTATGCAGGAGTATCAGCAGAAGCTGTTACTCGATCTTAGCTCGGCTTTTCCACCAAACAACCGTGCAGGTGCAGGGAGTGAATCTCCCAGTTGTAACTTGAGAAACATGGGACGGTCTTGTCATCTCCAACAGTCTACCCGTACCAGTAGCACCGTATCTGGTGCTGGTAACAGCAATTTTATTGAATCTTTTCATAATTTTTTTAGACCCTCCTTTGCAAGGCCACCAGAGACAACAAGTCTGACACATAGTCAACGGCTGGAGAGGATGATACAGGAGTATCTCCAAATGAACATCGATGCCATTACTTTGCAAATGGAGCCTTGCTCATTTTGGGCTTCAAATCTTGAAAAATGGCCAGAGCTCTCCACTTACGCCTTGGAGATTTTGTCGTGTCCAGCTGCCAGCGTTGTCTCTGAACGTGTCTTCAGTGCTGCTGGGTGTGTGCTGACAGATAAGCGCACGCGTCTGTCCAGTGACAATGTGGACAGACTAACGTTCATCAAAATGAACAAGTCATGGATCCACAAGGAATTTACTACCCCTGTGTCATCCTGGGGAGAGTAAATGCTTGTGGATTTGGAATGTGCTTGATGCAAATCAAAACATCCTGTTTGCAACTAGGGCACAAGTGCTGCCACTGAAGTGGTGGGTGTGTGTGTGGCCCAATTTTTGGAAAAAAAGGGAGACTCCGCTTGGAGTAACCCTTGCTTACATTGTTTTTAAAAATGATCTAAGATCAACAGAGCTGGGATCAGGAAAGACTTTGCTACCTACCCTGGTGTCATCCTGGGGACGGTTAAGTATGGCATATTTTTGAATGTGCTTGATGCAAATCTAGCTGTGAAGTGTACAACTGGGGCACAAGTGCTGCCACTGAAGTGATGGGTCTATGTGTGGCCCAATTTTTGGAAAAAAAGGGAGACTCCGCTTGGAGTAACCCTTGCATACATTGTTTTTAAAAATGATCCAAGATGAACATAGCTGGGATCAGGAAAGACTTTGCTACCTACCCCGGTGTCATCCTGGGGACGGTTAAGTATGGTGTATTTTTGAATGAGCTTGATGCAAATCTAGCTGTAAAGTTTACAACTGGGGCACAAGTGCTGCCACTGAAGTGGTGGGTGTGTGTGTGGCCCAATTTTTGGAAAAAAGGGAGACTCCGCTTGGAGTCACCTTGCAGTGTTTTACATGATTTTAGAAGGGCGTGCCATGCCTATATGTGTCTCCTCCTCTTTTTCCTTGTCCAGCTTTTTTTTTTCTCATGAGTATATGTCCTTGTCACTTTCCCATGTGTTTGTGTTGTGAGTTGTTTGTCACCTTTTGGACACCTTTGAGGGTGTTTTCTAGGTGTTTTTCTGTATTTGTGATTGCCTGCCATTGTTTCCTATGCGGTTCGAGTTCGGTTCGTCGAACGTTCGATGAACCAAACTCGAACGAGACCTCCGTTCGGCGAACCGAACTCGAGCCGAACCGGGACCGGTTCGCTCATCTTTAGTGGCTAGGATAGAGGGACATTGCTACAGTATGAAGGTCATTATTATAGGATGGGCGTATTATTACAGGATTGGGACAATAATACAGAATAGTGCATTTTACTAAAGGATGGAGAACATTACAGGATGTGGCCAGGATAGGCAGAAATTACAGCATGGAGGACATTAAAGGATGAGGGACATTGCTACAGGATGGAAACATTATTACAGAATAGGGGCTAGAGTGGGCGACATTATAAGATATGGACAGGATGTGAGACATTATTATGGGGTGGGGACACATATTACAGGATGGATCCAGGATAGGGTACAATGCTGCAAGATGGGGAACAGCATGGTGGCTAGGATAGGGATATTACTACAGGATGTGGAACATACATTATTAGTGTATGAAGGCACACGGGGGGCTTAATTACTCTGGGGGGCATATTAGGGGACCATACTACTGTATATGACAAACAAAAAAAGAAAAGTTAGAGATTTGTAGAAAAAAAATGTAAAAAAAATTCTCGAAACAAAGTATGAAAAAACAATTGGAAGAATAATATGCCACTAAAAATGCTGTTATAAAATGAAAGTAAAAAATTAAAGTACAAGTTTAGTATTTCCACTTCTGGGATGACAAGCTATGGAACTGTATTATGACCCATACAGTGTGATCAAATGGAGTGTATTCTATCTGAATATCCATTACAAAAGGTTGAACAAAGTTGTTTATTGTCAATATGTTTTTAAGTCACTCAGACACAGAAGCAGGGGTCTGGTTGTAGACTCCCAAATGGGGAGTGCAGGGAGGGGGGGGGGGCGAAGCCCCTTCTTGCATGAGTATAGCGGACAGGAAGAAAAATTGCCACGCCCATAGCCTGTCAGAGACTCGTACATTTTAGACTCAACCATAAAGCTACAGAGGAGGGGACAGCCATGTAGTCTTGCTCAGCTGGTCACACCCAGTAACCCGGAGGCAGATCATATATTCTGAACTTGAACAAAGGAAGATGCCAGAATGTATGGTCTCTTTCTAGGTATAACGTCATTTACCTCATGTGATAGGGGAGTGTGCAAAATGCTGCCTGATGTTTCCAGACTGAATAAACTTTATTTTATAAAGTCCACATGGACAAGGAGTTTTTTTATACTATAAGTTAGGGTCTGGGGGCACCACTGTATTGATTTTATAATCATAGTGGATGGGTGGTAACGTAGCCATGGCCACAAAGCAAGCCAGTCATGCCCATTAACCTAGCAGACTACACATTACACTGTATACCCACCCTGTGAAGACATCACAACCAAGCTGCCTGATTTCTTTGTGCCACACAGCCTGAGGAACAAAGTAGTTACTTCTAAACATGAGATCATCAAATAGTGGACGTGAACATGGACATGGTGCAGCTAGAGGTGCTGCTGTAGAGGCTGCAAGGAGAGGATATGCTGAGACAGTGCCTGTTATGCCACCAATCGAAACACCTTTCCGAGGAACACACCAGCGACAGGACGGTCTATCTCATTCCATACGCCCAAGTACTACTGGACAGATGGTGAGCACAGAACATTCTTCTGCCTTCTCTTCCACCCAGTCCACTGCAGAAAGCACAGATTTTGCACCTGCGGGCCATAGGCATCCGTCTTCCTCACCACCTTGCAAATCAGCCAAGCTGTCTGAGGCTGAGCCACAAGGCATTCAACAGACTTTAATGCTTTTTGATGACTCTGCTGCCTGGGGTTCCATTTCCCATCTACCTGACCCTGTCCCAGAAGTGGAAGAGACTAAGTGCCCTGATGCCCAATATTTTTTTCTGTTAGAGGATGAGTCCATGGGAGGGCCAATGCTCACGGTCAACAGAACACCACACCACGGCTCTGATGATGATAATGATAGTGAAACACAGGTGACAACTGCTGCGGATGTCCAGGATATGCATAAAGGCAAGGAGTGCAGGAGTGAGAAGTGTCTAGACGATTATGAGGGCTTAGAACCCACATGGACTGAAGGACATCATAGTGACATGCTCAGTTCGGACGATGAGGTGACAGTCACGCTGCCCCCAACAACACAGCCACATACAGAAGAGGGTGGAAATGACAGTAGCCGAGCCCAAACCAGTACGTTGGCTGCTACTTCCCACCGCGATGTGAACTGAGCACACCTAAACTTGCTCAAAAGACATCCCTGGGGTGGCATTTTATCAAATGATGTCCTAACAACAGGATATGGGGGATTTGCAACCTGTGCCATCAGAGCTTGGCGCGAGGACAAAATGTTCTGAACCTGAGCACCACCTGCATGATGGGGCATCTGCAAGCAAAGCACTCGATTCAGTGAAATGCATACTTCACAAGCCAAAACAGATCAGAGCCTCGTCCTGCTCATGCTTTTGCTAGGTTATCATACTCTTCCTCACAAGCAACAACATTGTCACTGACCTCACCGCAAACAAAGGATGTAACTGCATGACCACAAACACCATTGTCACCATGTCCACAGTCTCACATGGACGCGTTCAGCTCTCCATCCAACAAACCCTCAACAGGAAGAGGAAGTACCCCTTTACCCACCCATGGTCCTGACTGACAGAATTACAAAATTGCTTGCCTTACAAATTCTACCGTTCCAGCTTGTGGAAATAGACTGTTTCAAAAATCTGATGATGGCAGCTGTACCACAGTACGTTGTTCTGAGCCACTACTGTTTTTCCAGGCAAGCCATCTTTACCTTGCATTCACATGTTGTGGACCACATCAAGTGTGCACTGGGCAACGCCATCAGTGGAAAGGTTCACATTACTACCGATATGTGGACCAGTAAGCATGGGCACGGACATTACATCTCACTAACTGCCCACTGGGTAAATCTAGTGGCTGCTCGCCCACAGGCAGAATAGGTGTAGTTGGCTCCTCCTCTTACTCCGCTTCCTCATGCAGTCACAGTTACATTTGCACCAGCAACTTCAGTACAGCCAAGGGAAAACGACAGCAGGCTGTTCTTAAACTCGTCTGCCTGGGTGAAAAATCCCACACCCAAGAGCTGTGGAAGGGAATCAAACAGCAGACAGATGAGTGGTTGTTGCCAGTTAACCTGAAACCCGAACAGTTTGTGTGTGATAACTGGTGAAATCTAATAGCCGCTCTGGGTCTAGCCAGTTTGGCACTCATCACTTGCCTAGCACATGTCCTTAATTTGGTGGTGCAGACCTTCCTAAAAAAAATACCCAGGTATTTCCAACTTGCTAGTGAAAGTGCGGGCAGTGTGTGCTTCCTTTTGTCGTCCTCACAATGCAGCTGCCCACCTGTCTGCGCTGCAGCGTCACTTGGAACTTCCTGCTCATCGTCTGATATGTGACGTACCACCAAGGTGGAACTCCACCTTACATATGCTGGAGAGACTGTGTGAGCAGCAGCAACCAATATTTGACTTTCAAATGCAGCTTGCACGGCAGAATCGTTTTGTGGATCAATCCCATTTCACTACCAATGAGTGGGCCTCCATGTGGGACTTGTGTTATGTGTTTCGCTGCTTTAAAATTGCCACCAACATGGTCAGCGCAGATGGCGCCACAATCCGTGTCACTATACCAATTGTATGCCTGCTGAAAGCACTATTGAGTCCTTGATGCAGGAGAGGGAGGACCAGGAGAAATCTACAACATTAACACCAACATGAGGCCCGGAAGTTGGTACAGTTTTGGAGGATGAGGATGATTATGATGAGTACGAAGACGAACTGTGTTCCCAGTGGGGTGGTACTCTAAGCAGGTCACGGGCATCACTCGAGCGTGGCTGGGGAGATACAGAAGACATAAACATTACACCTCCCACCAAGGACAGCTTGTTGACTCTGGGCAGCCTGGCACACATGAGCCAATTCCTGCTTCTGTGACTGAAGAATGATCGCCGAGTTGCCAGGATTGTAAACAATGATGATTACTGGATGGCCACTTTGCTGGATCCCCTATACAAGAACAACATAGCATCACTACTTCCATTCGTGGAACGGGACAGCAAGATGCAGGAATACAAGGTTGCAATGGTGCAGGCACTAAGTACAGCATTTCCACCTGACACTGAGGAGTCATCAGAAGAACGAGGAAAACAAGCAAGGCACCAAAGCAGCTTGGGAACCCGCACCATGTCTCCAGGCAGGGCTGGCCTGACTGAATTTTGGAAAACGATCATGTACAAACCAAAATATCAGCCACTAACATGTAGTACATCGTCAATGAGCAGGTAACGTTTTCAGAACATGGTGCAAGAATACGTGTCCATGCATCTTGAGGTGCAATCTAATGGGTCTGCCCCTTTTAACTTTTGGGTCTCGAAATTGGACACCTGGTCCGAGCTTGCCCTTTTTGCCTTGGAGATGCTGGCTCGCCCTCCGGCGAGTGTTATATCCAAATGTGTGTTAAGCATGGCGGGGGGGGGAAGGGGTGGTCATGATCATAACAGACAAGCATACACGTCTGTCCACAGCTAACGTGGGAACACTGACTTTCCTTTGGCTGACTAGAGAACTATAACAGCCGCACACAGCATTGGTTAGACTTTAGTTCATATTACTGCTACTTTGTTGTGTCCCTAAATTTGAACCAGCCCTCCCCCCAAAAAAAACAGTTCTGTATCTCCACCTACAATATCTATATAAATATATATAGTATACAGCTCTGGCAAAAATTAAGAGACCACTTCCAAATTTTCAGTTTTTCAGTTTTTCTGATTTTTATGCATTAATTTATTTCAGTAATTCAATACAAAACAGGAAATGAATATAATATAGTCATTACAAACAAAGTGATCTATTTCAAGGGTTTATTTCTGTGTCATGTTGATGATTATGGCTTACAGCCAATGAAAACCCAAAAGTCATTATCTCAGAAAATTATATTTCTATATAAAACCAACTGAGAAAATTATTTTAAACTCAGAAATGTTGGCCAACTGAAAAGTCTGTAAAGTAAATGCACTTAATAATTGGTCGGGGCTCCTTTTGGACTAAATACTGCATCAATGGAGGCGATCAGCCTGTGGCATTGCTGAGGTGTTATGGAAACCCAGGTTTTTTTATAGCAGCCTTCAGCTTATCTGCATTGTTGGGTCAGTTTCAATCCAAGGCTAAATCGCCATTACCCAGGTGGGGTGAAATAGGTCAGGTGCGGTCAGGCTCCAGCCTCTACGACCGTTTCACAGACAGAGGTCCGCTTCTTCAGGAGGCTATTTAGCCTTGCATTTTGCAATTTAGCTTGTTATTGCTCTTTACAGTTAGGTCCAGAAATATTTGGACAGTGACACAATTTTCGCGAGTTGGGCTCTGCATGCCACCACATTGGATTTGAAATGAAACCTCTACAACAGAATTCAAGTGCAGATTGTAACGTTTAATTTGAAGGTTTGAACAAAAATATCTGATAGAAATTGTAGGAATTGTACACATTTCTTTACAAACACTCCACATTTTAGGAGGTCAAAAGTAATTGGACAAATAAACCAAACCCAAACAAAATATTTTTATTTTCAATATTTTGTTGCAAATCCTTTGGAGGCAATCACTGCCTTAAGTCTGGAACCCATGGACATCACCAAACGCTGGGTTTCCTCCTTCTTAATGCTTTGCCAGGCTTTTACAGCCGCAGCTTTCAGGTCTTGCTTGTTTGTGGGTCTTTCCGTCTTAAGTCTGGATTTGAGCAAGTGAAATGCATGCTCAATTGGGTTAAGATCTGGTGATTGACTTGGCCATTGCAGAATGTTCCACTTTTTTGCACTCATGAACTCCTGGGTAGCTTTGGCTGTATGCTTGGGGTCATTGTCCATCTGTACTATGAAGCGCCGTCAGATCAACTTTGCGGCATTTGGCTGAATCTGGGCTGAAAGTATATCCCTGTACACTTCAGAATTCATCTGGCTACTCTTGTATGCTGTTATGTCATCAATAAACACAAGTCACCCAGTGCCATTGAAAGCCATGCATGCCCATGCCATCACGTTGCCTCCACCATGTTTTACAGAGGATGTGGTGTGCCTTGGATCATGTGCCGTTCCCTTTCTTCTCCAAACTTTTTTCTTCCCATCATTCTGGTACAGGTTGATCTTTGTCTCATCTGTCCATAGAATACTTTTCCAGAAATGAGCTGGCTTCATGAGGTGTTTTTCAGCAAATTTAACTCTGGCCTGTCTATTTTTGGAATTGATGAATGGTTTGCATCTAGATGTGAACCCTTTGTATTTACTTTCATGGAGTCTTCTCTTTACTGTTGACTTAGAGACAGATACACCTACTTCACTGAGAGTGTTCTGGACTTCAGTTGATGTTGTGAATGGGTTCTTCTTCACCAAAGAAAGTATGCGGCGATCATCCACCACTGTTGTCATCCGTGGACGCCCAGGCCTTTTTGAGTTCCCAAGCTCACCAGTCAATTCCTTTTTTCTCAGAATGTACCCGACTGTTGATTTTGCTACTCCAAGCATGTCTGCTATCTCTCTGATGGATTTTTTCTTTTTTTTCAGCCTCAGGATGTTCTGCTTCACCTCAATTGAGAATTCCTTAGACCGCATGTTGTCTAGTCACAGCAACAGCTTCCAAATGCAAAACCACACACCTGTAATCAACCCCAGACCTTTTAACTACTTCATTGATTACAGGTTAACGAGGGAGACGCCTTCAGAGTAGATTGTGAGCCCCAAGGGGGACAGTGTTGCCAATGTATGTAAAGTGCTATGGAATTAATAGCGCTATATAAATGAATAAATTATTATTATTATTATTATTATTAATTGCAGCCCTTAGAGTCCCTTGTCCAATTACTTTTGGTCCCTTGAAAAAGAGGAGGCTATGCATTACAGAGCTATGATTCCTAAACCCTTTCTCTGATTTGGATGTGAAAACTCTCATATTGCAGCTGGGAGTGTGCACTTTCAGCCCATATTATATATATAATTGTATTTCTGAACATGTTTTTGTAAACAGCTAAAATAACAAAACTTGTGTCCCTGTCCAAATATTTCTGGACCTAACTGTATATGTATAGGCGACTCTGGAATGTGAGAGCATTTGGCATGTATTATTATTTGTAACTATTGGTAATTTATGGAGTGACACATGACAATGCTATTCACTTTCCGTTGGATATATGTATACTCCATGTTGGAATATCTATAGTAAAATTCGGTAACCAGTGTTTGATTCAGCCATTCTTTCCTATTCATGAATTTAACATTGTGGCCAGTAATTTGCCTGGAAAAATCTCTATACTTTGTACCAATATAGTCGGTGATGAAAAGTGTATCTACATGTGCGGTGTATAATCGACTGCTTACTGATGTTTTGCACTGATTTATGAATGGAATATTGACATTTGTGGTATTGAATTTTGGTTGGACATGATAACTATACGGAGTGATACAGCATTATACGTAGATTGTATCATTGGAGCAAACTATTTGGCTTAATGTACCGCCTTATGGGTCACTTGCTTAAAAGGACCCATTTTTCCTGTATTCGTGTATTTTACCACTGAATGAATAATTGTAAAAAATCCTTCTGTTTTTAATGCACTTGACACTTTCATAAAGTTTTTTGTATGCACTTTGCTTAAAAAACATTTGGTGAAATGACTCATATTTTTTTCTGAACAAAAATGCCTTTGGTCGAGTCTAGCCGGTTTTGTAAAACATTAGTCTGGACTTCTTTAATAATAATTGTTTGGTCTGTTGTCTCTCATCTTCCTTTTGACATCACCTCATAGATTCTTTATGGGATTTAGGTCAGGTGAGTTTGCTGGCCAATCAGGCACAATGATACTGTGGTTATTAAACCAGGTATTGGTACTTTTGGCGGTGTGGATAGGTGCTAAGTCCTGCTGGGAAATTAAATTTCCATCTCCAAAAAGCTCTTGTCGACAGAAGGAAGCATGAAGTGCTCTGGAGTTTCCTGGTAGACGGCTGTGCTGACATTGTTCTTGATAAAACACAGTGGACCTACACCAGCAGATGACATGGCTCCCCAAACCATCACTGATTGTGGAAACTTCACACTACACCTCAAGTAGCTTGGATTGTGTGCCTCTCCACTCTTCCTCCAGACTCTGGGACCTTGCTTTCCAAATGGAATACAAAATTTAATTTCATCTGAAAACATCATCTTGGATCACTGAGCAATGATCCAGTTCTTTTTCTCCTTGGCTCAGGTAAGACGCTTCTGGTATTTTCTATTGGTCATGAGTGGCTTGACACAGGAATGTGACAGTTGTAGCCCATGTTCTGGATACGTATGTGTGTGGTGGCTTTGAAGCACTGACTCCAGCAGCAGTCCACTCCTTGTGAACCTCCCCCAAATTTTTGAATGGCATTTTCTTAGAATTAGAAATCCTGTCAAGGCTGTGATTATCCCAGCTGCTTGTGTGCTTTTTCTGCCACACTTTTTCCTTCTACTCAACTTTCCATTAATATGCTTGGATACAGCACTCTCAACAGCCAGCTTCTTTATCAATGACCTTTAGAGGCTTACTCTCCTTGTGGAGTATGTCAGTGACTGCCTCCTGGACATCGGTCAAGTCAGCAGTCTTCCCCATGATTGTGTAGCTTACTAAACCAGACTAAAGGCCCCGTCACACTAAGCAACATCGCTAGCAACATCACTGCTAACGAACAACTTTTGTGACGTTGCTAGCGATGTTGCTGTGTGTGACATCCAGCAACAACCTGGCCCCTGCTGTGAGGTCGTTGGTTGTTGCTGAATGTCCTGGGCCATTTTTTAGTTGTTGCTGTCCTGCTGTGAAGCACAGATCGCTGTGTGTGACAGCGAGAGAGCAACAACTAAATGTGCAGGCAGCAGGAGCCGGCTTCTGCGGAGGCTGGTAACCAATGTAAACATCGGGTAACCAAGAAGCCCTGTCCTTGGTTACCCGATATTTACCTTTGTTACCAGCCTCCGCCGCTCTCATTGTCAGTGCCGGCTCCTGCTCTGTGCACATGTAGCTGCAGGACACATCGGGTTAATTAACCCGATGTGTGCTGTAGCTAGGAGAGCAGGGAGCCAGCGCTAAGCATTGTGCGCTGCTCCCTGCTCTGTGCACATTTAGCTGCAGCACACATCAGGTAATTAACCCGATGTGTGCTGTAACTAGGAGAACAAGGAGCCAGCGCTAAGCGGTGTGCGCTGCTCCCTGCTCTGTGCACATGTAGCTGCAGCACACATCTGGTAATTAACCCGATGTGTGCTGTAACTAGGAGAGCAGGGAGCCAGCGCTCAGTGTGCGCTGCTCCCTGCTCTCTGCACGTGTAGCTGCGTGCGCTGGTAACCAAGGTAAATATTAGGTTGGTTACCCGATATTTACCTTAGTTACCAAGCGCAGCATCTTCCACGCGGCGCTGGGGGCTGGTCACTGGTTGCTGGTGAGCTCACCAGCAACTCGTGTAGCGACGCTCCAGCGATCCCTGCCAGGTCAGGTTGCTGGTGGGATCGCTGGAGCGTCGCAGTGTGACATCTCACCAGCAACCTCCTAGCAACTTACCAGCGATCCCTATCGTTGTTGGGATCGCTGGTAAGTTGCTTAGTGTGACTGGACCTTAAGTGACCATTTTGCTTAGGAAACCTTTGAAGCTTTTTTGTGGTAATTATTCTAATTCTCTGAGATAATGACTTTTGGGTTTTCATTGGCTGTAAGCCATAGTCATCAGCGTTGACAGAAATAAACACTTGAAATAGATCACTTTGTTTGTACTGACTCAATATAATATATGCGTTTCCCTTTTTGTATTGAATTACTGAAATAAATTAATTTTTTGATGATATTCTAATTTATTGAGGCGAACCTGTATATGTTCAATTGGAGTGATCGGTAAAACGTCACTGCGATATCGGTACCGATATCGCTAGCATGCGTACCCGCCCCCATCGTTTGTGCGACACGGGTATATCGCTGCCCATGGCGCACAAAATCACGCGGACCCGTCACACTACTTACTTGCCTAGCGACGTCGCTGTGACCGGCGTACCACCTCCTTTCTAAGGGGGCGGTGCGTACGGCGTCATAGCGACGTCACTAAGCGTCCGCCCAATCAAAGCGGAGGGGCGGAAATAAGCGGGACGAACATCACACCCATCTCCTTCCTTCCTCATTGCTGGCGGGACACAGGTAGGGTGAAGGTTCCTCGTTCCTGCGGTGTCACACATAGCGATGTGTGCTGCCGCAGGAACGACGAACTACATCGCTGTTGCAGCAGCAACGATAATCGAGATCAGGGGGCATGTAAACGATTAGCGATTTTGAACGTTTTTGCAACGATTCAAAATCGCTAATAGCTGTCACACGCAACAACATCGCTAATGCGACCGGATGTGCGTCACAAAATTCGTGACCCCAACGACATCGCATTAGCGATGTTGTAGCGTGTAAAGTGGCCTATAGTCTCTATTGTGGACGAATGTGCAATGACGTGAAAAGTTATGCTGTAAAAAAAAAAACAACTTTTTTAATATTTGATCTGTGTGTTGTTTTTTATGTAATATTTGTATTGTTCTACCCACATATTGCTATTTGCAGGGACATTGCATGAAATAACATAACTGGTTTCATACGTGAAAAAACCTTTAAAGGAAAGGATTAATTTGTGCTACTGGATAAAAATTCCATTCTGTGATGTATTAGCTTTACAGCAGGGACACTTTAATATTACATTTATATACTCCATGTTTAGTTCCCTAGATAAAGAGGTATTTTTTGAATTTCCTCTTTGTGCTTGTAACCGACTGCTTGCTATTGTATTTCTTATTGTAGGGGTTCTACGGAAGGTCAGCCCTGGGTTTCTGGGGAGATGTATCTCTACAATTAGATCACTTTGCAAAACATGCCAGTTCTTGTCACAAATTTTTTTGTTTGCTGCTTTGAAAGGCGTGATAAACTTAAACTCAAACTTATTTACATCTGGGCATTTGCTTTTGGGATTAAAGCATTTCTTGAGTAGTGTTTCTCGTGTCATTAAAGGTTTTTCTTATAAATTTGTCTAGGTAATTCTGTTCCTGAAATCTGTTGCCCAGATTTCAGACTGCGCCAACAAATACGAATCTAGGGTGCAATTTCTTTGAATTCTCTCGGATTGATTCACTGGAATATTATTTAACCATTTGTGATGATGACCACTCTTATAGTGTATATAACTGTTCTCATCTACTGCTTTAAAAAGGATTTTGTTTGTATTCATTGATTCTAATGAAATATTGTAATATGAAGAAAATCTATGTAATGTGTATCATAATGTGAAGAAAAGGAAAAGCCTTAGGGCGGCTTTGCACGTTGCAACATCGCACGTGCGATGTCGGTGGGGTCAAATCGAAAGTGACGCACATCCGGCGTCACTTTCGACATCGTTGTGTGTAAATCCTAGATGATACGATTAACGAGCCAAAAAGCGTCGTTATCGTATCATCGGTGCAGGCTCCGAGTTTTTCATAATTACGCTGCCGCGACAGGTACGATGCTGTTCCTCAATTCCTGTGGCAGCACACATCGCTGTGTATGAAGCCGCAGGAGCGAGGAACATCTCCTTACCTGCCGCCGGCGGCTATACGGAAGGAAGGAGGTGGGCGGGATGTTTACATCCTGCTCATCTCCGCCCCTCCACCGCTATTGGCCGCCTACCGTGTGACGTTGCTATGACACCGCACGACCCGCCGACTTAGTAAGAAGGAGGCGGGTCGCTGGCCAGAGCGACGGTCGCAGGGCAGGTGAGTGCATGTGAAGCTGGCATAGCGATAATTTTCGCTACGCCAGCTATCACAAGATATCGCAGCTGTGACGGGGGTGGGGACTATCGCGTGCGACATCGCAGCATCGGCTTGCGATGTCGCAACGTGCAAAGCCTGCCTTAGTGTTTTCTATAGATTTCATTAATAAAATTTGATATCTTGGAAGTTATTCCAGGTAAGAAACAGGTTATCAATAAAGGGTTTATACCTATATGAACCTACATAATATATATATCTATATATACTACTATATATACCTGTATATCTATATATCTATATATCTATATATATATATATATATATATATATATATATATATATATATATATATATATAGATAGATATATACCATAATATAATACTTATATAAAAATAATCAGCAAAATAAGAATATAATCCTAATTATAGTCTTATTTTGCTGATTATTATAAATGAAACCTTCCTCAAACAGTCCATAAAGAGATTATAATAGGTTGGCTGCTGGTTGCTGTTTCACGTGTTTGATTATACATTTTTTTAGGAAACCTAATCCCAGTAGTGATAATGAACTGGTGATAAAACTTTCATTGTAAATAAACAGCACACAGCCTCATAAGTGACACATCACTGAATTTAGAGTTTTAACCTCTACATAGTGCTATCCTCATATTACGTAGCAAAATCCTTCTGACATTCCATTTAAAATGATGTTTGACTCTGAGTATCCTAATATGGGCACTGTAAGCATGACATTGGCTCACTTATCACAGCTATAAACAGTTGTTTTTAAAAAAAATTCTAATAACAGTTAAAGGGAATTTGTCAGCAAGTTTTTGCTATTTATTCTGAGATCAGCAAAATATAGGGCACACGAGTCTGTTTCCAGGTATGTGTCACTTATTAGGCTGTGTGTTGTAGTTTCACTACAATTAGTTTATCAGCAGGAGATTATCACTGTCTGACTAGGTTCTAAATGCAGAGCAGTCATGCTAATCTGTGTAACCCTGCCCCCAGCACTGATTAGCAGCTTCCGCACAATTCATAGTGTACACAGGAAGTTGCCTGTCAGAGGTGTGGACGGGGTAATACACAGATCAGCTCTTAGCTCTGCTACATCTACATCAGACAAAACAAGGATTCTATCAGAACTACACAAAGCAGTACAGTAAGTGATACATCACTGGAATTTGACTTTCTTGACCTATGTTATACTGCTCTTAGAGTATATATATCAAAAGCCTGTTCACAGATTCACTTTAAGTAAAATACATCAAGTACCATTTTTTTTATTTTAATTTTGTTTAAAGCTTTATTATAGTTTCCTTGAAAATGTGCTAATTTGGAAACAGAAAGTACACATGACTTCTTGTTAATTCCTGTAAATCAAATTTCTTGTAATATAATACATACCATTTTATCTGCTTTGTTTTTAGCCTTACTTTTTCCTGTGATGGCCATCATCTTTACACTGCAAACAGTGAAGGTACAGTGATTGGCTGGTGTCGCAAGGACCAACAACGTCTGAAGAAATTACCCATGTTTTATGCATTCCTAAGCAACTATGCCGCCTGTTAAAATGTTATTACTTTTGCTGTATTTGGAAAAGTATACAATTATTTTTGCTTGGTATTATTTATAAATATAGATTTGATCATGAAAATATTGATAACTGTCTAATGCATTTTGTTGTTGGCATAACCTTTCATCACATAATAAGGGATCATTGATCAATGCAATGAAGAACAGTTTTTAAATAATTAAAGAGGACCTGGCTGTCCCTTGACATAAATGTGTAATAACTTAGTGTATATATCACTGGATCTCCTGTATCTGGCGTTATTTTATTGATATATGTTTTTGCTCCTACTCCTCTCCATTCCTGAGATATTCCCCCTTCTTTCTTGTATGTAATACTAGTTTTGTTAGCCAACTGGGCATGGTCCTCAGCTCTTTTGTAGATGTCTTCTTGAGGATCACACCCACTTGGCTAACAGGGAAGAGGGAGCCATACCTCAGTAACAATTAAGGAGAAGAGTGACATTTGCATCAGACAAAAAAAAATTACATATTTATAACCAATGATGGATTTTCTATGTGCTCTGTCAGTAAAACATATTTGTGTTCATGTCTTTTGCTTTATTACTTTTAAATACATTTCTATGTATAAGGGTTGATTTAGGAATGTAAATGGTTTGCAGTCGTTTCCCTTTCTTTGTCTAAGAATCTATTCAGATTTTGATCAGATGAGACATACAATATGGAACAGAAAATCTGACTGCACCTTAGTGCTGTTGAAAATACTTTTCTGAATACTTTACAGGAGTCTGATCTATTTATTTGCTTCTGGTGACATGCAGTTTAAATTGTTACACATATATAATCTTTTTTTATTTTTCTAGCACACATCCAATCGTTTTATTCTACTTGTTACTTGCTTATATGTTTTGATTCCAACTCCATTGTCAGGAGACCTATTCCAGTAATGACTGAAGTTGTCGAAGAAAGAAGTGTACTGTCACTTTATAGGTTAAACTGAAAGTTGTGGTTTTTATGTTTACTTTGCTGTTGTGTCACAATTTGGGATGTGTTATTTGTCTCTTTTTTACCTTCTCCTTTCTATTTGTATATGCCACCCTAGC
The DNA here is from genome assembly GCF_048569485.1 of Anomaloglossus baeobatrachus. Taxonomy (NCBI): domain Eukaryota; kingdom Metazoa; phylum Chordata; class Amphibia; order Anura; family Aromobatidae; genus Anomaloglossus; species Anomaloglossus baeobatrachus. Next base: position 223,607,978 of record NC_134355.1, read on the forward strand.
ACTTTGTGAATACACTGGTGCATACCATTTAGAGCTTTGTAAGGCGTCCATCTTTAAATTGGTCCAAAAGATTAACTTTCATGCATTTTCTTTCTAAATCATCTGCTTAAGTTATTTTCAGTTGTGGCATTTTTGTTTTAAAGCAGTAAAGTTGTCCTGAAGCCATAGGGGATTTTAATGAGGTGCTGCTTCCAGAAACACAGTCAAGAGAATGTGGTTGTATTGACACAATGGTGTGGGATCTTCAAATGGATTTGGTGTATGTAAAACTTTGTTCACATATACCTTAGGGATACTTCTCACATAGCGAGATCCCTAGTGAGATCGCTGCTGAGATCGCTGCTGAGTCATAGGTTTTGTGATGTACCAGTGACCTCATCAGCGATCTCGCTGTGTGTGTCACTAAGCAGCGACCTGGCCCCTGCTGTGAAATCGCTGATCGTTGCACACTGTTCTGGCTCATTTTTTGCTCGTTGGTCTCCCGCTATGCAACACACATCGGCGTGTTTGACTGCGGGAGACCAACGAGCACCGACTTTGTGTAAGCAGCGTACCCTAGTAACCAGAGTAAATATCGGGTAACTAAGCAAAGCGCTTTGCTTGGTTCCCCGATATTTACCCTGGTTACCAGCGTACACCGCTTAGCGCTGGCTCCCTGCAAACGTAGCCAGGGTAAATATCGGCTAACTAAGCAAAGCGCTTTGCTTAGTACCCTAAGACTGTACCCTCTCAGGGGCCAGGTCGCTGCTTAGTGTCACACACATTGAGATCGCTGATGAGGTCACTGGTACGTCACAAAACCTGTGACTCAGCAGCGAGGCTTGTATTTTATTGCAATTGCTATAATTCACAGGCAAAGTAGCACTGCACACAGCTCTATTTTCCATGTCAAAATCTATGATACATCTGGCAAAGAGAGTGCAATTGCAGCTTCCATTTAAAGATTTTCAGGAAAGTGTGGAGATTTATTTGAATGCATGAATTGTTTTTCAGATGTCACATTTTTGCTTTTGAGTAAAACAATAAAAGAAGGCACGATGACAAGTTCTATATGATTTTTTTATGTACATATACTGTTTTTTTTGCACAATAAGCAAATAAAGCTACCAATTTTCCTGCAATTTAGAGTTTGCATTGTAATGTTTATTGCTGATCCTTGATCTACAAATACAAAATGTATTTTTAATACTTATAATACTAGTAATACTTTTGATGATTATTCTTGTTTCATGTGTTAAAACACTTCTCTTTAGCAGCTTCTTCAATGTCTCTCTTTATTTTAGAAAAAAAAGTGCCCTTACATACCTTTAGTTTAGCTCTTAATATTTGTGACTTGATGATATTATTCTATGTGACATTATATGTGAATACTAGACTACTTAACCTCTTCGCAACATTGGACACACTGGTACTTTCTATTTTGCTGTGTGTTCTAACAATGAATGTACCAGACGTCTTGAAGATTCGATTATGCGAGTATATGAGCTGTGAAGTTCCGCTTAACTGCTGTGCCTTAACTCCTTTATGCTGGAAACTCGGTTTAAAGGAGTACTCCCATCTCCAAGATCCTTTTTCAATATGTAGTAGGTGTAATAATAATAATATTATATGTAGTAGGTGTAATAATATGTAGTAGGTGTAATAATAATATGTAGTAGGTGTAATAATAATATTAGCAAATACCTCCAATTAAAAATGTATGTAGTATGGTTCCCTCTGTATTATTACACCTACTACATATTGAAAAAGGATCTTGTAGATGGGAATAACCTTTTAACTGATAGGCAAACTTGTGCTGTAACAGCCAATGCCAGTGCCTTTACTGCCCTTGGATTTTTTACCCTCCAATTGCTGCAAACAATTGTGATTGCAACATTTAGGAGGTTGAGAGAGGGAGGGGGCGTGGTCTCTCACCTCATTAGCACCCCCATGACGCTATTGCAGGGAGCTGATAGTAATTGGAGCCAGACATCAAATAATTATCTCCAGGTCTGCCATGTGGCTTGTTAGACCACGCCATTATCAGGGTCTAACAGACATACAGTTAGGGGTACTTTGCACACTACGACATCGCAAGCCGATGCTCCGATGCCGAGTGCGATAGTCCCCGCCCCTGTCGCAGCAGCGATATGTGGTGATAGCTGGCGTAGCGAAAATTATCGCTACGCCAGCTTCACATGCACTCACCTTGCCCTGCGACGTTGCACTGGCCGTCGACCCGCCTCCTTATTAAGGGGGCGGGTCGTGCGGCGTCATAGCGATGTCACACGGCAGGCGGCCAATAGGAGCGGAGGGGCGGAGATGAGCGGGATGTAAACATCCCACCCACCTCCTTCCTTCCGCATATCCAACAGGAGCCGCGGTGACGCCGGTAGGAGATGTTCCTCGCTCCTGCGACTTCACACACAGCGATGTGTGCTGCCGCAGGAGCGAGGAACAACATCGGACCGTCGCGTCGGCGTAATTATGGTTTTCGCCGACGCTGCACCGATGATACGATTACGACGCTTTTGCGCTCGTTAATCGTATCATCTAGGCTTTACACACTACGATGTCGAGAGCGACGCAGGAAGTGCGTCACTTTCGATATGACCCCACCGACATTGCACCTGCGATGTCGTAGTGTGCAAAGTACCCCTAAGTGTGAAACTGACATGTCTAATGCATTATAATAATGTATGTGTATTGCAGTGCATTAGAACAGTGATCAAGTAAATAAAAGTTAAAATCCTATAGAGAAACTGAGTAAAAAAAAGATAAAAACTCAGAAAATAAAGAATGAAAAAATAATAAATATTAAGACAATAAATACGAATATTTTATGTAGAAACAAAAAAGTACACATTTGATACTGCTGCACTAGGAACGAACTGATCTATAAAACTGTCACACATTTTAATAACATCGTTAAAAAACAAATGGCAAAATCTTTTTCATCAGGCCTCCAATGAAAAACTAAAATAAAACACAATTAAATAGTTTTATGTAAATAGAATGGTATTCCTAAAACAGCACCATCAAAGGAAAAATATAAAAACTGAAATTGTTCTTATTGTGCAAATGGAGCAAAACACATAGCAGATTTTTTTTCTGTGCAAAAAGGCTGCTGAACAAAAGCGTGTTTTTATGCTTCTTTTCGTGCTTTTTTCATGATTTTTTTCATGCTTCTTTTTCATGCTTCTTATCTATTGAGATAGGGAAAACAGGAAAAAGCAGATACAATGGACATGCTGCTTCTTTTTTCAGTAACAAAAACTGCAAAGAAAAAAGAAGCAACGTGCGCACAGCAAGTCAGGATTCTCCTAGACTTTGCTGGGATGCTTTTTCCATGCTTTTATTTATTAAAAGAAGCAAGGTAAAAAGCTTGAAAAAAGCAACATGGGCATGTAGTATCAGTATAAACACACTGACCTGAAGAATAAAATTGTCTTATCATTTCTACAACATGGTTAACGGCATAAAAACGCATGGAATTGCTTTTTATTTTGTTCATCCTGCCTCAATAAAATTGGACTAGAAAGCGACTAAAAAATGTTATGCCACCCTCAAATTGTTCTAATAAAACCTTCAACTCATCCTGGAAAAATCAAGCCCTCATATAACTGTCTGAAGAAAAGCTGAAAATGTATAACTCAGAAAATACACCGTGTGCAGAATTGTATTTTAGAGGATTTTTTTTATTATTGATCAACAACTATGTTCTAAATCAAGCCAAAAGACTCATAATAAAACCAAATATATTCCGATCTTACTTGTTTATTTTCAACATATTTATATTATTTTCAACAGGTAAACCAATATAACTGCACAAAATTTAGAAATAAACATTTCTGACATGCAAAAACAAAACCCCAAAAAAACGTGAACAATATAGCCACCTTTCTTTATGATGACACTTAAGAGCCTACTATCCATAGATTCTGTCAGTTGCTTGATCTGTTTACGATCAACATTGGGTGCAGCAGCCACCACAGCCTTCCAGACACTGTTTTCCCTCCCTGTAGATCTCACATTTTATGAGGGACCACAGGTTCTTTATGGGTTTCAGAACAGGTGAACAAGGGAGCCATGTCATTATTTTTTTCACCTTTTAGACCTTTACTGGCCAGCCACGCTGTGGAGTAGTTGGATGCATGTGATAGAGCATTGACCTGCATGAAAATCATGTTTTTCTTGAATGATACCGACTTCTTCCTGTTTCACTGCTTGAAGAAGTTGTCTTCCAGAAACAGCTGTATCCTGCTAGAGCATCAGTTTTTGGCCAGGGCGATGTACACACTGCAGCCCAACTTGCTGTGAGTAATACTTGATTTTTGGAGGACATTATCCTCTTATTGTTGCTTTTTTTATATTTAGTGTAGGGACCTACAGACATGAGGTCCCTTGACGAGGGTGTAGGCTTACGTTTTATGGCCATAAATACCAACAAAAACCTCATATTTTTTTGTTTGTACAGGATACAGCCAGGCCCCTTTCTGTTGGGCCTTGCATTGTAGAGTGTCTGTCCGTGCATGATATACAGTGGAGTACGGCTTGGCAGCCCGCCTGATCTAATAGAAGGGCGTTACCTAATAGGCTGCGGGTTTGTGACTGTGTCATCTGCATGTGAACAGCGCTCTATGCAAGCCACTTGTGTGCAGTTTTATCATCTAGCAGTCACCTCCCCTCCATTCCATGAAGGTGTGTGTGTGATGTGCTTCTCCTGCACCTGTGATGTCTCCACTTAGTGGGGGTTTAGCTGTATCCTGCTAGAGCATCAGTTTTTGGCCAGGGCGATGTACACACTGCAGCCCAACTTGCTGTGAGTAATACTTGATTTTTGGAGGACATTATCCTCTTATTGTTGCTTTTTTTATATTTAGTGTAGGGACCTACAGACATGAGGTCCCTTGACGAGGGTGTAGGCTTACGTTTTATGGCCATAAATACCAACAAAAACCTCATATTTTTTTGTTTGTACAGGATACAGCCAGGCCCCTTTCTGTTGGGCCTTGCATTGTAGAGTGTCTGTCCGTGCATGATATACAGTGGAGTACGGCTTGGCAGCCCGCCTGATCTAATAGAAGGGCGTTACCTAATAGGCTGCGGGTTTGTGACTGTGTCATCTGCATGTGAACAGCGCTCTATGCAAGCCACTTGTGTGCAGTTTTATCATCTAGCAGTCACCTCCCCTCCATTCCATGAAGGTGTGTGTGTGATGTGCTTCTCCTGCACCTGTGATGTCTCCACTTAGTGGGGGTTTAGCTGTATCCTGCTAGAGCATCAGTTTTTGGCCAGGGCGATGTACACACTGCAGCCCAACTTGCTGTGAGTAATACTTGATTTTTGGAGGACATTATCCTCTTATTGTTGCTTTTTTTATACTTCCAGAAACTGACAGTAGGTCTGGGAGTTGAGCTTCACTCCATCCTCAACCCAAAAAGGTCCCACAAGTTCATCTTTGATGATACCAGCCCATACCAGTACCCCACCTCCACCTTGCTGGCGTCTGAGTTGGAGTGGAGCTCTCTGCCGTTTACTGATCCAGCCTCTAGCCCATCCATCTGGCCCATCAAGAGTCACTCTCATTTCATCAGTCCATAAAACCTTTAAAAAATCAGTCTTAAGATATTTCTTAGCCCAGTCTTGAAGTTTTATCTTATGTTTCTTGTTCAAAGGTGGTCGTTTTTCATCCTTTCTTACCTTGACCATGTCCCTGAGTATGGCACACCTTGTTCTTTTTGATACTTTAGTAATGTTGCAGCTCTGAAATATGGCCAAACTGGTGGCAAATGGCATCTTGGCAGCTTCACGCTTGATTTTCCTCAATTCATGGGCAGTTATTTTGCGCCTTTTTTGCCCAACGCGATTCTTGCGACCCCGTTGGCTATTTGCCATGAAACGCTTGATTGTTCGGTGATCACGCTTCAAAAGTTTGGCAATTTCAAGACTGCTGCATCCCTCTGCAAGACATCTCACAATTTTGGACTTTTCAGAGCCCGTCAAATCTCTCTTCTGACCCATTTTGCCAAAGGAAAGGAAGTTGCCTAATAATTAAGCACACCTTATATAGGGTGGTGATGTCATTACACCACACCCCTCCTCATTACAGAGATGCACATCACCTGATTTACTTAATTGGTAGTTGGCTCTCAAGCCTATACAGCTTGGAGTAGGACATGTATAAAAAGTGTCATGTGATCAAAATACTCATTAGCCTAATAATTCTGCACACAGTGTAATGCAATTTATTTTTTTAGTGTGTAAAACTATCAAAAAACTAAAAAATTCATATAAATCTGGTTTTGGTGTATTGGCAATGAACCAAAGAATAAAGTTGATCCCTTATACCACAATGAATAACATAAAAACAATTATTGAACAGCTCTTGATTTGTTCCCAAGATTACAATAATGTTTGATTGACATTCTGAGTTTTACACTGAGCACTTAAAGGGAACCAAACATCAGGATTTTCATGTATAAGGTGCAGCCAGTGCAGTACTGGCACTATCAGGCACAGTGTGTACATACCATCAGGGGGCAGCTCGGGTGTTTAGGCAGTGAAATCCAACTTTATAGAGTTTGAAAATTCATGCACTTTTTGATTGACGTGTGCACCTTTCTCCTAATGTCCGGGCGGGCTATGCACATGTATCCCCGCCCCCCCACCGCCTGTTCCTCCCTCCCTCTGGATTTATTCAAATTTCTCTCTTCAGAAACATAACGCCGGAGTTGGCACCTGCGCATAGCGCTTATCTCCGGCGCCATGTTTCTGAAGCCCGCAGTAGCAAGTATTTTGCATGAGAGGGCGGCGCATGCGCCCTCGCTTCTTCAGATCCCGTTGTGACCGCGGGAGCGCGCGTGGTCACAACAGGACTGGAGAACAGCTGATGGGAGCACACGATTACCTGCAGCCACGATATCATCTGCTGCAGGTAATCGCGTCCTCCCATCAGCTGTTCTCCAGTCCTGTTGTGACCACGCGCTCCCGCGGTCACAACGGGATCTGAAGAAGCTAGGGCGTATGCGCCGCCCTCTCATGCAAAATACTTGCTACTGTGGGCTTCAGAAACATGGCGCAGGAGATAAGCGCTATGCGCAGGTGGCAACTCCGGTGCCATGTTTCTGAAGAGAGAAATTTAAATACAACCAGAGGGAGGGAGGAACAGGCGGCGGGGGTGCGGGGATACACGTGCATAACCCGCTCGGACATTAGGAGAAAGGTGCACACGTCAATCAAAAAGTGCATGAATTTTCAAACTTTATAAAGTTGGATTTCACTGCCTAAACACCCGAGCTGCCCTCTGATGGTATGTACACACTGTGCCTGATAGTGCCAGTACTACACTGGCTGCACCTTATACATGAAAATCCTGATGTTTGGTTCCCTTTAAATCAGGGTTTCTGTGTAAATCTCTGAAATACATGATTAAGACAAAAATCCCATAAGAACATTCACTGTAATGAGACAAAATATACATATATTAAAAATAATGTCTTTAAATGGAAAAAAAGGAGTATGAACCACATAAATTGTACTCAAAATGGGCACGTATACTTAAAGTGAACCTGTCAGGTGCAACATGCACCCAGAACCACAAGCCGTTCTGGGTGAATATTGCTAATCCCTGCCTAGCAGTCCCAGTACCTAGTAGCATACATAAAGAGATCTTTAGAAAAATTATTTCTAAAGATCCACTATGACATGCTAATAAGCACAGGGACTAGTCACAAGGGCGTTATTTCCTGCACTCATTCTGCCCTCTTAGCATTTCAGCACACCCACAGGTGCACCCACACCTATTGCCAGTCCACATTAAACATATATAGCCTCGGTCTCAGCTTCCCATACATGGTAAGTTTTTTAACTGCAAGAGAGTACACACATTAGCTAGGGACCCCAACGTAAGAGAATATCATGACGAGGTGTTGGGGCTCTGTTGCATTGATCAATTCAATAGCTAAATTTCTCCTTATTCTTAAAGGGAACCAAACATCAGCATTTTCCTATATAAGTTGCAGCCAGTGCAGTACTGGCACTATCAGGCACATTGTGTACATACCATTAGTGGGCAGCTCGGGTGTTTAGGCTGTGAAATTCAACTTTATAAAGTTTGAAAATTCATGCACTTTTTGATTGACGTGTGCACCTCGCTGGTAATGTCCGGGTGGGTTATGCACATGTATTCCACCCCCCCCACCCCCACCCGCCGCCTGTTCCTCCCTCTCTCTGGCCATATGTAAATTTCTAATCTTCAGTTACACGGTGTCGGAGTTAGCGCCTGCGCATAGCGCTCATCTCCGGCGCCATGTTTCTGAAGCCCACAGTATTATGGTGCATGAGAGGGCGGTGCATGAGAAGGCGGCGCATGCGCCCTCACTTCTTCAGATCTGTTGTGACCGCGGGAGCGCGCGCGGTCACAACAGGACTGGAGAACAGCTGATCTTACCCTGATTAGCTGCAGTAGACGTCTGCTACGATATTGTCTGCTGCAGCTAATTGGTAAGATCAGCTGTTCTCCAGTCCTGTTGTGACCGCGCGCGCTCCCGCGGTCACAACTAGAGTTGAGCGTGGTTCGAGGTTCTCCAGTTCGCGGCTCGAGTGATTTTGGGGGCTGTTCTGGATCGAACTAGAACTCGAGCTTTTTGCTAAAGCTCGATAGTTCTAGATACGTTCGAGAACGGTTCTAGCAGCAAAAAGACAAGCTAATTACTAGCTGGCTTTCCGCTGTAATAGTGTAAGTCACTCTGTGACTCACACTATTATGAAATTTCAGCGTATAGTGTGCGGGAACAGCGCATTCAGATCACTGCTGTTTGGATAATGGCGATCGCCATTTTTTTTTTTTTCCTTGCCTTCCTTCCCTAAGCGCGCGCGTGTAGTGGGGTGGGCCGGCATGTCAGCCAATCCCAGACACACACACAGCTAAGTGGACTTTTAGCCAGAGAAGCAACGGCATGTGTGATAGGATGTCCATGTCACATGTCCCTGCATTATAAAAACGGACATTTTCCTCCAGCACGCCATTATCTGCCTTCTGCGTCTTGGTGTCAGTCACCGCTGGCATAGCTCCTGTCTCCGATACTGCTGTGTACGCTCTATACACAGCGCTATACAGAATAGGGATAGAAGTTTCTTTCAGCCCTTGTAAGGGCTAATACCGGCAGGGTCAGAGCCATAGGTGACAGTCAGGTCCGTGAAAACAGATTTTAACAGCTACACAAGATGACAGCGTCTGTGTAGCTAAGGTCAGGGATTTCCTCGCTGCATTTCCCCATTAGGAGGGATAGAAAGGGAAGCTTCCATATGTGGCTGCCTCCTCTCTTCACTGGTTTGATGTACTGGTGGAGCTCTTCTTTATACCAGATCAATATTCCTCCTGAGCAGCGGCCCTGTTTGGTGTTTTTATTTTTAAGGGCAGGGACAGAGATTTCCCTGTATCCGATTGGCACCAGAGGTTCGTTTTCAGCTCTGGTCCATGTTTCCAGGAGGATCTGAATGTCTATATTCTTCAGTCTTTGAATAAAGTCGGGGTCATTTGTTTTACATCCAAAGGCCGAGGTGCTCAGGCCTTGGATGTTCCAGCTGCTGATTGTGAATGAGGTCATTTTTTTTTTCTATATACCTCATGTGTATATACCTTGTAATGAGTGCGGCTGTGTAAGACACTCTGGATTTACGACTGGTTTATAGGTGTGTTAGTTTACTGCACAATGTGCTGAGCAGGGTTCTAATCTCTTCCATATCTCTGCCCTGCATGTCTCTGTGTGGGGCTGCTGGTCCCCTCCATGGTGGTCTCCTCCTCTGATGGCCCGATGTTGGGTGAAGGGCTTTGTTTCTGGCCTCCTGTGATGAAATTGGGGTTTCCTGTCTTTTTATTGTTGGGGGTCTTTCCATGGGATTTTGGTTGTTGTTGAGTCCAGGCATGGGGTCTCTGTTTAGTATAATGTCCTTCAGCTCTTTGGCCAGTAGGCTGACCCCTTGTTTGTTTAGGTGCTTGTCGTCATAGAGATGTTGGTGTTTTATGGAGGGGTGTTGTGCCAGGATCACGTCAGGCACAGACTTGATTCTTGTGATCAGGTCCGTGTTGATGCTCTGGGTAGTTTGGCTGGATACATCATTTCTTGGGAGCAGAGATGATAGAATTATTTTGCTGTCTGGGAATTTTAGTTTTGCCGTCTTTGCTAGTTGGGTCAGTTGTCCTGCGATCTGCTGGTGTTGGGCTGGCAGATTGTTTGTTCCTGTGTGTATAAAAATATGATTTGGGCTTGTGAACCGTGGGTTATTGATGACTGCTGTCACCTGCTCAATTGTTGCACAGTGGATTTTTTTGACCCTTTTTCCTGGAAATAGTCGCCATGTTTTCAGGTATTTCCCATTTGAGTCCATTATTAGGATGGTATCAAAACGTTGTGAGGTCACGGGTGGGGTACGTGGGTGAAGCTGGGGGTCTGTGCTGGAGATTTTGCTGGTGGCTGGTTCTCTTCTCTTTTCTATATCTCTGGTTTGTGGTTCACTTATGTTATTTTCAGGAGCATTCATATTGTTGGAGTTATTTGGTATCTCAGTGTCCTGGCCAGTGGAGGCCATGGTGTCTGTACTGGTGTTAGTTACCATAGCTCCCTCCTGGCCAGTGGAGGCCATGGTGTCTGTACTGGTGTTAGTTACCATAGCTCCCTCCTGGCCAGTGGAGGCCATGGTGTCTGTACTGGTGTTAGTTACCATAGCTCCCTCCTGGCCAGTGGAGGCCATGGTGTCTGTACTGGTGTTAGTTACCATAGCTCCCTCCTGGCCAGTGGAGGCCATGTTGTCTTCACTCCTCTGTGTTTCTATGGCGTCCTCCTGTTTCAGGCATCCAGGAATCTTCAGCTCTGTTATCTCCTGTCTCAGTCGGGCATTTTCTTGCTGCAGTTCATACATTTTGCTTCTTATTTCCTGTAGAGCCGACCTGTATTCACATCTCAGTTTGCTTATCTCATTCATTACTTGGTCATTTGCATTTCTGTCACCAAGGTTTCTTTGAAGTTCTTCTTTAAATTGTACAAAGTCTCTTTCTAGTTGAGATAAACAGTCTCTGAGGGTCTCCGGTGAAGGGTGTGAAGTGTTGGGGGCTGCAGTTCTGTCTCTGGAGGTCTCTGTAGAGGTGATGGTGGCTGCTGGGGTTTGTTGTTCTTTGCAATTTTGTGCCTGGAGTTTAATTTGAGAAAAGCTGTCTTCAAATTTATGTAAGTTTTCCTCAGCCCCTTGTACCATGATTATGCCGTTATTGTACACGTTTATGGTCAGTGAGTTGGTCTCGTCTTCTTTTTGGTTTCTAATTCTGATCTGCCGGCCCTTATTAATGCCGTTCTTGGATATATACTTATATTGATTGCACAGAGCGGTGTGCCAGGCTAAGGGTTGGTCTGTGAAAAATAATAAATTGGTTTTCCTTTTATCTTTCTCTTTAGAGGTAAAATCAGAAAAGAGGGTCTCTGGATCTTCTCTAATCTTTGCATGTTTTATGGCTTTTTGCGCATGAATGCTTTTCTGCCCTTCAGAGTATGTGATTTCCAGGGTGGCTGACCTCCTAGTGTCCCGTGTCTCCAGCTCTGCTCTCTGCCCAGTTACTTGTTCTACATTTATATTTTCCATTTTTATAATAATCCTTATTTATCAGAGATGTAATTACAGCACTGTCTGTAGGTTGTGGTATGGATGGAGGATGGTCCTACCTTTGGATGTGCAGATCTTTGGGTGTCAGTTTGGATTCTTCCTGTTGTATGTGATCTGTCCTTAAAAAGGTTTTTTCTTATGTCCTTTAAATCCTCTATTTCCTCTTTTTTTCATAAAAATCTTTAGTCCAGCTCAGTCCAGCTCGCTTTCCTTTTCCACAGAGTCCAATTTTTCCAGGTTTTGTCTTCCTGTTTGCTCATTACAAGGTATAAATGATGAAAAACTCAGGAGCTCATCTTCAATGCTGCTTACTCCTAGGAATGGTGGGCGGGATCTATCTATCTATCTTATCTGCTCTTTCTATCTTATCTGTTCTATCTTATCTGCTCTATCTATCTTATCTGTTCTATCTTATCTGTTCTATTTATCTTATCTGTTCTATCTATCTCATCTGTTCTATCTATCTTATCTGTTCTACCTATCTATCCCTCTATCTATCTTATCTGTTCTATCTATCTTATCTGTTCTATCTATCTTATCTGTTCTATTTATCTTATCTGTTCTATCTTATCTGTTCTACCTATCTATCCCTCTATCTATCTATCTTATCTGTTCTATCTATCTCATCTGTTCTATCTATCTTATCTGTTCTACCTATCTATCCCTCTATCCATCTATCTTATCTGCTCTATCTATCTTAACTGTTCTATCTATCTATCTATCTATCTATCTATCTATCTATCTTATCTGTTCCAGCTATCTTATCTGTTCTATCTTATCTGTTCTATCTATCTATCTCATCTGTTCTATCTATCTTATCTGTTCTATTTATCTTATCTGTTCTATCTATCTCATCTGTTCTATCTATCTTATCTGTTCTACCTATCTATCCCTCTATATATCTTATCTGTTCTATCTATCTTATCTGTTCTATTTCTTATCTGTTCTATCTATCTTATCTGTTCTATCTATCTTATCTGTTCTACCTATCTATCCCTCTATATATCTATCTATCTTATCTGCTCTATCTATCTTATCTGTTCTATCTATCTATCTGATCTGTCCCATCTATCTTATCTGTTCTATCTATCTATCTTATCTGTTCTATCGTATCTGTTCTATCTATCTTATCTGTTCTATTTCTTATCTGTTCTATCTTATCTGTTCTATCTATCTTATCTGTTCTATCTATCTTATCTGTTCTATCTGTCGTATCTGTCTTATCTATCTTATCTGTTCTATCTATCTCATCTGTTCTATCTATCTCATCTGTTCTACCTATCTATCCCTCTATCTATCTATCTTATCTGTTCCATCTATGTTATCTGTTCTATCTATCTTATCTGTTCTATCTTATCTGTTCTACCTATCTATCCCTCTATCTATCTTATCTGTTCTATCTATCTTGTCTGTTCTATCTTATCTGTTCTACCTATCTATCCCTCTATCTATCTTATCTGTTCTATCTATCTTGTCTGTTCTATCTTATCTGTTCTACCTATCTATCTATCTGATCTGTTCCATCTATCTCATCTGTTCTATTTATCTTATCTGTTCTATCTATCTCATCTGTTCTATCTATCTTATCTGTTCTACCTATCTATCCCTCTATCTATCCCTCTTATCTGTTCCATCTATCTTATCTGTTCTATCTATCTATCTTATCTGTTCTATCTTATCTGTTCTACCTATCTATCCCTCTATCTATCTTATCTGTTCTATCTATCTTGTCTGTTCTATCTTATCTGTTCTACCTATCTATCCCTCTATCTATGTATCTTATCTGCTCTATCTATCTTATCTGTTCTATCTATCTATCTGATCTGTTCCATCTATCTCATCTGTTCTATTTATCTTATCTGTTCTATCTATCTCATCTGTTCTATCTATCTTATCTGTTCTACCTATCTATCCCTCTATCTATCCCTCTTATCTGTTCCATCTATCTTATCTGTTCTATCTATCTATCTTATCTGTTCTATCTATCTTATCTGTTCTATCTATCTATCTTATCTGTTCCATCTATCTTATGTGTTCTATCTATCTATCTTATCTGTTCTATCTATCTCATCTGTTCTATCTATCCCTCTATCTATCACTCTATCTATCTATCTTATCTGTTCTATCTATCTTATCTGTTCTATCTATCTATCTATCTTATCTGTTCTATCTATCTATCTTATCTGTTCTATTTATCTTATCTGTTCTATCTATCTCATCTGTTCTATCTATCTTATCTGTTCTACCTATCTATCCCTCTATCTAATTTATCTGCTCTATCTATCTTATCTGTTCTATCTATCTTATCTGTTCTATCTGTCGTATCTGTCTTATCTATCTTATCTGTTCTATCTATCTCATCTGTTCTATCTATCTATCTTATCTGTTCTATTTATCTTATCTATTCTATCTATCTCATCTGTTCTATCTATCTTATCTGTTCTACCTATCTATCCCTCTATCTATCTATCTTATCTGCTCTATCTATCTTATCTGTTCTATCTATCTATCTGATCTGTTCCATATATCTTATCTGTTCTATCTATCTATCTTATCTGTTCTATCTTATCTGTTCTATCTATCTATCTTATCTGTTCCATCTATCTTATGTGTTCTATCTATCTATCTTATCTGTCCTATCTTATCTGTTCTATCTATCTTATCTGTTCTATCTATCTTCTGTTCTATCTATCTTATCTGTTCTATGTTATCTGTTCTATCTATCTTATCTGTTCTATCTATCTTGTCTGTTCTATCTTATCTGTTCTACCTATCTATCCCTCTATCTATGTATCTTATCTGCTCTATCTATCTTATCTGTTCTATCTATCTATCTGATCTGTTCCATCTATCTCATCTGTTCTATTTATCTTATCTGTTCTATCTATCTCATCTGTTCTATCTATCTTATCTGTTCTACCTATCTATCCCTCTATCTATCCCTCTTATCTGTTCCATCTATCTTATCTGTTCTATCTATCTATCTTATCTGTTCTATCTATCTTATCTGTTCTATCTATCTATCTTATCTGTTCCATCTATCTTATGTGTTCTATCTATCTATCTTATCTGTTCTATCTATCTCATCTGTTCTATCTATCCCTCTATCTATCACTCTATCTATCTATCTTATCTGTTCTATCTATCTATCTATCTTATCTGTTCTATCTATCTATCTTATCTGTTCTATTTATCTTATCTGTTCTATCTATCTCATCTGTTCTATCTATCTTATCTGTTCTACCTATCTATCCCTCTATCTAATTTATCTGCTCTATCTATCTTATCTGTTCTATCTATCTTATCTGTTCTATCTGTCTTATCTGTCTTATCTATCTTATCTGTTCTATCTATCTCATCTGTTCTATCTATCTATCTTATCTGTTCTATTTATCTTATCTATTCTATCTATCTCATCTGTTCTATCTATCTTATCTGTTCTACCTATCTATCCCTCTATCTATCTATCTTATCTGCTCTATCTATCTTATCTGTTCTATCTATCTATCTGATCTGTTCCATATATCTTATCTGTTCTATCTATCTATCTATCTTATCTGTTCTATCTTATCTGTTCTATCTATCTATCTTATCTGTTCCATCTATCTTATGTGTTCTATCTATCTATCTTATCTGTCCTATCTTATCTGTTCTATCTATCTATCTATCTTATCTGTTCTATCTATCTTCTGTTCTATCTATCTTATCTGTTCTATGTTATCTGTTCTATCTATCTCATCTGTTCTATCTATCCCTCTATCTATCTATCTTATCTGTTCCATCTATCTTATGTGTTCTATCAAATCAAATCAAATCAAATAAGCTTTATTGGCAGGACCAAATACAAATTAGTTTTGCCAAAGCAAGTGTACATTAGGGACTGGGGCTGTGGGGATGGTGGGTGGGGACTGTAGGAAGGATGGATGGGGCACATCCAGGGTGGGGACTGTGGGGGCTCTTCTAGGATGGGGCACATCCAGGGTGGGGACTGTGGGGGCACTTCCAGGATGGGGGCTATGGAAGTCCATGGCCCATGATGGGGCATATCCACGGTGGGGACTATGGCAACGGTGGATGGGGCATATCCAGGGTGGGGTCCGGGAGGCCACATCTGGGATGGGGGGCTACGGAAGTCCATGACTTATCATAGTTCTCTATCTATCTATCTATCTTATCTGTTCTATCTATCTCATCTGTTCTATCTATCCCTCTATCTATCCCTCTATCTATCTATCTATCTAATCTGTTCTATCTATCTTATCTGTTCTATCTATCTATCTTATCTGTTCTATCTATCTTATCTGTTCTATCTATCTATCTTATCTGTTCTATCTATCTTATCTGTTCTATCTATCTTATCTATTCTATCTATCTATCTTATCTGTTCTATCGTATCTGTTCTATCTATCTATCTCATCTGTTCTATCTATCTTATCTGTTCTACCTATCTATCCCTCTATCTATCTTATCTATCTTATCTGTTCTTTCTATCTTCTGTTCTATCTTATCTGTTCTATGTTATCTGTTTTATCTATCTCATCTGTTCTATCTATCTTATCTGTTCTATCTATCTTATCTGTCCTATCTATCTTATCTGTCCTATCTATCTTATTTGTTCTATCTATCTAATCTGTTCTATCTTATCTGTTCTATCTATCTATCTTATCTGTTCTATCTATCTATCTTATCTGTTCTACCTATCTATCTTATCTGTTCCATCTATCTTATGTGTTCTATCAATCTTATCTGTCCTATCTTATCTGTTCTATCTATCTATCTTACCTGTTCTATCTATCTTCTGTTCTATCTATCTTATCTGTTCTATGTTATCTGTTCTATCTATCTATCTATCTCCTCTGTTCTATCTATCCCTCTATCTATCTATCCCTCTATCTATCTATCTTATCTGTTCCATATATCTTATGTGTTATATCTATCTTATCTGTTCTATCTATCTATCTCATCTGTTCTATCTATCCCTCTATCTATCTATCTAATCTGTTCTATCTATCTAATCTGTTCTATCTATCTATTTATCTTACCTGTTCTATCTATCTAATCTGTTCTATCTTATCTGTTCTATCTATCTATCTTATCTGTTCTATCTATTCTGTTCTATCTATGTTATCTGTGCTATCTATCTTATCTGTTCTATCTATCTATCTTATCTGTTCTATCTATCTATCTTATCTGTTCCATCTTTCTTATGTGTTCTATCAATCTTATCTGTCCTATCTTATCTGTTCTATCTATCTATCTTACCTGTTCTATCTATCTTCTGTTCTATCTATCTTATCTGTTCTATGTTATCTGTTCTATCTATCTATCTCATCTGTTCTATCTATCCCTCTATCTATCTATCTAATCTGTTCTATCTATCTAATCTGTTCTATCTATCTAATCTGTTCTATCTATCTTATCTGTTCTATCTATCTTATCTGTTCTATCTATCTATCTATCTTATCTGTTCTATCTATCTTATCTGATCTATCTATCTTATCTGATCTATCTATCTTATCTGTTCTATCTATCTTATCTGTTCCATCTATCTTATGTGTTCTATCTATCTTATTTGTCCTATCTTATCTGTTCTATCTATCTTATCTGTTCTATCTATCTTCTGTTCTATCTATCTCATCTGTTCTATCTATCTTATCTGTTCTACCTATCTATCCCTCTATATATCTTATCTGTTCTATCTATCTTATCTGTTCTATTTCTTATCTGTCCTATCTATCTTATCTGTTCTATCTATCTTATCTGTTCTACCTATCTATCCCTCTATATATCTATCTATCTATCTTATCTGCTCTATCTATCTTATCTGTTCTATCTATCTATCTGATCTGTTCCATCTATCTTATCTGTTCTATCTATCTATCTTATCTGTTCTATCGTATCTGTTCTATCTATCTTATCTGTTCTATTTCTTATCTGTTCTATCTTATCTGTTCTATCTATCTTATCTGTTCTATCTATCTTATCTGTTCTATCTTATCTGTTCTACCTATCTATCCCTCTATCTATCTTATCTGTTCTATCTTGTCTGTTCTATCTTATCTGTTCTACCTATTTATCTATCTGATCTGTTCCATCTATCTCATCTGTTCTATTTATCTTATCTGTTCTATCTATCTCATCTGTTCTATCTATCTTATCTGTTCTACCTATCTATCCCTCTATCTATCCCTCTTATCTGTTCCATCTATCTTATCTGTTCTATCTATCTATCTTATCTGTTCTATCTTATCTGTTCTACCTATCTATCCCTCTATCTATCTTATCTGTTCTATCTATCTTGTCTGTTCTATCTTATCTGTTCTACCTATCTATCCCTCTATCTATGTATCTTATCTGCTCTATCTATCTTATCTGTTCTATCTATCTATCTGATCTGTTCCATCTATCTCATCTGTTCTATTTATCTTATCTGTTCTATCTATCTCATCTGTTCTATCTATCTTATCTGTTCTACCTATCTATCCCTCTATCTATCCCTCTTATCTGTTCCATCTATCTTATCTGTTCTATCTATCTTATCTGTTCTATCTATCTTATCTGTTCTATCTATCTATCTTATCTGTTCCATCTATCTTATGTGTTCTATCTATCTTATCTGTTCTATCTATCTCATCTGTTCTATCTATCCCTCTATCTATCACTCTATCTATCTATCTATCTTATCTGTTCTATCTGTCTCATCTGTTCTATCTATCTATCTTATCTGTTCTATTTATCTTATCTATTCTATCTATCTCATCTGTTCTATCTATCTTATCTGTTCTACCTATCTATCCCTCTATCTATCTATCTTATGTGCTCTATCTATCTTATCTTTTCTATCTATCTATCTATCTTATCTGTTCTATCTATCTATCTATCTATCTTATCTGTTCTATTTATCTTATCTGTTTTATCTATCTCATCTGTTCTATCTATCTTATCTGTTCTACCTATCTATCCCTCTATCTAATTTATCTGCTCTATCTATCTTATCTGTTCTATCTATCTTATCTGTTCTATCTGTCGTATCTGTCTTATCTATCTTATCTGTTCTATCTATCTCATCTGTTCTATCTATCTATCTTATCTGTTCTATTTATCTTATCTATTCTATCTATCTCATCTGTTCTATCTATCTTATCTGTTCTACCTATCTATCCCTCTATCTATCTATCTTATCTGCTCTATCTATCTTATCTGTTCTATCAAATCAAATCAAATCAAATAAGCTTTATTGGCAGGACCAAATACAATTAGTTTTGCCAAAGCAAGTGTACATTAGGGGCTGGGGCTGTGGGGATGGTGGGTGGGGACTGTAGGAAGGATGGATGGGGCACATCCAGGGTGGGGACTGTGGGGGCACTTCTAGGATGGGGGCTATGGAAGTCCATGGCTTATGATGGGGCATATCCACGGTGGGGACTGTGGTAGCGGTGGATGGGGCATATCCAGGGTGGGGATTGGGGGGCTATCTATCTATCTGATCTGTTCCATATATCTTATCTGTTCTATCTATCTATCTTATCTGTTCTATCTTATCTGTTCTATCTATCTATCTTATCTGTTCCATCTATCTTATGTGTTCTATCTATCTATCTTATCTGTCCTATCTTATCTGTTCTATCTATCTATCTATCTTATCTGTTCTATCTATCTTCTGTTCTATCTATCTTATCTGTTCTATGT
Organism: Anomaloglossus baeobatrachus; assembly: GCF_048569485.1. Lineage (NCBI taxonomy): Eukaryota > Metazoa > Chordata > Amphibia > Anura > Aromobatidae > Anomaloglossus > Anomaloglossus baeobatrachus. The sequence goes on from NC_134355.1 coordinate 223,627,304, forward strand.
TATCTGTTCTATCTATCTCATCTGTTCTATCTATCCCTCTATCTATCTATCTTATCTGTTCCATCTATCTTATGTGTTATATCAAATCAAATCAAATAAGCTTTATTGGCAGGACCAAATACAAATTAGTTTTGCCAAAGCAAGTGTACATTAGGGACTGGGGCTGTGGGGATGGTGGGTGGGGACTGTAGGAAGGATGGATGGGGCACATCCAGGGTGGGGACTGTGGGGGCTCTTCTAGGATGGGGCACATCCAGGGTGGGGACTGTGGGGGCACTTCCAGGATGGGGGCTATGGAAGTCCATGGCCCATGATGGGGCATATCCACGGTGGGGACTATGGCAACGGTGGATGGGGCATATCCAGGGTGGGGTCCGGGAGGCCACATCTGGGATGGGGGGCTACGGAAGTCCATGACTTATCATAGTTCTCTATTTATCTATCTATCTTATCTGTTCTATCTATCTCATCTGTTCTATCTATCCCTCTATCTATCCCTCTATCTATCTATCTAATCTGTTCTATCTATCTTATCTGTTCTATCTATCTATCTTATCTGTTCTATCTATCTTATCTGTTCTATCTATCTTATCTGTTCTATCTATCTTATCTGTTCTATCTATCTTATCTATTCTATCTATCTATCTTATCTGTTCTATCGTATCTGTTCTATCTATCTATCTCATCTGTTCTATCTATCTTATCTGTTCTACCTATCTATCCCTCTATCTATCTTATCTATCTTATCTGTTCTTTCTATCTTCTGTTATATCTTATCTGTTCTATGTTATCTGTTTTATCTATCTCATCTGTTCTATCTATCTTATCTGTTCTATCTATCTATCTTATCTGTCCTATCTATCTTATCTGTCCTATCTATCTTATCTGTTCTATCTATCTCATCTGTTCTATCTATCTATTTATCTTACCTGTTCTATCTATCTAATCTGTTATATCTTATCTGTTCTATCTATCTATCTTATCTGTTCTATCTATCTATCTATCTATCTATCTCATCTGTTCTATCTATCTATCTTATCTGTTCTATTTATCTTATCTATTCTATCTATCTCATCTGTTCTATCTATCTTATCTGTTCTACCTATCTATCCCTCTATCTATCTATCTTATGTGCTCTATCTCATCTGTTCTATCTATCTATCTTATCTGTTCTATCTATCTATCTTATCTGTTCTATCTATTTATCTATCTTATCTGTTCTATCTTATCTGTTCTATCTATCTCATCTGTTCTATCTATCTTATCTGTTCAATTTAACTTATCTGTTCTATCTATCTCATCTGTTCTATCTATCTTATCTGTTCTACCTATCTATCCCTCTATCTAATTTATGTGCTCTATCTATCTTATCTGTTCTATCTATCTTATCTGTTCTATCTGTCTCATCTGTTCTATTTATCTATCTTATCTGTTCTATTTATCTTATCTATTCTATCTATCTCATCTGTTCTATCTATCTTATCTGTTCTACCTATCTGTCCCTCTATCTATCTATCTTATGTGCTCTATCTATCTTATCTGTTCTATCTATCTATCTTATCTGTTCTATCTATCTATCTTATCTGTTCTATCTATCTATCTTATCTGTTCTATCTATCTCATCTGTTCTATCTATCTTATCTGTTCTACCTATCTATCCCTCTATCTATCGTATCTGTTCTATCTATCTTATCTGTTCTATTTCTTATCTGTTCTATCTTATCTGTTCTATCTATCTTATCTTTTCTATTTCTTATCTGTTCTATCTTATCTGTTCTATCTATCTTATCTGTTCTATTTCTTATCTGTTCTATCGTATCTGTTCTATCTTATCTGCTCTATCTATCTAATCTATTCTATTTATCTTATCTGTTCTATTTATCTGTTCTATTTATCTGTTCTATCTATCTCATCTGTTCTACCTATCTATCCCTCTATCTATCTTATCTGTTCTATCTATCTTATCTGTTCTACCTATCTATCCCTCTATCTATCTTATCTGTTCTATCTATCTTATCTGTTCTACCTATCTATCCCTCTATCTATCTATCTTATCTGCTCTATCTATCTTATCTTGGTCGGTGGTTGACCTCCACCTTGCTATGCACCCCAATTTGGGATGTATTCCATCTGTATAGATTTTGGCGTTTGGTGACTGTTCACATTGGGTCATCAGGCTTTGTCCACAGGCTATATATACTTCATGCAGCATTTGCTTGGACCTGTCCCGCCCACAGCCATGACTCAGTCATGGGTACGGGACTGCAATAGACCAGGTGAGTGCTGCTGAGAGCAGTTCTGCTATTTATATGTGAGGCCGCATGGCACATTTTATAAAAATATTTTAGTGTAGGACTGCTTCAAATGAGATTTGCCGTGACGTGGCGAAGCAGCTCAAGAAATTGCAATTTTTTGCCAAAAATCTCAAAAAAATTTTTATAATGCAGTTTGGAATATTTGATGCCTTAGTGCACATTGGTGCTGGCTCTTTGTTGTTTCTTTGTTGAATTGGTCGGTGGTTGACCTCCACCTTGCTATGCACCCCAATTTGGGATGTATTCCATCTGTATAGATTTTGGCGTTTGGTGACTGTTCACATTGGGTCATCAGGCTTTGTCCACAGGCTATATATACTTCATGCAGCATTTGCTTGGACCTGTCCCGCCCACAGCCATGACTCAGTCATGGGTACGGGACTGCAATAGACCAGGTGAGTGCTGCTGAGAGCAGTTCTGCTATTTATATGTGAGGCCGCATGGCACATTTTATAAAAATATTTTAGTGTAGGACTGCTTCAAATGAGATTTGCCGTGACGTGGCGAAGCAGCTCAAGAAATTGCAATTTTTTGCCAAAAATCTCAAAAAAATTTTTATAATGCAGTTTGGAATATTTGATGCCTTAGTGCACATTGGTGCTGGCTCTTTGTTGTTTCTTTCTATCTATCTTATCTGTTCTATCTATCTGATCTGTTCCATCTATCTCATCTGTTCTATCTATCTTATCTGTTCTATTTATCTTATCTGTTCTACCTATCTATCCCTCTATCTATCTTATCTGTTCTATCTATCTAATCTGTTCTATCTATCTTATCTGTTCTATCTATCTTATCTGTTCTATCTATCTTATCTGTTCTATCTATCTTATCTGATCTATCTATCTATATTATCTGTTCTATCTATCTTATCTGTTCCATCTATCTTATGTGTTCTATCTATCTTATCTGTTCTATGTTATCTGTTCTATGTTATCTGTTCTATCTATCTATCTCATCTGTTCTATCTATCCCTCTATCTATCTATCCCTCTATCTATCTATCTAATCTGTTCCATCTATCTTATGTGTTTTATCTATCTGTCTTATCTGTTCTATCTATCCCTCTATCTATCCCTCTATCTATCCCTCTATCTATCCCTCTATCTATCCCTCTATCTATCTATCTATCTATCTAATCTGTTCTATCTATCTTATCTGTTCTATCTATCTTATCTATTCTATCTATCTTATCTGTTCTATCTTATCTGTTCTATCTTATCTGCTCTATCTATCTTATCTGTTCTATCTATCTTATCTGTGCTATCTATCTTATCTGTTCTATCTATCTTATCTGTTCTATCTAGCTATCTTATCTGTTCCATCTATCTTATGTGTTCTATCAATCTTATCTGTCCTATCTTATCTGTTCTATCTATCTATCTTACCTGTTCTATCTATCTTCTGTTCTATCTATCTTATCTGTTCTATGTTATCTGTTCTATCTATCTCCTCTGTTCTATCTATCCCTCTATCTATCTATCTATCCCTCTATCTATCTATCTTATCTGTTCCATATATCTTATGTTATATCTATCTTATCTGTTCTATCTATCTATCTCATCTGTTCTATCTATCCCTCTATCTATCTATCTAATCTGTTCTATCTATCTAATCTGTTCTATCTATCTAATCTGTTCTATCTATCTAATCTGTTCTATCTAACTTATCTGTTCTATCTATCTTATCTGTTCTATCTATCTTATCTGTTCTATCTTATCTGTTCTATCTATCTATCTTATCTGTTCTATCTATCTATCTATCTCATCTGTTCTATCTATCTATCTTATCTGTTCTATTTATCTTATCTGTTCTATCTATCTATCCCTCTATCTAATTTATGTGCTCTATCTATCTTATCTGTTCTATCTATCTTATCTGTTCTATCTGTCGTATCTGTCTTATCTATCTTATCTGTTCTATCTATCTATCTATCTCATCTGTTCTATCTATCTATCTTATCTGTTCTATTTATCTTATCTATTCTATCTATCTCATCTGTTCTATCTATTTTATCTGTTCTACCTATCTATCCCTCTATCTATCTTATGTGCTCTATCTATCTTATCTGTTCTATCTATCTATCTTATCTGTTCTATCTATCTATCTTATCTGTTCTATCTATCTTATCTGTTCTATCTTATCTGTTCTATCTATCTCATCTGTTCTATCTATCTTATCTGTTCAATTTAACTTATCTGTTCTATCTATCTCATCTGTTCTATCTATCTTATCTGTTCTACCTATCTATCCCTCTATCTATCTTATCTGTTCTATCTATCTTATCTGTTCTATTTCTTATCTGTTCTATCTTATCTGTTCTATCTATCTTATCTGTTCTATTTCTTATCTGTTCTATCTTATCTGTTCTATCTTATCTGCTCTATCTATCTAATCTGTTCTATTTATCTTATCTGTTCTATTTATCTGTTCTATTTATCTTATCTGTTCTATCTATCTCATCTGTTCTACCTATCTATCCCTCTATCTATCTTATCTGTTCTATCTATCTTATCTGTTCTATCTATCTATCTATCTTATCTGTTCTATCTATCTTATCTGTTCTACCTATCTATCCCTCTATCTATCTTATCTGTTCTATCTATCTTATCTGTTCTATCTATCTATCTCATCTGTTCTATCTATCCCTCTATCTATCTATCTATCTATCCCTCTATCTATCTATCTATCTAATCTGTTCTATCTATCTAATCTGTTATATCTATCTAATCTGTTCTATCTATCTTATCTGTTCTATCTATCTTATCTGTTCTATCTATCTATCTTATCTGTTCTATCTATCTTATCTGATCTATCTATCTTATCTGATCTATCTATCTTATCTGTTCTATCTATCTTATCTGTTCCATCTATCTTATGTGTTCTATCTATCTTATTTGTCATATCTTATCTGTTCTATCTATCTTATCTGTTTTATCTATCTTCTGTTCTATTTATCTTATCTGTTCTATGTTATCTGTTCTATCTATCTATCTCATCTGTTCTATCTTATCTGTTCTATCTATCTTATCTGTTCCATCTATCTTATGTGTTCTATCTATCTATCTTATCTGTCCTATCTATCTTCTGTTCTATTTATCTTATCTGTTCTATGTTATCTGTTCTATCTATCCCTCTATCTATCTATCTATCTTATCTGTTCTATCTATCTCATCTGTTCTTTCTATCCCTCTATCTATCTATCTAATCTGTTCTATCTATCTTATCTGTTCTATCTATCTTATCTGTTCTATCTTATCTGTTCTATCTATCTATCTCATCTGTTCTATCTATCTTATCTGTTCTACCTATCTATCCCTCTATCTATCTTATCTGCTCTATCTTATCTGTTCTATCTATCTTATCTGTTCTATCTTCTGTTCTATTTTATCTGTTCTATCTATCTCATCTGTTCCATCTATCCCTCTATCTATCTATCCCTCTATCTATCTAATCTGTTCTATCTATCTTATCTGTTCTATCTATCTATTGATCTATCTTATCTGTTCTATCTTATCTGTTCTATCTTATCTGCTCTATCTATCTTATCTGATCTATCTATCTTATCTGATCTATCTATCTTATCTGTTCTATCTATCTTATCTGTTCTATCTTATCTGTTCTATCTATCCCTCTATCTATCTTTCTATCTATCTTATCTGTTCTATCTATCTATCTTATCTGTTCTATCTATCTTATCTGTTCTATCTATCTTATCTGTTCTATCTATCTTATCTGTTCTATCAAATCAAATCAAATAAGCTTTATTGGCAGGACCAAATACAAATTAGTTTTGCCAAAGCAGGTGTACATTAGGGGCTGGGGCTGTGGGGATGGTGGGTGGGGATTGTAGGAAGGATGGATGGGGCACATCCAGGGTGGGGACTGTGGGGGCTCTTCTAGGATGGGGCTATGGAAGTCCATGGCTTATGATGGGGCATATCCACGATGGGGACTGTGGTAACGGTGGATGGGGCATATCCAGGGTGGGGTCTGAGGGGCCACATCTGGGATGGGGGGCTATGGAAGTCCATGACTTATCATAGTTCTCTTTCTCGAAGTCTATGACATTCGCTCACATACCGCGCTGCTATCTCCACTGCGCTCTGTTCTTCCCCCAGCAGGATATATGTTTTCTCTTCCTCCTTCATGGAGCTGAAATCCGGGAAGAGATGGGAGAGTCTCCTGAAGTGAGTGTCCCTCACTGCTGAGTACATGGTGCAGTGTAGCCGGAAGTGGGTTTCATCCTCCAGGGCCTCCAGGTCACAGTGTTGGCACAGTCTGTCCTCCCTGGGCTTGTAGCTCTGCTTGTGACGGCCGGATTCGATGCCTAGACTGTGGGCACTGAGTCTATATCGGCTCAGGGTCATGCGGTCTCTGGGGTCCGGGAGTTTTTCCAGATATGGGGCCAGTCTGTAGTCTCTCTGTAGTCTCTGGTACGTGGTCAGTTTCTGTGAGGTGTTGATGTCGGTCCTCCAGTCATTGACAAACCTCTCCTGGCCCTTGTCTACCATCTTCCTGATTCTGGTTTTTGTCAGGCTGCTGTGATTGGTTATTTTATCCAGTTGGGTTTGGGAGAGCTGTGCCAGGGGTCCTGGTTCATCTGGCCCACGTATATATATCAGAGCTTTGTGGTGATGGGAGCTTGGATTGCTACTCTGTAGGTGAGCCTGAAATGATAGTGACCTCTTCAGAGCTGCTAGGTGTAGAGGGAATCTGCCCAGCTCGGCTCGACAGGCGCTGTTGGAGGTGCTTCGATGGACCTGGAGAAGGTGCTTACAGAATTCCAGGTGAAATATTTCTGTTGGGCTGGAATCCCACCTTGACCAATCTGGGTAAGTGTGAGGGCCCCAGACTTCGCTGCCATACAGGAGGATTGGGACGATGATGGAATCGAAGATTTTTAGCTAGACCCTCACTGGTGGCTTCAGATGATACAATTTCCTTCGGATGGCATAAAAGGTTTTGCAGGCCTTGTTTTTCAGGGACTCTATGGCTTGTTTGAAGCTCCCTGACTGGTGAATTTCCAGGCCCAAGTAGGTGTATTTGTCTGTTCCTGTTAGAGTGCTATCTGTTCTATCTTATCTGTTCTATCTATCTCATCTGTTCTATCTATGTATCTAATCTGTTCTATCTATCTTATCTGTTCTATCTATCTTATCTGCTCTATCTATCTTATCTGTCTAATCTGTTCTATCTATCTTATCTGTTCTATCTATCTATTTTATCTGATCTATCTATCTTATCTGATCTATCTATCTTATCTGTTCTATATATCTATCTTATCTGTTCCATCTATCTTATGTGTTCTATCTATCTATCTTATCTGTTCTATCTATCTATCTCATCTGTTCTATCTATCCCTCTATCAAATCAAATCAAATCAAATCAAATAAGCTTTATTGGCAGGACCAAATACAAATTAGTTTTGCCAAAGCAAGTGTACATTAGGGGCTGGGGCTGTGGGGATGGTGGGTGGGGACTGTAGGAAGGATGGATGGGGCTCATCCAGGGTGGGGACTGTGGGGGCACTTCTAGGATGGGGGCTATGGAAGTCCATGGCTTATGATGGGGCATATCCACGGTGGGACTGTGGTAACGGTGGATGGGACATATCCAGGGTGGGGATTGGGGGGGCCACATCTGGGATGGGGGGCTATGGAAGTCCATGACTTATCATAGTTCTCTTTCTCGAAGTCTATGGCATTCGCTCACATACTGCGCTGCTATCTCCACTGCGCTCTCTTCTTCCCCCAGCAGGATATATATTTTCTCTTCCTCCTTCATGGAGCTGAAATCCGGGAAGAGATGGGAGAGTCTCCTGAAGTGAGTGTCCCTCACTGCTGAGTACTTGGTGCAGTGTAGCAGGAAGTGGGTTTCATCCTCCACGGCCTCCAGGTCACAGTGTTGGCACAGTCTGTCCTCCCTGGGCTTGTAGCTCTGCTTGTGACGTCCGGATTCGATGGCTAGACTGTGGGCACTGAGTCTATATCGGCTCAGGGTCCTGCGGTCTCTGGGGTCCGGGATTTTCTCCAGATACGGGGCCAGTCTGTAGTCTCTCTGTAGTCTCTGGTACGTGGTCAGTTTCTGTGAGGTGTTGATGTCGGTCACTGACACTGACTATCTATCCCTCTATCTATCTATCCCTCTATCTATCTATCTTATCTGTTCCATCTATCTTATGTGTTCTATCTATCTCATCTGTTCTATCTATCCCTCTATCTATCCTTCTATCTATCTATCTAATCTGTTCTATCTATCTTATCTGTTCTATCTATCTATCTTATCTGTTCTATCTATCTTATCTGTTCTATCTATCTTATCTGTTCCATCTATCTTATGTGTTCTATCTATCTATCTATCTTATCTGTTCTATCTATCTATCTCATCTGTTCTATCTATCCCTCTATCTATCCCTCTATCTATCTATCTAATCTGTTCTATCTATCTTATCTGTTCTATCTATCTATCTTATCTGTTCTATCTATCTTATCTGTTCTAGCTATCTAATCTGTTCTAGCTATCTAATCTGTTCTAGCTATCTAATCTGTTCTATCTATCTTATCTGTTCTATCTATCTATCTGTTCTATCTATCTATCTTATCTATCTATCTTATCTGATCTATCTATCTCATCTGTTCTATCTATCCCTCTATCTATCCCTCTATCTATCTATCTATCTTATCTGTTCTATCTATCTTATCTGTTCTATCTATCTATCTTATCTGTTCTATCTATCTATCTTATCTGTTCTATCTATCTTATCTGTTCTATCTATCTATCTTATCTGTTCTATCGTATCTGTTCTATCTATCGATCTCATCTGTTCTATCTATCTATCCCTCTATCTATCTTATCTGTTCTATCTCTTATCTGTTCCATCTATCTTATGTGTTCTATCTATCTATCTTATCTGTTCTATCTATCTATCTCATCTGTTCTATCTATCCCTCTATCTATCCTTCTATCTATCTATCTAATCTGTTCTATCTATCTTATCTGTTCTAGCTATCTATCTTATCTGTTCTATCTATCTTATCTGTTCTATCTATCTTATCTGTTCCATCTATCTTATGTGTTCTATCTATCTATCTATCTTATCTGTTCTATCTATCTATCTCATCTGTTCTATCTATCCCTCTATCTATCCCTCTATCTATCTATCTTATCTGTTCTATCTATCTATCTTATCTGTTCTATCTATCTTATCTGTTCTATCTATCTAATCTGTTCTAGCTATCTAATCTGTTCTAGCTATCTAATCTGTTCTATCTATCTTATCTGTTCTATCTATCTATCTGTTCTATCTATCTATCTTATCTATCTATCTTATCTGATCTATCTATCTCATCTGTTCTATCTATCCCTCTATCTATCCCTCTATCTATCTATCTATCTTATCTGTTCTATCTATCTTATCTGTTCTATCTATCTATCTTATCTGTTCTATCTATCTTATCTGTTCTATCTATCTATCTTATCTGTTCTATCGTATCTGTTCTATCTATCGATCTCATCTGTTCTATCTATCTATCCCTCTATCTATCTTATCTGTTCTATCTATCTTATCTGTTCCATCTATCTTATGTGTTCTATCTATCTATCTATCTTATCTGTTCTATCTATCTATCTCATCTGTTCTATCTATCCCTCTATCTATCCCTCTATCTATCTATCTAATCTGTTCTATCTATCTCATCTGTTCTATCAAATCAAATCAAATCAAATCAAATAAGCTTTATTGGCAGGACCAAATACAAATTAGTTTTGCCAAAGCAAGTGTACATTAGGGGCTGGGGCTGTGGGGATGGTGGGTGGGGACTGTAGGAAGGATGGATGGGGCTCATCCAGGGTGGGGACTGTGGGGGCACTTCTAGGATGGGGGCTATGGAAGTCCATGGCTTATGATGGGGCATATCCACGGTGGGACTGTGGTAACGGTGGATGGGACATATCCAGGGTGGGGATTGGGGGGGCCACATCTGGGATGGGGGGCTATGGAAGTCCATGACTTATCATAGTTCTCTTTCTCGAAGTCTATGGCATTCGCTCACATACTGCGCTGCTATCTCCACTGCGCTCTCTTCTTCCCCCAGCAGGATATATATTTTCTCTTCCTCCTTCATGGAGCTGAAATCCGGGAAGAGATGGGAGAGTCTCCTGAAGTGAGTGTCCCTCACTGCTGAGTACTTGGTGCAGTGTAGCAGGAAGTGGGTTTCATCCTCCACGGCCTCCAGGTCACAGTGTTGGCACAGTCTGTCCTCCCTGGGCTTGTAGCTCTGCTTGTGACGTCCGGATTCGATGGCTAGACTGTGGGCACTGAGTCTATATCGGCTCAGGGTCCTGCGGTCTCTGGGGTCCGGGATTTTCTCCAGATACGGGGCCAGTCTGTAGTCTCTCTGTAGTCTCTGGTACGTGGTCAGTTTCTGTGAGGTGTTGATGTCGGTCCTCCAGTCACTGACATACCTCTCCTGGCCCTCGTCTACCATCTTCCTGATTCTGGTTCTTGTCAGGCTGCTGTGATTGGTTATTTTGTCCAGTTGGGTTTGGGAGGGCTGTGCCCGGGGTCCTGGTTCATCTGGCCCACGTATATATATCAGAGCTTTGTGGTGATGGGAGTTTGGATTGCTACTCTGTAGGTGAGCCTGAAATGATAGTGACCTCTTCAGAGCTGCTAGGTGTAGAGGGAATCTGCCCAGCTCAGCTCGACAGGCACTGTTGGAGGTGCTTCGATGGACCTGGAGAAGGTGCTTACAGAATTCCAGGTGGAATATTTCTGTTGGGCTGGAATCCCACCTTGACCAATCTGGGTAAGTGTGAGGGCCCCAGACTTCGCTGCCGTACAGGAGGATTGGGGCAATGATGGAATCGAAGATTTTTAGCCAGACCCTCACTGGTGGCTTCAGATGATACAATGTCCTTCGGATGGCATAAAAGGTTTTGCAGGCCTTGTTTTTCAGGGTCTCTATGGCTTGTTTGAAGCTCCCTGACTGGTGAATTTCCAGGCCCAAGTAGGTGTATTTGTCTGTTCCTGTTAGAGTGTAGCCGTTTAGGACAAATGAAGGATGCTGGTCAAATCTTCTTTTTCTCTTCTGGAACACCATGATGTTGGTTTTCTTTAGATTGATCGGTAGTGCCCATGTGGAGCTGAATTTCTCCAAGATTTGTAGGTTGTCTTGGAGACCTTTCTCGGTTGGTGACACCAGCAGTAGGTCATCTGCATAGAGCAAGAATTTCACCTGGGCATCATGGAGTGTGAGACCTGGAGCAGGTGAAGATTCTAGAGCAGTAGCCAGCTCATTGATGTAAATATTGAAGAGCGTTGGACTTAGGCTGCAGCCCTGTCTGACTCCTCGGCTCTGCTGGAAATAAGCCGTTCTTCTACCGTTCACACTCACGCTGCAGAGGTTCTCGGTGTAGGAGCTTTTGATGACATCATAGGTCTTTCCTCCTATTCCGCTTTCCAGCATTTTTAAGAACAAGCCCGGGTGCCACACTGAGTCAAAGGCCTTTTTAAAGTCTACAAAGCAGGCGTATATCTTCCCATGCTTTGTATTGTGGACGTGGCTCTGAATGAGACTGTGCAGGGTGTAGATGTGGTCCGTGGTGCGGTGGTTTGGCACGAACCCTGCTTGGCTTTTGCTCAAGACATTGTGCTCGGTAAGGAAACTGATGATCCTTTTGTTTAGGATGCTGTTGAACAGTTTTCCCAAGTTACTGCTGACACATATGCCTCTGTAGTTGGCAGGGTCATACCTGTCCCCACTCTTGTGGATCGGTGTAATGAGTCCTTGGTTCCAGGTACGAGGGAAGTAACCAGCACTCAGCACAATGTTGAACAGTTTAACCATTGCAGCTTGAATTTCTGGTGGGCTGTACTTCAACATCTCTGGGGGGATTCCATCCAGACCACTAGATTTTTTACACTTTATGGAAGTGATTTTCTCTGCAACTTCCTGTAATGTAATTGGTGTGTCCAGTGGGTTTTGGAAGTTTTTGATTTTCTCTTCCATTGCCTTTAGTTTTGATGTTATGTTTTCCTGCTCTTGGCTTAGTCCTTCTTTTGGGATGTCTTTGTAGAGGTCTCTGAAGTACTGGAGCCAGATGTTGCCATTTTGGATATGGGTGTCATTCTTTTTCTTGCTCTTTGTGTCCATGTGGTTCCATATTTCCCAGAAGGAGTTGTCTTGGAGGGTGTCTTGGAGTTGGCTAAGTTTGGTAGAGATGTAGCTCTGCTTCTTCCTCCTGAGGATGGTTTTGTACTGCTTTTGTATGGTGTCATAGGCTTCCCTCAGGTCTGGGTTGTTGGGGTCTCTGTGTTTATTGTTTGAGGCTGTTCTCAGGGTCTTTCGGACGGCTTTACACTCTTTGTCAAACCAACCATTGATCTGCTTTTCTTTTGGCCTCTTGTAGTTGACTTGTTTGAGGTCGGACAATTTGGCCATGGTGTGGAATATTTTGTTGAGGTCTTTTGCAGCTTGATTCACTCCTTCTGGGTTTGACTTATACTTGTAGCTGTAGAAGTTGTGGAGCATCTCCTGTAATTCCGGTCTGTTGGGAGCCTCTTTATATTTTATTTCTGACGTCTTGGACCATTTATAGGATGGAGGTCGCTTGTAGAGGCTGCTCTGCTGTGGCTTTTGTGTGGATGGTTTCTCTGTAGATTTTATGTACAGGAGAAGTTGGCTGTGGTCTGACAGGTGCGTTTGTGGGGTGACTATGAAGGCGCTAATATTTGCCGGGTCCATATCTGTAATGGCGTAGTCTACTACACTCCTTCCTACATGGGAGTTTAGTGTGTATCTTCCCAGTGAGTCTCCCTTTGTACGTCCATTAAGAATATGAAGACCTAAACTTTTACATAAGTTCAGGAGCTTTTTGCCACTTTTGTTGACTGTACTGTCATAGCTGTTTCTCTCTGAGTGTTCTGAGTCGTGACTGTCATTCTCTGCCCCAAATATGTAGATGTTTCCATCTGTGGTCAGAAAGTCTTTTTCTCTCCCTGTTCTTGCATTGAGGTCTCCAAAGATGAGAACTTTGCCCAGGACCTGATAATGGGTGGCTTCTTCTTGTAAGATCTCAAAGCTGTCTGGATTGAAGTAGGGGGACTCTGGCGGTGGTATATAGGTGGTGCAGAGGTAGACATCGGACTGAGAGGTGAGGATGGAGCTGCTGATTCTGATCCATATGTGGCTGCCTCCTCTCTTCACTGGTGTGATGTACTGGTGGAGCTCTTCTTTATACCAGATCAGTATTCCTCCTGAGCAGCGGCCCTGTTTGGTGTTTTTATTTTTAAGGGCAGGGACAGAGATTTCCCTGTATCCGATTGGCACCGGAGATTCGTTTTCAGCTCTGGTCCATGTTTCCAGGAGGATCTGAATGTCTATATTTTTCAGTCTTTGAATAAAGTCGGGGTCATTTGTTTTACATCCAAAGGCCGAGGTGCTCAGGCCTTGGATGTTCCAGCTGCTGATTGTGAATGAGGTCATTTTTTTTTTTTTTTCTATTATACCTCATGTGTATATACCTTGTAATGAGTGCGGCTGTGTAAGACACTCTGGATTTACGACTGGTTTATAGGTGTGTTAGTTTCCTGCACAATGTGCTGAGCAGGGTTCTAATCTCTTCCATATCTCTGCCCTGCATGTCTCTGTGTGGGGCTGATGGTCCCCTCCATGGTGGTCTCCTCCTCTGATGGCCCGATGTTGGGTGAAGGGCTTTGTTTCTGGCCTCCTGTGATGAAATTGGGGTTTCCTGTCTTTTTATTGTTGGGGGTCTTTCCATGGGTTTGTTGTTGTTGTTGAGTCCAGGCATGGGGTCTCTGTTTAGTATAATGTCCTTCAGTTCTTTGGCCAGTAGGCTGACCCCTTGTTTGTTTAGGTGCTTGTAGTCATAGAGGTGTTGGTGATTTATAGAGGGGTGTTGTGCCAGGATCACGTCGGGCACAGCCTTGATTCTGGTGGTCAGGTCCGTGTTGATGTTCTGGATAGTTTGGCTTGATACATCATTTCTTGGGAGCAGAGATGATAGAATTATTTTGCTGTCCGGGAATTTTAGTTTTGCCGTCTTTGCTAGTTGGGTCAGTTGTCCTGCGATCTGCTGGTGTTGGTCTGGCAGATTGTTTGTTCCTGTGTGTATAAAAATATGATTTGGGCTTGTAAACCGTGGGGTATTGATGACGGCTGTCACCTGCTCAATAGTTGCACAGCGGATTTGTTTGACCCTTTTGCCTGGGAATAGTCGCAGTGTATTCAGGTATTTCCCATTTGAGTCCATTATTAGGATGGTATCAAAACTTTGTGAGGTCACGGGTGGGGTACGTGGGTGAAGCTGGGGGTCTGTGCTGGAGATCTATCTATCTTATCTGTTCTACCTATCTGATCTGTTCCATCTATCTTATCTGTTCCATCTATCTAATCTGTTCCATCTATCTTATCTGTTCCATCTATCTAATCTGTTCTAGCTATCTTATCTGTTCTATCTATCTAATCTGTTCTATCTATCTTATCTGTTCTATCTATCTTATCTGTTCTATCTATCTATCTGTTCTATCTATCTTATCTATCTATCTTATCTGATCTATCTATCTCATCTGTTCTATCTATCCCTCTATCTATCCCTCTATCTATCTATCTATCTTATCTGTTCTATCTATCTTATCTGTTCTATCTATCTATCTTATCTGTTCTATCTATCTTATCTGTTCTATCTATCTATCTTATCTGTTCTATCGTATCTGTTCTATCTATCGATCTCATCTGTTCTATCTATCTATCCCTCTATCTATCTTATCTGCTCTATCTTATCTGTTCTATATATCTTCTGTTCTATCTTATCTGTTCTATGTTATCTATCTTATCTGTTCTATCTATCTTATCTGTTCTATCTATCTTATCTGATCTATCTATCTATCTTATCTGTTCTATCTATCTAATCTGTTCTATCTATCTATCCTATCTGTTCTATCTATCTATCTATCTTATCTGTTCTACCTATCTATCTTATCTGTTCCATCTATCTTATCTGTTATATCTATCTATCTTATCTGTTCTATCTTATCTGTTCTATCTATCTTCTGTTCTATCTATCTTATCTGTTCTATGTTATCTGTTCTATCTATCTCATCTGTTCTATCTATCCCTCTATCTATCCCTCTATCTATCTAATATGTTCTATCTATCTTATCTGTTCTATCTATCTTATCTGTTCTATCTATCTATCTATCTTATCTGTTCTATCTTATCTGTTCTATCTATCTATCTCATCTGTTCTATCTATCTTATCTGTTCTATCTATCTCATCTGTTCTATCTATCTTATCTGTTCTACCTATCCCTCTATCTATCTTATCTGCTCTATCTATCTTATCTGTTCCATCTATCTTATCTGTTCTATCTGTCGTATCTGTCCTATCTATCTTATCTGTTCTATCTATCTCATCTGTTCTATCTATCTTATCTTTTCTACCTATCTATCCCTCTATCTATCTATCTTATCTGCTCTATCTATCTTATCTGTTCTATCTATCTGTCTGATCTGTTCCATCTATCTTATCTGTTCTACCTATCTATCCCTCTATCTATCTATCTTATCTGTTCTATCTATCTTATATGTTCTATCTATCTTATCTGTTCTATCTATCTTATCTGTTCTACCTATCTATCCCTCTATCTATCTTATCTGTTCTATCTATCTTATCTGTTCTACCTATCTATCCCTCTATCTATCGAATCTGTTCTATCTTATCTGTTCTACCTATCTATCCCTCTATCTATCTTATCTGTTCTATCTATCTTATCTGTTCTATTTATCTTATCTGTTCTACCTATCCATCTTATCTGTTCTATCTATCTTATCTGTTCTATCTTATCTGCTCTATCTTATCTGTTCTATCTTATCTGTTCTATCTATCTATCTTATCTGCTCTATCTTATCTGTTCTATCTATCTATCTTATCTGTTCTACCTTTCTATCTTATCTGTTCCATCTATCTTATCTGTTCTATTTATTTTATCCCTCTATCTATCTTATCTGTTCTATCTATCTATCTGATCTGTTCTATATATCTTATCTGTTCTATCTATCGTATCTGTCCTATCTATCTTATCTGTTCTATCTATCTCATCTGTTCTATCTTATCTGTTCTATTTATCTTATCTGTTCTATTTATCTTATCTGTTCTATCTATCTCATCTGTTCTATCTATCTTATCTGTTCTACCTATCTGATCTGTTCCATCTATCTTATCTGTTCTATCTATCTATCTTATCTGTTCTATCTTATCTGTTTTATCTATCTATCTCATCTGTTCTATCTATCTATCTTATCTGTTCTATTTATCTCATCTGTTCTATCTATCGTATCTGTTCTACCTATCTATCCCTCTATCTATATTATCTGTTCTATCTATCTTATCTGTTCTATCTATCTTATCTGTTCTATCTATCTTATCTGTTCTATCTATCTTATCTGTTCTATTTCTTATCTGTTCTATCTTATCTGTTCTACCTATCTATCCCTCTATCTATCTATCTTATCTGCTCTTTCTATCTTATCTCTTCTATCTATCTTATCTGTTCTATCTTATCTGTTCTATTTATCTTATCTGTTCTATCTATCTCATCTGTTCTATCTATCTTATCTGTTCTACCTATCTATCCCTCTATCTATCTTATCTGTTCTATTTATCTTATCTGTTCTATCTTATCTGTTCTACCTCTCTATCCCTCTATCTATCTATCTTATCTGCTCTATCTAAAGCAAATTAAGTTAGCTAAGTTTGAGACAGAGAGACTCATTGCGAGAGAAAGTAAAAATAATCCTAAAATATTCTTTAACTACATAAACAGTAAAAAACTGAAAAGCGATAGTGTTGGCCCCCTTAAAAATAGTCTTGGTGAAATGGTGGAAGGGGATGAGGGTAAAGCCAACCTGCTGAATGACTTTTTTTCTACGGTTTTTATACAAGACAATGCCATGGCAGATGACATGACCAGTGATGCCATAAATTCACCCTTGAATATTACCTGCTTAACCCAGCAGGAAGTACGCCGCCGCCTCGAAATCACTAAGGTTGACAAATCTCCGGGCCCGGATGGCATACACCCCAGAGTACTACAGGAATTGAGTTCTGTGATAGATAGACCATTATTTTTAATCTTCTCAGATTCCTTAATAACAGGGTCGGTACCGCAGGACTGGCGCATAGCAAATGTGGTGCCAATATTCAAAAAGGGGACAAAAACTGAGCCGGGAAATTATAGGCCGGTAAGTTTAACCTCTACGGTTGGTAAAATCCTTGAGGGTTTCTTGAGAGATGCTATACTGGAGTATCTCAAGAAAAATAACCTTATGACAGAGTATCAACATGGGTTTATGAGGGATCGATCCTGTCAAACTAATTTGATCAGCTTCTATGAAGAGGTAAGTTCAAGCCTGGACCAGGGAAATGCAGTGGATGTTGTGTATATGGACTTTTCAAAAGCTTTTGATACGGTGCCACACAAAAGGTTGGTACATAAAATGAGAATAATGGGGATAGGGGAAAATATGTATAACTGGGTTAAAAACTGGCTCAGTGATAGGAAACAAAGGGTGGTTATTAATGGTACGTACTCGGACTGGGTCTCAGTTCATAGTGGGGTACCACAGGGGTCAGTATTGGGCCCGCTTCTTTTCAACATATTTATAAATGACCTTGTTGGGGGCATGCGGAGTAGAATTTCAATATTTGCAGATGATACTAAACTCTGCAGGGTAATCAATACAGAGGAGGATAATTTTATATTACAGGGAGATTTATGTAAATTGGAGGATTGGGCTGAGAAGTGGCAATTGAAGTTTAATGTAGATAAATGTAAGGTCATGCACTTGGGTAGAGGAAATAACATTTATGATTATGTACTTAATTGTAGAACACTGGGTAAAACAGACAGAAAAAGACTTGGGTGTATGGGTGGATGGTAAACTTCACTTTAGTGGACAGTGTCAGGCAGCTGCTGCCAGGGCTAATAAAATAATGGGATGTATTAAAAGAGGTATAAGTGTTCATGAAAAAAATATAGTTCTACCTCTGTACAAGTCACTAGTGCGACCGCACGTAGAATACTGTGTACAATTCTGGTCACCGATATATAAGAAGGACATAGCTGAACTGGAGAGGGTGCAAAGAAGAGCGACCAAGATTATTAGAGGAATGGGGGGGCTGCAATACGAAGACAGGTTATTAAACTTGGGGTTATTTAGTCTGGAAAAACGAAGGCTTAGGGGGGATCTAATCACAATGTATAAATATATGAGGGGACAGTACAGAGACCTTTCCAAAGATCTATTTACACCTAGGCCTGCGACTGGAACACGGGGGCATCCGCTACGTCTTGAGGAAAGAAGGTTTAATCATAATCACAGACGAGGATTCTTTACTGTACGAGCAGTGAGACTATGGAATTCTCTGCCGCATGATGTTGTAATGAGTGATTCACTACTAACATTTAAGCAGAGCCTGGATGCCTTTCTTGAAAAATTTAATATAACCAGTTATGTATATTAGATTTTATGACAGGGTATTGATCCAGGGAACTAGTCTGATTGCCGGATGTGGAGTCAGGAAGGAAATTTTTTCCCCATTGGAACTTGTTTGCCACATTGGGGGTTTTTGCCTTCCTCTGGATCAACATGTTAGGCTACGGGTTGAACTAGATGGACTTAGAGTCTCCCTTCAACCTTAAAACTATGATACTATGATACTATCTTATCTGTTCTATCTTATCTGTTCTATGCAGACCTCTCTGCACACCACACACACATAGGGCTCTGCACACCACACACACACATAGGGCTCTGCACTCCCCACACACACATAGGGCTCTGCACACCACACACACATCAGGCTCTGCACACCACACACACATATGGCTCTGCACCGCACACATACACACATAGGGCTCTGCACCGCACACACACACATAGGGCTCTGCACCGCACACACATATAGGGCTCTGCACCGCACACACACATAGGTCTCTGCACCGCACACACACATAGGGCCCTGCACCGCACACACACATAGGGCTCTGCACCGCACACACACATAGGGCTCTGCACCGCACACACACATAGGGCTCTGCACCGCACACACACATAGGGCTCTGCACCGCACACACACATAGGGCTCTGCACCGCACACACACAGGGCTCTGCACCGCCCACCACATCGAGCTCTGCACTCCCCCCACACACATAGGGCTCTGCACCGCCCACCACATCGGGCTCTGCACTCCCCACTGTGAGACTGTGACCGGGGTTATCTATGACGGCCGGTATGTCTCGCCCCGGTTGTGCTCACTCCATGATAGAAAGTAAATCCACTCTAGGGTTAATGCTGTTTCCCTACAGGCTGAAGGAAGGGTTAAATGGAAACAGGAACAAGGGCAGGTGTGCCGGGTGTGAGGGAGTGATCACAACTCCCTGAGTTCTCTGCTGGAGAGGCACATGTATATTGTTGTGGACTTTTGTTTGGACATTAAAAACCGTGTGCTGTGAACCTTAATGCCTGGATCCCGTGTCTTCTGCTGCCCAGCCGACCGCGCTACCTCACATATGGTGGAGAATGCGGGCATGCCAGTTCGGTGAGGTGTAGCTTCCATTTCTGGTGACCCGGTGGCACATGTCCTGGATTCCAGCGGCTATACTACAGCCAAAACCCGGAGACGCCATGGAGGACATCCTTACGCAGCTGATTCAGGCCAATGCACGTCAGGAGCAAAGGCACCAAGAACAGATGGTTCTCCTGGCCAAGTCGATCCGTGCCGGACAGGCAGCAACAACCCCGGGACCGGGTAACGACGGCAGCATCCGGAAAGCGGTGAGACAAGCATTGCAAAAGATGACCCCGGGGGATGATGTGGAAGCGTTCCTGGCGGTGTTTGAGCGGGTGGCCGAGCGGGAAAAGCTGCCGACCCCCCAGTGGGCTGAGGTATTGTCGCCCTATCTGACGGGGGAACCCCAAAAAGCATACCTGGACCTCTGTACCGAGGATGCCATTGACTATGCGACCCTGAAAGCCGAAATACTGGCTCGGTTGGGGGTGAATACCTATGTACGGGCTCAGCGGGTTAATCAGTGGTTCTATGAGGAAGCCAAACCCGTACGCTCCCAGGCCTATGACTTGTTGCACCTTGTAAAAAAGTGGTTGCAGCCTGACACTCTGAGCCCGGCGCAAATGGTGGAAAGGGTAGTAGTGGATCGTTTTGTGCGCACTTTACCCGTCACCGTTCAACGGTGGGTAGGACAGGGTGACCCGAGTACCCTGGACCAATTAGTGTCCCTGGTAGAGCGGCATGTGGCTACGCAGGACTTGATACGGGACACTGAGATTTTGCGTACCGCCCGTCGGTCCGGCCCCTCCAAGCCTAGGGCCAAGGACCCACCGCTGACAACAATACAGGAGTCCGCTACCGTCCCGGCTGAGGCCGCGCCCGCCGTTCCTGAGGTACGGAAGGTTCTGTACCCTAAACGACAACTTGTCAAGGGGGTTTCCTTCCCTATTAGATGTTGGCGGTGCCAGCGGGTGGGACATATGGAAGCCCAGTGTCCACTGACCACGGAACCCATGGATTGTGGGGTTACCCGGCGGAGTTCAATGTATGCTCAGGTGGTGTGTACCGCTGACCTGGTCCCCCCAGAGACTGAGCCCCACTTGTGCCAAATACAGGTGAATGGATGTCCGGTTACAGGATTGTTGGATTCCGGAAGCTTAGTGACCCTTGTGCGATCCACCTTGAGGGCTAAAGTAAAGGCCACAGGACGTACCGTGGGGGTGGTTTGCATACATGGGGACCGCCGAGACTATCCCACGGGGATTGTCACCATCACAGCACCTTGCGGTCAGGTGCAACATGAGGTGGGACTTCTTAACACTCTTCCTTATGACGTGATCCTAGGAAGGGATCTGCCCTATTTTTGGACTTTATGGAAGGGAACCCCTAGGTCCCCTCAGATATTGGTCAGTCCGGGACCTGAGCCCTACAATCCTGAATCCGGGACACCTGCCGTAGGGGTCCCCATGATAGAGACAGAATGTGAACCCGATAGGTCGCCCCTAGAGGTATTGGCAGGAGAGGCTGAGACGGTCGAACCCATCCCGGAGTTGGAGGCGTCCCCGGATACGTTTGGGACAGCTCAACTCCAGGACCCTACATTAATACATGCCCGGAGTCGGGTGACAGTAGTTGATGGGGTGGCACAGCTGCCCGGTTCCCAGGTAAGGTACCCCCATTTCGCTCTTAAGCAGGATTTACTCTACCGGGTAGATGAAATACGGGGCGTGGGGGTAGAGCAGTTGGTGGTGCCCCAGCTGTATCGCCGGCGGGTCCTCGACTTGGCTCACAAACACCTGATGAGTGGCCACCTAGGGGTCAAGAAAACGCAGGAGCGAATATTGCAAAGGTTCTATTGGCCCGGGGTCTTTGGGGAGGTAAAATGGTTCTGCGAAACCTGCCCGGAGTGTCAGCTTACTGCACCCCTGACCCATTTTCGCAGTCCCTTGGTACCGTTACCCATTATAGAAGTCCCTTTCGAACGGATAGGGATGGACCTGGTGGGGCCCCTCGTAAAGTCCGCTCGAGGGCACCAACACATCCTAGTGATTGTTGACTATGCCACCCGGTATCCCGAGGCGATACCTCTCAGACATACTGCAGCAAAGCTTATAGCTCGGGAGTTGTTTGCTGTGTTCTGCCGGGTGGGGTTGCCCAAGGAGATCCTTACGGATCAGGGAACCCCATTCATGTCTAAAGTGACCAAAGAGCTGTGCCGGCTACTCCAGATCAAGCAGTTGCGTACGTCTGTGTATCATCGTCAAACGGACGGTTTAGTCGAGCGTTTCAATAAAACCCTGAAAACCATGCTCAAAAGGGTGATTTCAAAAGACGGGAAAGACTGGGATATGATGCTTCCCTATTTGATGTTTGCCATCCGTGAGGTGCCACAGGCATCCACGGGGTTTTCGCCTTTTGAATTGTTATACGGGCGACATCCCCGGGGATTGTTGGACCTGGCAAAGGACACATGGGAGCAAGAGCCCACCCCCCATAAAAGTGTGATTGAACACATTTTAGGTATGCAGAATCGCATAAGCGCGGTCATGCCAATTGTGAAGGAGCATTTACAGGAGGCTCAGGCCGCGCAAAGCGGCCGCTACAATAGACAAGCCACCGTGCGGACCTTTAAACCCGGGGATCGGGTGTTGGTATTAATCCCCACGGCGGAGAGTAAATTCCTGGCTCAGTGGCAAGGCCCCTACGAGATAAAGGAAAGAGTCGGGGTGGTCAATTATAAGGTATTGCAGCCTGGTAGGCGGAAACCTGAACAAATATATCATGTCAACCTATTAAAACCGTGGCAGGAACGGGAAAACCTGATGGCTGTTTTTTCCCCATCTCCCTCCTCTTCGGGTCGTTCACATCCGGCTCCAGAGACCTCCGGAGAGGACGAACCGGAAGTAAGGATTGGAGAAGCCCTCACCAAGACACAGAGGCGAGAGGCCAGACGGTTGGTTCAGCAGAACCCCGATGTCTTCTCCGAGTTGCCCGGTAGGACCAGTCTGATACGACATGATATTGTCACCGAGCCCCACCTGAAGGTACGCCTGAAGTCATACCGGGTACTGGAGGCTCGACGACAAGCCATATCAGTGGAAGTAAAGACAATGTTACGCCTGGGGGTCATCGAAAAATCCCGGAGTGAATGGGCTAGTCCGATTGTCCTAATACCAAAACCCGATGGCTCCTTAAGGTTCTGCAATGACTTTCGGAGATTGAACGAAATATCCAAGTTCGATCTCTACCCCATGCCCCGGGTGGATGAGCTGATTGATAGGCTGGGACAGGCGCGATATTTTACCACGCTCAACCTGACCAAGGGGTACTGGCAGGTGCCACTGACGGAGTCCGCCAAGGAGAAAACCGCTTTTGTTACGCCGGAGGGTCTCTTCCACTATGTTGTCTTGCCTTTTGGGTTACATGGCGCTCCTGCCACGTTCCAGAGGTTGATGGACTTGGTGCTGGAACCCCACCAGGCGTATGCATCAGCGTACCTTGATGACATCATTATATACAGCTCCGATTGGCAGACCCACTTGGAACAGGTACAAGCGGTGGTGGACGCGCTTCGAACAGCCGGATTGACAGCCAATCCCTAGAAATGTGCGTTGGGACTCAAGGAAGCCCGCTACTTGGGCTACGTGATAGGCCAAGGACTGATTAAGCCCCAAATGAATAAGGTTGAGGCGATCCAGAAGTGGCCTAGACCCCTGACCACGAAGCAGGTTAGGGCCTTCCTGGGTATCGTGGGGTACTACAGGAGGTTTGTAAAGGATTTTGCGGGACTATCTGCCCCCTTGACGGACCTTCTCAAAGGCAAGAAGTCCGTCATGGTGCGCTGGACTCCGCAGGCCGAGGACTCCTTCCGGGCCCTGAAGGGGGTCCTGTGCGGACAGCCCGTTCTTGTAAACCCTGATTTCCGGAAGGAGTTCATAGTCCAGACTGACGCCTCGGAGGTCGGCCTGGGGGCAGTGCTGTCTCAGGTGGTTCAGGGGGAGGAACACCCCGTCACCTTCTTAAGTAGGAAGCTCACCCCTCCCGAGCGGAATTATAGCGTAGTGGAGAAGGAGTGCCTGGCGATCAAGTGGGCCTTGGAGTCCCTACGCTATTACCTGCTGGGACGGCAGTTTCGCTTGGTGACGGATCACTCTCCACTGGTCTGGATGAGGTCCGCCAAGGAACGGAATGCCCGGGTTACCCGGTGGTTCCTTTCTCTGCAGATCTTCCGGTTTACGGTTGAACATAGGGCCGGTAGGTTGCAGGGGAACGCCGATGCCTTGTCCCGCGGCCCGTGTTTGATGGCGGGAGTTCAACCCCGCACGCTTGAACTGAGGGGGGGTATGTGAGACTGTGACCGGGGTTATCTATGACGGCCGGTATGTCTCGCCCCGGTTGTGCTCACTCCATGATAGAAAGTAAATCCACTCTAGGGTTAATGCTGTTTCCCTACAGGCTGAAGGAAGGGTTAAATGGAAACAGGAACAAGGGCAGGTGTGCCGGGTGTGAGGGAGTGATCACAACTCCCTGAGTTCTCTGCTGGAGAGGCACATGTATATTGTTGTGGACTTTTGTTTGGACATTAAAAACCGTGTGCTGTGAACCTTAATGCCTGGATCCCGTGTCTTCTGCTGCGCAGCCGACCGCGCTACCTCACACCACATACACATAGGGCTCTGCACCGCACACACACATAGGGCTCTGCACACCACACACATAGGGCTCTGCACACCACACACACATCGGGCTCTGCACACCACACACACATATGGCTCTGCACCGCACACATTTATGGCTCTGCACACCACACACACATCGGGCTCTGCACACCACACATACATATGGCTCTGCACCGCACACACATATGGCTCTGCACACCACACACACATCGAGCTCTGCGCACCACACACACATAGGGCTCTGTACACCACACACACATATGTTCTATCTATCTTATCTGTTCTATTTATCTTATCTGTTCTATCTATCTTATCTGTTCTACCTATCTATCCCTCTATTTATCTATCTTATCTGATCTATCTATCTTATCTGTTCTATCTATCTATCTTATCTGTTCTATCTATCTTATCTGTTCTATCTATCGTACCTGTCCTATCTATCTTATCTGTTCTATCTATCTCATCTGTTCTATCTATCTATCTTATCTGTTCTATCTATCTCATCTGTTCATTTAAATGTAAAGGTTCACTTTTGGGGAACGTGATGGGATCTCACAATGGATTACGGCTGACCTTTTGTATTTTTTTTTTTTAAAACAAACAAATATTGGTGAATGAGGGCTGGAGTCGAGGGGTTTTTGTTCAAATACACTTTTTTAGGCCCTGTGTGCACTAGAAAATAGAATTTTCTTAAGAAAATTCTGCACCCTCTCAAAGATTACTGTACCTGCGGTAAAAAAACACAGCAAACTGCACCCAAAACCGCATGCGGTTTTCCGTGGTTTTGGTGCAGTTTTGCGCAGGTTGTTCCCTGCATTTTTTTACCTTTATCTATGGCGCAGGTACCTGTGGAAAACAAGTGATATGCTCAATCTTGATGCTGCAGAAATTCTGCTCCAACACCTGTAGGGGAAAAAAACGCAGTGCGCGCACAGCATATTTTTTTTTTTAGCATAGGTTTTGCTGGGGAATGACTGCAGAAAGGTTTTGAACATTTTCTGCAGCAATTCATGCAGCAAAACTGCAGCAAAAACTGCAAGGCCTATTCTCCTTTAAACTACTGGATTAGTAATGAGGGTGTCTGCTAGACGCCACCCATTACTAATACCAGGGATTGATGTCAGCTGGAGCTGGCATCAACCCCACAAAAATTACCCCGTTTGCCACTGCACCAGGGTGATGGGAAGAGCTGGGTCAAGCAACAGAATTGGCACATCTAATGGGTGCGCCACTTGTGGAGCGGCTATGGGCTGCTATTGTTAGGCTGGAAAGGGCCAAATAATCATGGCCCTTCTCACCCTAATAATATCAGCCCCCAGTTGTCTACTGTACCTTGGCTGGTTTTAGGAAAAGGTTGGGGACCCCACATCTTTTTTTTTTTAAATAAAAAGAAATGTAAATAATAAGCATGGGATCCCCTCTATTTTTAATAACCAGCCAAGGTACAGCAGACAGCTGAGGGTTGCAGCTGCTGCTATTCCTGTGCTGGATATAAAAAATGGAGGGACCCCAAGTCATTTTATTTTTTTTAAAGTAAAAAAAAAAATGCTACAAATCAGCTGGCCAAGCTAGCTATCTCTATATTTATTGAGCTATTCTATCTATTCTTTTATTCTGTCTATTTTATATATTCTTTCTTATTTTCTTTCTTTATATGTCTCAATCTATTTTATCTGTTTTATTTATCTATTTTATCTGTTCTATCTATCTTTCCATACCTACAGTTAGGTCCAGAAATATTTGGACAGTGACACAATTTTCGCGAGTTGGGCTCTGCATGCCACCACATTGGATTTGAAATGAAACCTCTACAACAGAATTCAAGTGCAGATTGTAATGTTTAATTTGAAGGTTTGAACAAAAATATCTGATAGAAATTGTAGGAATTGTACACATTTCTTTACAAACACTCCACATTTTAGGAGGTCAAAAGTAATTGGACAAATAAACCAAACCCAAACAAAATATTTTTATTTTCAATATTTTGTTGCGAATCCTTTGGAGGCAATCACTGCCTTAAGTCTGGAACCCATGGACATCACGAAACGCTGGGTTTCCTCCTTCTTAATGCTTTGCCAGGCCTTTACAGCCGCAGCCTTCAGGTCTTGCTTGTTTGTGGGTCTTTCCGTCTTAAGTCTGGATTTGAGCAAGTGAAATGCATGCTCAATTGGGTTAAGATCTGGTGATTGACTTGGCCATTGCAGAATGTTCCACTTTTTTGCACTCATGAACTCCTGGGTAGCTTTGGCTGTATGCTTGGGATCATTGTCCATCTGTACTATGAAGCGCCGTCCGATCAACTTTGCGGCATTTGGCTGAATCTGGGCTGAAAGTATATCCCTGTACACTTCAGAATTCATCCGGCTACTCTTGTCTGCTGTTATGTCATCAATAAACACAAGTGACCCAGTGCCATTGAAAGCCATGCATGCCCATGCCATCACGTTGCCTCCACCACGTTTTACAGAGGATGTGGTGTGCCTTGGATCATGTGCCGTTCCCTTTCTTCTCCAAACTTTTTTCTTCCCATCATTCTGGTACAGGTTGATCTTTGTCTCATCTGTCCATAGATTACTTTTCCAGAACTGAGCTGGCTTCATGAGGTGTTTTTCAGCAAATTTAACTCTGGCCTGTCTATTTTTGGAATTGATGAATGGTTTGCATCTAGATGTGAACCCTTTGTATTTACTTTCATGGAGTCTTCTCTTTACTGTTGACTTAGAGACAGATACACCTACTGCACTGAGAGTGTTCTGGACTTCATTTGATGTTGTGAATGGGTTCTTCTTCACCAAAGAAAGTATGCGGCGATCATCCACCACTGTTGTCATCAGTGGACGCCCAGGCCTTTTTGAGTTCCCAAGCTCACCAGTCAATTCCTTTTTTCTCAGAATGTACCCGACTGTTGATTTTGCTACTCCAAGCATGTCTGCTATCTCTCTGATGGATTTTTTCTTTTTTTTCAGCCTCAGGATGTTCTGCTTCACCTCAATTGAGAGTTCCTTAGACCGCATGTTGTCTGGTCACAGCAACAGCTTCCAAATGCAAAACCACACACCTGTAATCAACCCCAGACCTTTTAACTACTTCATTGATTACAGGTTAACGAGGGAGATGCCTTCAGAGTTAATTGCAGCCCTTAGAGTCCCTTGTCCAATT
The DNA here is from genome assembly GCF_048569485.1 of Anomaloglossus baeobatrachus. NCBI lineage: Eukaryota > Metazoa > Chordata > Amphibia > Anura > Aromobatidae > Anomaloglossus > Anomaloglossus baeobatrachus. The sequence goes on from NC_134355.1 coordinate 223,655,049, forward strand.
ACTTTTGGTCCCTTGAAAAAGAGGAGGCTATGCATTACAGAGCTATGATTCCTAAACCCTTTCTCCGATTTGGATGTGAAAACTCTCATATTGCAGCTGGGAGTGTGCACTTTCAGCCCATATTATATATATAATTGTATTTCTGAACATGTTTTTGTAAACAGCTAAAATAACAAAACTTGTGTCACTGTCCAAATATTTCTGGACCTAACTGTATCTATAATTTTTAAGGCTTTGCCCATCTTTATCAGTATGTTTTTGGAGTGGACTGACCAAACTACTGATGACACAGTGACCAAACACTGATGACAGACTGATTTAAACTGCTAATTGTGACGCATCCTGCCCAGAAAAAACCCTGGACCCGTGTACATCAGCTTGTGGTACCCCAGCAATACCGACCCCAACTATTGCGTTTAGCTCATGATGTTCCTGCAGCTGGGCACATGGGGGCCAAAAAGACCTGGGTCCGCCTGTTGCGCAGTTTTTTCTGGCCAAAGGTCACTCAAGAAGTGCAAAAATACAGAGCCTCTTGCCCAGTGTGTCAACATATGGGGGGAGCCCCATGTCGTGCCCCACTCCAACCCATGTCCTTGATAGGAGAACCGTTCCAGAGAGTTGCCATTGCTGCAGTAGGACCCTTAGCCATCCCCAGCCGCAGTGGAAAAAGATTCATCCTCACCCTGGTAGACTTTGCCACCCACTACCCAGAATCCGTAGATGCAGAGCATGTGGCTCAAGATCTACTGGACATCTTTAGCCGGGTATGGTTCCCACAGGGAGTATTGGCTGACCAGGGGGCACAGTTCCAGAGTGAACTGATTCAGACCCTGTGGGAGAAACATGGAGTCCGCCCCATGCGCACCACCACCTACCATTGTGTGAACGCTTCAATGGAACGCTTAAGAAAAAACAAAAAGCCAGCACCAAATGTGCACTACAGCACTAAACATTCCAAACTGTACTTATTATAAAAAAATTTTTGAGATTTTTGGCAAAAAATTGCAATTTCTTGAGCTGCTTCGCCACGTCACGGCAAATCTCATTTGAAGCAGTCCTACACTAAAATATTTTTATAAAATGTGCCATACGGCCTCACATATGAATAGTAGAACTGCTCTTAGCAGCACTCACCTGGTCTATTTCAATCCCGTACCCATGACTGAGTCATGGCTGTGGGCGGGACAGGTCCAAGCAAATGCTGCATGAAGTAAATAGTCTGTGGACAAAGCCTGATGACTTAATGTGAACAGTCACCAACCGCCAAAATCCAGACAGATGGAATACATCCCAAATTGGGGTGCATAGCAAGGTGGAGGTCAACCACCGACCAATTCAATGAAGAAAAAACAAAAAGCCAGCACCAAATGTGCACTACAGCACTAAACATTCCAAACTGTACTTATAAAAATTTTTTTGAGATTTTTGGCAAAAAATTGCAATTTCTTGAGCTGCTTCGCCACGTCACGGCAAATCTCATTTGAAGCAGTCCTACACTAAAATATTTTTATAAAATGTGCCATACGGCCTCACATATGAATAGTAGAACTGCTCTTAGCAGCACTCACCTGGTCTATTTCAATCCCGTACCCATGACTGAGTCATGGCTGTGGGCGGGACAGGTCCAAGCAAATGCTGCATGAAGTAAATAGCCTGTGGACAAAGCCTGATGACTTAATGTGAACAGTCACCAACCGCCAAAATCCAGACAGATGGAATACATCCCAAATTGGGGTGCATAGCAAGGTGGAGGTCAACCACCGACCAATTCAATGAAGAAAAACAAAAAGCCAGCACCAAATGTGCACTACAGCACTAAACATTCCAAACTGTACTTATTATAAAAAATTTTTTGAGATTTTTGGCAAAAAATTGCAATTTCTTGAGCTGCTTTGGGATGTATTCCATCTGTCTGGATTTTGGCGGTTGGTGACTGTTCACATTAAGTCATCAGGCTTTGTCCACAGGCTATTTACTTCATGCAGCATTTGCTTGGACCTGTCCCGCCCACAGCCATGACTCAGTCATGGGTACGGGATTGAAATAGACCAGGTGAGTGCTGCTAAGAGCAGTTCTACTATTCATATGTGAGGCCGTATGGCACATTTTATAAAAATATTTTAGTGTAGGACTGCTTCAAATGAGATTTGCCGTGACGTGGCGAAGCAGCTCAAGAAATTGCAATTTTTTGCCAAAAATCTCAAAAATTTTTTTATAATAAGTACAGTTTGGAATGTTTAGTGCTGTAGTGCACATTTGGTGCTGGCTTTTTGTTTTTTCTTCATTGAATTGGTCGGTGGTTGACCTCCACCTTGCTATGCACCCCAATTTGGGATGTATTCCATCTGTCTGGATTTTGGCGGTTGGTGACTGTTCACATTAAGTCATCAGGCTTTGTCCACAGGCTATTTACTTCATGCAGCATTTGCTTGGACCTGTCCCGCCCACAGCCATGACTCAGTCATGGGTACGGGATTGAAATAGACCAGGTGAGTGCTGCTAAGAGCAGTTCTACTATTCATATGTGAGGCCGTATGGCACATTTTATAAAAATATTTTAGTGTAGGACTGCTTCAAATGAGATTTGCCGTGACGTGGCGAAGCAGCTCAAGAAATTGCAATTTTTTGCCAAAAATCTCAAATTTTTTTTTATAATAAGTACAGTTTGGAATGTTTAGTGCTGTAGTGCACATTTGGTGCTGGCTTTTTATTTTTTCTTTAATGGAACGCTTAAGCAAATCCTTAGCTGTTATGTCCAGTCCAAGGGGGGGGGGCGGGAGAAAAACCTGCAGCAGCTCCTTTTTACTTACCGGGAGGTGACGCAGGACTCCACTGGGTTCTCTCCCTTCGAATTGTTGTACGGCCGAAAGGTACGAGGGCCCCTAGAGCTGGTACGAGAGAGTTAGGAGGGCACCTTCCCCACAGCAGAGGTTCCCATACTGGACTATGTTCAAAAGTTTAGGGAAAGGATGAGGCACCTCATGGCGTTAGCCCACGGGAATTTAGAAGTGGCTCAGGAAAGGCAAAAACGATGGTATGACTGCACTGCCCGACCCCGAAAATTTGCCTGTGGACAGAAGGTCCAAATACTAGTACCAGTATGGAAAAACAAGCTGCAAGCCATGTGGGCGGGTTCATGCACTATTACCAAGAAATGTGGAAATACTGACTACACCTTGGCCCTGGATCAAGCAGGTGTTCGTGAGCGTACCTACCACATCAACAGGCTAAACTTTTGAGGAACAAGAGGTCCCTAATTTAGCAGTTTGTTGTCCAGAGTTAGATGACCCAGAGTTGGAGCAGATCCCAGACCTATTAGTGGACTCCAAAAGGGAAATGGGGGGTAAAAGATGTATCACTGGGGGAACAGCTTTGTCCATCACAAAAGCGACAGATATCAGACATACTCGGAACATATGAATCCCTGTTCACGAGTCAACCTGGTAGAACCCCCCTGGTCCAGCATCATGTCAACACAGGGGCAGCCACCCCACTAAGACAACCCGCCTACCGGGTGACTCCTCCTGTATTGGCAATGATGAAGGCTGAGGTGGATGACATGTTAAATATGGGAGTCATAGTTCCCTCCCATAGCCCATGGGCTGCCATTGTTGTGTTGGTGCCAAAAAAGGACAAGAGTACTCGTTTCTGTGTGGACTATGGACGGCTCAATGAGGTCACGATTACAGATGCCTACCCCATGCCCCAGATGGATGAACTACTAGATAGGTTAGGGGGATCTCGGTTTATATCTACCCTCGATTTGAGCAAGGGATGCTGGCAGATCCCACTCACAAAAGACGCTCAAGAGAAAATTGGCCTTCATAACGCCTTTTGGCCTATTTTAGTTAACCAGCATGCCTTTTGGGATGACAAATGCTCCGGCCACCTTCCAGAGGATGGTACACCATTTACTAGAGGGATGTCAGGGATATGCTCAGGCCTATTTGGATGACATTGCTATCTTCAGCGGCACTTAGGAAGAGCATCTTCAGCATGTGTCCCAGGTGCTGCAGAGTGTAGCCAAAGCCCAGCTCACCATCCGACCTGACAAATGCCAAATGGGGATGGCCGATGTGCTATACCTCGGACATCGGGTGGGAAGTGGGTGCATTTGTCCCGAACCTGCAAAAGTAGAAGCCATTACCCAGTGGCCCGCTCGGTCAACCAAAAACAGGTACGTGCGTTCCTACGAACCGCAAACTATTATCTAAAGTTTATAACCAATTACAGTATCGTAGCAAAAGTGCTCACTGACCTTACAACCAAAAGATATGCCCGTACCTTATCTGGAGCCTAGAATGTGAAACTGCGTTCCTCCTGTTGAAAGACCGGCTGGCCCAGAGCCCAGTCCTGACTGCTCCTGACTTCCATCGCAGGTTCATCATCCAAACAGCATCGGACACAGGACTAGGAGCTGTACTTAGCCAAGTGGGGGATAACGGTGAGGACCATCCGATAGCTTACCTTTCTTGTAAACTGCTTGACCGAGAAAGGGCTTACACCACCATAGAAAAAGAATGCCTGGCCATAGTCTGGGCCCTGAAAAAATTGCAGCCCTACCTCTATGGCAATGCGTTCACAGTTCTCACTGACCCCAATACATTGAGTTAGCTAAATCGCACTGTTGGGGACAACGGACACTTACTCAGGTGGAGTCTGGCATTACAATCCTACAATTTTTCCATCTCCCATAAACAGGGCTAGAACCATGGAAACGCGGATGGGCTTTCCCGACAGGTGGAGAAGGATGATCGGAAGCCTATCATGTCTGGCTAATATTAAGAAGGGGGAGGAATGTGACGACATGGACTCTGTCAGTGCCTAGCATGGGTTAAGTTGTTAAAATTCAGCCATACATGAAGATAGTTTGTTTATAGACGGGGGATAAGCCCCTCATTGTTTCTACAAGACTCTTTGGAGTCTAGTGTTACAGTTCTTGTTGACTCATGTAATTGCCTTGGCTAGTAAAAGACAGAAACCCAGACTAGTCAGTTATGCAAATCTCCCATTGTATTACTATGTGTATTGCTAGATGTGATGTAGCTTACCTTTCTAGCCCTCGTCTCTGGCATGCTACCATTAGTACTAGGGATATTTTGTATTCGGCTTGAAATCTAGCCAATAAAAACCCAGTCTTATTCACCAATCGTGAAGACACCAATGGTCTGAATGGAGAGCTCAGGGGTATAAGAAGGAGGACTGTCCATTGTCCGGGAGACTCTTGCTACATGCTGTGGAGTCACGGGTCTCAGTCGGTGCTCTTGTCCGCTGGCCTGGCCGCCTATAGAAAGACAGTGTTGCTCAGGGCTCATCCCAACTGAACGCACGACCTCCTTAACCGTGGGCGGAAGACTACTCAGACAACACAGGGTGAGGGAATCACAATATTAAGACTTTATTGGATCCCCAAAATATTAACGGCACATAACCAGCAAAACACACAAATGTAACAAGCAACAGAGTCTCACCCTTTCGCTGGCTCACCAGGGATTTAGAATGTCCATGCCTCAGAGGTTCCAGGGCTATTTACTCCAATCCAGTAGCACCCCGCTTTCGGCGGGCACCCACCGAGACTGGAATAACGCCAGATTTAGGAAGCTGGCTGAGGTCTGCAAAGTCTGTACCAGGTGACTGGATTGTCCCAACCTGGGTTTCCTCCTTAAGTAGTCTTTGGTTTGAAGTCATGTAGCCAAGTGTTCCTCTAGTCGGAGCCAAAGTCCCTAGACCGAGTCCACAAGGTATCCTGGTCCTGATCCCCTAGCCAGCTCCTAAGAGCTTAGACTGGATCATGCGACATCCAACAACTGGTGATAAGGAAGTCCCCTTTTTATAGCCATAGCCTTCCCTTTGGATATACTGTGCCCTTATCGGATTGGTTGTATAAGGTTGCTTCTCTTATTGGATGAATTTCAAGCTGCATGGATAATGTTCATTTAAATGATGTGGATAGAAAGACTGAGGATATCTACATGAAGTCTGCAAGTCACAGACTAGACAATGGCTACTAAGGTAGTTTACATTAGATTAGCAATACACAACTACATTACAATGAATGCTCAGAGGGTCTGGTAGAAACAATAGTTTAGCAAACATGAGTTAGCTGATGATACACTTGCGAAACACTGATGACATACTGATCAAATCACTGATGACACAGTGACCAAATCACTGATGACACACTGATGACACACTAACCAAACCACTGATGCCACACTGACCAACTCATTGATGACACACTGAACAGACACTGATGACACACTGACCAAACCACTGATGACACACTGAACAGACACTGATAACACACTGAACAGACACTGATGACACACTGAACAGACACTGATGACACACTGAACAGACACTAATGACACACTGACGAAACCACTGTTGACACACTGACCAGACACTGATGACACAGTGACCAAGTCACAGATGACACACTAAATAGACATTGATGACACATTGACCAAACCACTGATGACACACTGAACAGACACTGATGACACACTGAACAGACACTGATGACACACTGAACAGACACTGATGACACACTGACCAAATCACTGATAACACACTGACCACATGCTGATTTCACACTGACCTGACATTGATGACACACTGACCACAAACTGATGATACACTGACTAAATCAATGACACACTGACCACACGCTGATGACACACTGACCACACGCTGACTTCACACTGACCAGACATTGATGACACACTGACCACAAGCTAATGACACACTGACCACACGCTGATGACACACTGACCACACGCTGATGACACACTGACCACACGCTGATGACACACTGACCACACGCTGATTACACACTGACCAGACATTGATGACACACTGACCACACGCTGATGACACACTGACCAAGCCACTGATGACACACTGACGACACGCTGATGACACACTGACGACACGCTGATGACACACTGACCACACGCTGATGACACACTGACCAGACATTGATGACACACTGACCAAGCCACTGATGACACACTGACTACACGCTGATGACACACTGACCAGACATTGATGACACACTGACCACACACTGATGACACACTGACCACACGCTGATGACACACTGACCAGACATTGATGACACACTGACCAAGCGACTGATGATACACTGACCACACGCTGATGACACACTGACCAGACATTGATGACACACTGACGACACGCTGATGACACACTGACCACACGCTGATGACACACTGACCAGACATTGATGACACACTGACCAAGCCACTGATGACACACTGACCAAGCCACTGATGACACACTGACTACACGCTGATGACACACTGACCAGACATTGATGACACACTGACCACACGCTGATGACACACTGACCAGACATTGATGACACACTGACCAAGCCACTAATGACACACTGACCAGACAGTGATGACACACTGACCACACGCTGATGACACACTGACCACACGCTGATGACACACTGACCAAGCCACTGATGACACACTGACTACACGCTGATGACACACTGACCAGACAGTGATGACACACTGACCACACGCTGATGACACACTGACCACACGCTGATGACACACTGACCAGACATTGATGACACACTGACCAAGCCACTGATGACACACTGACTACACGCTGATGACACACTGACCAGACATTGATGACACACTGACCACACGCTGATGACACACTGACCACACGCTGATGACACACTGACCAGACATTGATGACACACTGACCAAGCCACTGATGACACACTGACCACACGCTGATGACACACTGACCAGACATTGATGACACACTGACCAAGCCACTGATGACACACTGACTACACGCTGATGATACACTGACCACACGCTGATGACACACTGACCAGACATTGATGACACACTGACGACACGCTGATGACACACTGACCACACGCTGATGACACACTGACCAGACATTGATGACACACTGACCAAGCCACTGATGACACACTGACCAAGCCACTGATGACACACTGACTACACGCTGATGACACACTGACCAGACATTGATGACACACTGACCACACGCTGATGACACACTGACCAGACATTGATGACACACTGACCAAGCCACTAATGACACACTGACCAGACAGTGATGACACACTGACCACACGCTGATGACACACTGACCACACGCTGATGACACACTGACCAGACATTGATGACACACTGACCAAGCCACTGATGACACACTGACTACACGCTGATGACACACTGACCAGACATTGATGACACACTGACCACACGCTGATGACACACTGACCACACGCTGATGACACACTGACCACACGCTGATGACACACTGACCAAGCCACTGATGACACACTGACTACACGCTGATGACACACTGACCAGACAGTGATGACACACTGACCACACGCTGATGACACACTGACCACACGCTGATGACACACTGACCAGACATTGATGACACACTGACCAAGCCACTGATGACACACTGACTACACGCTGATGACACACTGACCAGACATTGATGACACACTGACCACACGCTGATGACACACTGACCACACGCTGATGACACACTGACCAGACATTGATGACACACTGACCAAACCACTGATGACACACTGACCACACGCTGATGACACACTGACCAGACATTGATGACACACTGACCAAGCCACTGATGACACACTGACTACACGCTGATGACACACTGACCAGACATTGATGACACACTGACCACACGCTGATGACACACTGACCAGACATTGATGACACACTGACCAAGCCACTGATGACACACTGACCACACGCTGATGACACACTGACCAGACATTGATGACACACTGACCAAGCCACTGATGACACACTGACCAAGCCACTGATGACACACTGACCACACGCTGATGACACACTGACCACACGCTGATGACACACTGACCAGACATTCATGACACACTGACCAAGCCACTGATGACACACTGACCATACGCTGATGACACACTGACCATACGCTGATGACACACTGACCACACGCTGATGACACACTGACCAGACATTGATGACACACTGACCACACGCTGATGACACACTGACCAGACATTGATGACACACTGACCAAGCCACTGATGACACACTGACCACACGCTGATGACACACTGACCAGACATTGATGACACACTGACCAAGCCACTGATGACACACTGACCAAGCCACTGATGACACACTGACCACACGCTGATGACACACTGACCACACGCTGATGACACACTGACCAGACATTGATGACACACTGACCAAGCCACTGATGACACACTGACTACACGCTGATGACACACTGACCAGACATTGATGACACACTGACCACACGCTGATGACACACTGACCAGACAGTGATGACACACTGACCACACGCTGATGACACACTGACCACACGCTGATGACACACTGACCACACGCTGCTGACACACTGACTACACGCTGATGACACACTGACCAGACAGTGATGACACACTGACCACACGCTGATGACACACTGACCACACGCTGATGACACACTGACCAGACATTGATGACACACTGACCAAGCCACTGATGACACACTGACTACACGCTGATGACACACTGACCAGACATTGATGACACACTGACCACACGCTGATGACACACTGACCACACGCTGATGACACACTGACCAGACATTGATGACACACTGACCAAGCCACTGATGACACACTGACCACACGCTGATGACACACTGACCACACGCTGATGACACACTGACCAGACATTGATGACACACTGACCAAGCCACTGATGACACACTGACTACACGCTGATGACACACTGACCAGACATTGATGACACACTGACCACACACTGATGACACACTGACCAGACATTGATGACACACTGACCAAGCCACTGATGACACACTGACCAAGCCACTGATGACACACTGACCACACGCTGATGACACACTGACCAGACATTGATGACACACTGACCAGACATTGATGACACACTGACCAGACATTGATGACACACTGACCAGACATTGATGACACACTGACTACACGCTGATGACACACTGACCACACGCTGATGACACACTGACCAAGCCACTGATGACACACTGACTACACGCTGATGACATGAAAATACTAGCTGTCTGAATGAGGCCTGATGTATTGAAGCTTGGCTTTCTTCCCACAGTGTTTGCGTCCGGCAGCACAGCAAGTGATCAGCCTTGTACAGAGTCTGAGGACGGCTAATACACGACTGCAATGAAAGCTGCACACACGGCCTCTCCGGCTCGGAAAGGGTCTCGCTGCGCCTGATGTCACGCTTGCCAAGCCCAAGTGCTATTTGTGTGGTGGGCTGGAAGAAGCGTGGGCGCACACTAAAGCGCGTTTCTATAGTGAATCAATTAGCAGCAGTGAAGCCCCCGCCAGTCGCGGCAGTGTTCAGAGCAGGTCCCCGGCGACACGTCCACTGCAGTCTATACCGGCTACTTCCCGGCATGTTCTCGTCGGGTAAGTTGTACCGCATACAGTCACAGATAGGGAGATGAAAGAAGCCATGGCGGGAACGGGGCCTGATCTAGGGTACTGCGGACGGTGCCACCACTGTCACGACATAACCGATGGTTGATTTCGCCTAAACTGACGGCCTCCGCACCGGGCTCTCCGGTAGGGGCGAGCTAATACACACCTCGGGCTTTTTGCAGCTGGGTTCCCGTGGTCGCTTTATTATCATCGGCATTGATTCAAAAACCGGGCAGCTTTGAATAAAGGTGGAAGCCGCCGAGATGCCAGCATACGCACGCTCCGCTGTGGTGAGCATGGCAGCATCTGGGCACCTGCGCTCCATAGCATGGGGATACTACTGGCTGTGTATGGCTCTCTCACCGCTATACGGCCAGATTTCTGAAGCATGGGACTACAGTATAGCAACCAATCAGCTCACTGCTTTCATCTTCCAACAGGTATGCGGAAAATGACAGCTACATTCTGATTGATCCTCCACTTACATCTGTTCTTAAGGTAGGCACCGCCTTAGGCATGCTCATTTTTTTTTATTTTGGGCTCTTCTTTATGCTTAAAGGGGTATTCCCCTCTCCAAGACCCTATCACAATAAGTAGCAGGTGTAATAATATTAGCAAATACCTCCAATTAGAAATCTAGTATAGTTCTGATATAGCCAGGGGCTGGCTGGCACAATTTAGCCTGGGGGGCAATCACAAAGTAGTTGCCCTCAAGTTGCGGCAGCCCACAATTGGACTGTTCATCTCTCGCCGCTGCATTAAAGTGACAGTGGTAACAGGCTTTATGAACAGGCTGGTGCATATATATGGAAACAGAGCCTAGCTTACTGCATATATATGGAAACAGAGCCTAGCTTACTGCATATATATGGAAACAGAGCCTAGCTTACTGCATATATATGGAAACAGAGCCTAGCTTACTGTGTACATAGATGCCGCAACAGAACCAAGATGACTACATAGATATGGGAACTGAAGCAAGCCTATGGGAGCAGAACCGAGATATGGGAGCTTACTACAGAGATACGAGAGCAGAACCGAGATTACTACAGAGATATGGGAGCAGAACCTAGCTTACTACAGAGATACGAGAGCAGAACCGAGCTTACTACAGAGATATGGGAGCAGAACCGAGCTTACTAGAGATATGGGAACAGAACCAAGCTTACTTCAGAGATAAGGGAGCAGAACCTAGCTTACTACAGAGATGTGGGAGCAGAACCGAGCTTACTGCAGAGATATGGGAACAGAACCAAGCTTACTACAGAGATAGGGGAACAGAACCAAGCTTACTACAGAGATAAGGGAGCAGAACCAAGCTTACTACAGATATATGGGAACAGAACCAAGCTTACTACAGAGATATGGGAACAGAACCAAGCTTACTACAGAGATAGGGGAACAGAACCAAGCTTACTACAGAGATAAGGGAGCAGAACCAAGCTTACTACAGATATATGGGAACAGAACCAAGCTTACTACAGAGATATGGGAACAGAACCAAGCTTACTACAGAGAAATGGGAGCAGAACTGAGCTTACTACAAAGATAAGGGAACAGAACCAAGCTTACTACAGAGATATGGGAACAGAACTGAGCTTACTACAGAGATATGGGAGCAGAACTGAGCTTACTATAGAGATATGTGAGCAAAATGGAGCTTACTACAGAGATATGGGAGCAGAACACAATTGTACTTACTTAGTCATCTACATAGAAACAGCAACAGGACACCAAGCCTCCGACATACATATGGGAACAGAACAATTTTACTGCATACACATAGCACCATAACTAAGCTTACTACTCAAATATGGTACCATAACTGAGCTTACTATATAGATATGGGAGAAAAAACATGCTTACTGCATAGATACAGTACCATAACCCAGCTAACTGCATATACAACAAATACAAAGCTTCTCCTATATTTTCAATGTTAAACACGTACAGCAAACTGATGGTATACGGACTATACACTGATATCATCTGTGTGCTGTACGTATTTTTCACGGCCCCATAGTCTTCTATTGACCATTGTCATCTGTGCTGCAGGAAAAGAAAAAACAGACATCTCCATGTGGACCACATGGAGACACGGTCTGTGTAAATACACAGACATGCGAGCAGCACCATAGGTTATAATGGGTATATGTGGTAAAAAAACAGATAAAACACGTACCAGAAACACGGACATGTGAAGGAGACCTGCAGCTGCACCTTGTGACTTTATTCTAAGAGATGCTAGTGCTCTGAGCGGGAGAATACAGCGAAAATCCACTGTCAGTGACCCTGATCGTGTACACGGACAGTGCGTCTCTACTAGAGAAAGTACGTTGTGTCCAGACCGTGAGGAAGCCTGATGGTGGGCACTTACCCTTAAAGATAAGATATAAGATCAAATGTTTTACACATACACCACAACACTATAAGGGTATGTGCCCACGGTCCAGACATGCTGCGTCCTGGAGGCAGCGTGTCCTCTCCTGTAGGGCTGTAAGTGCTCTCCAAAGGGACTGCAGCTGCCGGATAAATTGACATGCTGCTGCTCGGGGATCCACGCCACAGGTCAGTTTTCGCTGCGGGCTGTACATGCACAGTGGGCATGAGATTTTTAGAAATCCATCCACTGTGTTTGTACTGTACAACACAGCGTTTTGGATGCAGTGAAAACATTCTGCATCCAAAATGCTGTGAACCCTGAACGTGGTTACGTACCCTTACATACACACATACATAGATCCCCACAAAACGGACATGCAAACATACAGTACAGACACGTACACCCACACAGCGTACAGACACATATACAGATTTATTCACATGAAGCATATACAAATTTGAAGACAATCACAAAATATAAACATACACACACATAGACATCCACAATCCTATACACACAGACATGCACATACTGGGGGGCTTTTACTTTTGATGATTGAGGATAACAATTCTCTTTCCTCCTGTGTGGCCTACAGACTTGTTTGATGCTCCCCTTCAGTGGGGAGGCAGCGCACGCTGCCACCAGGAATTTCAGGGCCCCATACTGGCAATATTTTCAGGCCCTTTGAAACTTTGCCCAGGTTTCACCCCAGCTCCGCCTTCACCCCTCAAAACTTCCACAGTCTCACTGCCATTCTTGGAAAAACTACACTTCCATTTTTGTCCTCCTTCTGAAGTCGGGGTGCATGACACATCCTACGTCATGCATACGTGCTGACATTGAGGTCCTGCGCTGGCGCACTTTAATCTGACCTGCGCTGATCAGATCAAAGAATTATAGTGTGTCTGCGTAGGACCTCAATGCCGGCGCGTGTGCATGATGTAGGACGCGTTATGCACCCCGACTTCAGAAGAAGGCCGCCAAAGATGGCCGAAAGAGGAGGCATCGCACCCGGAGAACGGAGCCACCCCTTTGACCAGTCTGCACCACACCAACCGATTAGGTGAGTATTATAAAGTGTTTTTTACATTCTACACAGCGGCCTGGGCTCTTATATACAGCATGTTAGAACGCTGTATATAAGACCCCACTGGTGGTGGCCACAGCCTACAGTGACCAAATCTGGTGACAGGTTCCCTTTAACAGCTGTTCGGCTCAGCTATGCAGCGCAGTCGTCATTTTGACCGCCTGAAAAAAGCTGCATGCACCATGTTTTTGGGTTATCAAAATGACAAGCCCTGATGGAATCATCAGCCATATGCGTATTTATAGATATAATAAAGAGTATACAGGCTATATATACTGTACATAATAGAGGCTGCTGGCTGTATATACAGTGGGTATGGAAAGTATTCTTGTTTAACAAATTTGCAAAATGTCAACATTTCTATTTTATTTCTGTCAGGATGGATGGGGGTGGGAAGCAGAGTGTACATCAATGAGAAAAGATATTAACTTATTCGAATTTTTGAATTTACCAAATGGCTGCAATGAAACAAAGAGTGAAAAATTTAAATGGGTCTGAATACTTTCCGTACCCACTGAATATAGTATGGGGGCTGTATATAGTGTATACACAGCACTATACTGTACATACACATACACACTATATACATATAGTATATACAGACATAATGCAGAATGTATTGTGCTCCTGTATATACTGTATATACTGTGTATGAGCCGAGATACAGACACACACAGATTATACTCACGAGCCACGAACGGCTCCGACACTAAAGACACAAGGTTCAGACGGAGTCCTGGTGCTCGGTAGTGATTGGAGGATCCTCTCTACTCGCGGTGACATCCTTCATCTTCCGGGACGGTCCCGTCTGTACTGCACACAGCAGCCTCTTTAGCGCATGCACAGTACAAATGTCACAATAATGAGCAAAGGAATAGAGGGTGGCCAGCAGCGTCAGATGTCACTGAAGATTTCACACGGCCGGCCCACTCTTCGGTATCCATACTTTTAAGTAGCTGTGGCTCCAGGGCTTAATAAAGCTAAGCGTCATATTTTTTGGACTATGAGACGCTCTTTACCATAAGACAGACCCCAAGTTTACACAGAAGAAAATAGAAAAAAAAACATTTTTCCTATTAAAACATCCCTGGAGGTGTAAAGGGGAGAGGTCATTATTACTAATAAATGTACTAGGGTAGAATAGGGAGGTAATAAATCTATTGTTAGTGTCTTTCTGCAGTGTATATATTATACACACACAGCTCCGCTACATGCCCATAATCACACACGGCTCTCCTACAGGCCTATACACACACGGCTCTGACACAGACCTATACGCACACACGGCTCTGCCACAGACCTATACACACACACGGCTCTGCCACAGACCTATACACACATGGCTCTGCCACAGACCTATACACACACACACGGCTCTGCCACAGATCTATACGCACACACACGGCTCTGCCACAGGCCTATACGCACACACGGCTCTGCCACAGGCCTATACGCACACACACGGCTCTGCCACAGACCTATACGCACACACACGGCTCTGCCACAGACCTATACACACACGGCTCTGCCACAGACCTATACGCACACACGGCTCTGCCACAGATCTATACACACATGGCTCTGCCACAGATCTATACACACACGGCTCTGCCACAGACCTATACGCACACACGGCTCTGCCACAGGCCTATACACACACACACGGCTCTGCCACAGACCTATACGCACACACGGCTCTGCCACAGACCTATACGCACACACGGCTCTGCCACAGGGATATATATCGCGGGCGGCGGGGCGCTGCGCTCGCTAACGCTCGGGTCCGGCGCTGCTGCTCGGTGGCTCGAGCAGTGGGCCGGATCCGGGGACACGAGCGGCGCTCCTCACCCGTGAGTGAAAAGGGGGGGTTGGTTGGGGGGATTTAGTCCGTGATGCCACCCACGGGTGGTGGTGAAGATGGGCACCACCGCTGCTGGTGACGGGGATCCCGGGAGTGATGGTAGGGAGCAGCTGGGATGTTGTTTTCCCCCTTTGTGGGTAGGGGTCGGTGGTCCCGGGGCACGGTGGTGAGACGGGGAGGCAGGGCAGGTGAGGTGCAGGGACAGCGCGGCGCGGTGCCGGATGGCACAGGTGTACTCACTCCGCAAGAGATGCACAAAGTCTCCGGTAAACCAAACGGCTGGATGGACGGGTCCCGCAGCCGGCTGCAGTGTCTCTCCCCGGACAGGTGATGGCGGTTGTCTTTCCCTGCACCTTTGTGTACTGTTTTTACTACGATGGGTCCCCAACGGTAGTCCGCTCCCCGGTGTATGGATGCCGGCGGAGCCCGTTTTGCCCGCAGGCCCTGGCCCTTGGGTCTCTAGCATTTGGCGGTATCTGTATACCCTCACGGTGCGGACGGTTGCCTTCTAACGGGTCTTTGGCTGTTAGGAAACCCCTGGGGTTCCTGTCACACTCGGATTTGACTGTTGACAGCGACTCCAAGCCTAGTCGGGGTCCGATGGCCCTGCCTGGGTGTCCTGGCTTCACTTCGCTCCCCGGTCGGTACCGGCGGGCCACCGCCCGACCCCGGTCCTACGGTTCCACGTTGATTCACCACTCCTGCAGACGGGCACTACCGTCTGCCAACCTTGTTGTCAGTGCCTGGGCCACAAACCCAGACACTCTCCACTTCACTCCTCTCACTTCAACCTCCAGGACAAATCTGTCCTTTCCTTCTCCACTCCTAAACTCAACTGTCACTTTTCCCGCCTCCAGGCCTGTGAACTCCTCGGTGGGTGGGGCCAACCGCTTGGCTCCGCCCCACCTGGTGTGGACATCAGACCCTGGAGGGAGGCAACAAGGATTTTGTGTTTGGCTAATGTTACTGTCTAGTGGGGGTGGGGGTGTGTGTGTGTTACCTGTGACGACCTGGCTAGTCCAGGGCGCCACATATACATACACACACGGCTCTGCTTCATTCAAATATAAACACACACGGCTCTGCCACAGGGATATACACACACGGCTCTGCCACAGGGATATACACACACGGCTCTGCCACAGGGATATACACACACGGCTCTGCCACAGGGATATATACACACACGGCTCTGCCACAGGGATATACACACACGGCTCTGCCACAGGGATATACACACACGGCTCTGCCACAGGGATATACACACACGGCTCTGCTACAAGGATATATACACACACACACACACACACGTCTCTGCTTCATTCAAATATACGGTAAACACACACAGCTCTACTACATGCAAGTATACAAACACATTGCCCTACAACTCTGTTAAATGCTGCACATATACACAGCCCTACAAGAGGCACATTTCCTTACACACACTATGCATTACCTCATCTTGCAGTTTATCGGTGCAGGCAGGAGATGAGCCGCTGGGAGCTGCATGAAGGCTGCAACAGCTGAACAACAGGACTTGTCACTTCACCGGTCATGTGATCAGGCACATGACCTGAAAGGTCCTGAAATTGCTCATTTCACCTACTGGAGTCCAGTAACCTCCGTTCATCTCCCGGTAGCTTCCTCCCCTGCTCTGCACCCATCAGAAAAGTTAGTGCAGAGCAGCAGGGGGGGGGCAGCTTTCTGTGAGCAGCCGGGTTCTTTGCTTCTGCTCACCGGGCGGCCCCTACACCAGGGCAGTAATGCGCTGATGGAGGCCCTGGCATGACTCCATAACACACATGGCCGCGCACAGTGAACTGCGCGCGGCCGTGTCTCCTGTACTATAATGCTGCCGGCTGACACTATCTGCACCTGTATGTGTCAGTGCCGGCCCCGTGGCATCACAGTACAGGAGAAACGGCCGGGCGCAGTTCACTGTGCGCGGCCATGTATATGTTATAATGACATCATGCAGCAGGCGGTCGGCCCTAAAACAGCTTGTGGGAGGGCGGCCCGGGGGGGCAGTTGCCCCCCCGCCCCCCGGGCCAGCCCGCCCCTGGATATAGCCATGTCTCTTACCTCATGTGCAGGGCATTGCCAATTAGGTATCAATGGTCACTCTTATAGTGATAGTTAGTTGCTATTTTTTATATATTTTTTTACTCACTTTACTCACTATTAATTCCACAGCGCTTTACAGACATGATAATCACTGTCTCCATTGGGGCGCACAATCTAAATTATCTATCATTATGTCTTTGGAGTGTGGGAGGAAAGCGGAGAACCCAGAGGAACCCACGCAAACATGTGGCGAACATACAAACTCCTGGCAGATGTTGTCCTTAGTGGGATGGTTGTAACCATGGATACCTAAGCTGCAAAGTCCTGCACATGAGGTAGATGACATACCTAATCAGAAGAACTATATACATTTCTAATTGGAGGTATTTGCTAATACAGTGGAACCTTGGTTTACGAGAATAATCCATTCTGGGAGTGTGCTTGTAAACCAAGTTACTCGTCTAGCAAAGCAAAATTTTCCATAGGAAATAATGGAAGCTCAGACAATTCGTTCCACAACTTGTTCAATGTCCCATCCTGGTCCCCTATTATGCCATTCCACACATGCACAAACACACACATTATGCTCACCTTACCTTCCGATCCCTCGCCGGCCTCCTGGTTCTTGTAGTCCGCCGGTACAGGAAGTGTATCGGGTAACCATCGCGATCGATGCCGGAGCTTCCGCAGCCAAAGTGGTGACGTCAAAGGCAGGAGCCGCTTGCCTCTGATTGGCCAGCGCGCTGCCTTTGAGAAGCAGCTGACTGCAGAAGTTCCTCCATCGTCGCGATGGTTACCCGCTACACATCCTGTACCGGCGAACTACAAGAACCAGGAGGCCGGTGAGGTAACAGAAGGTAAGGTGAGCATAATATCTGTGTATGCTTGTGTGTGTTTGTGTGTGTTTGTGCGGACTGCAAGAGCGGGTCAGAGCACGGTTAAAGTACGGAACTGGAAGTGTGTGTGGTGAGTATTTGCTCGTACAGCAAAGCATGCTCGTAAACTGAGTTACATATTTACAGCAAGCTTTGCTCGTATAGTGAAATACTCGCACACCAAGCTACTCGTAAACCGAGGTTCCACTGTATTATTATTATAATTACACCTACTACATATTGGGCTAAGATCTTGGAGATGGGAATACCCCTTTAAGGGGTTAACCAGTGATACCTTGCTGATCGGTAACCACATAGGCTGCACGGATTGAGAGATGAGGGAATTTTTATCCTGATACAAAATGGCTCAGCAAGTTGGGCAAGTGACTGGCACTCTATTCTGTCTGTCTGGGCAGTGGCGGCGTTAGCACCCGGCACACCCGGGCAAATGCCGGGCCCTGGACAGCTGGTGGTGCCCACTCACCGTCTTCAGTTCTGTGGGCCCCAGGCTGAGTTCCGGGGACCGCAGTGCTTGGGCTGGCAGCAGCACTATCCTGGATTCTGGATAGTGTGGTTGCTGGCCCTTTAATCCACACTGGCACACAGCATTCAATGTTGAATGCTCCATGCTCCTCCTACATTGAAGTTCATCTGTGGGCGGAGCTGCAGCATAGTGTGCTCCAGTCCTACATATGAAGGGACCGCAGCACAGCTCCAGCCAGCATCCCCCAGACAGCACAACGAGCACTGCGTAAGTCCTCCCGCACTGAATAGCCCCCCCTGACTAAGCTGTATGTTCCACCCCCCCTGATCTGCAGGGGCCCCCTCACCTGAGCTATATGTGCCCCCACTCCTGAGCTGTATGGGCCCTCTGAGAGCAGTAGGTGCTCTGCCTTGAGCTGTATAGGACCCCCAGAGCCATATGTGCTGCCACCCCAGAGCCATATGTGCTGCCACCCCAGAGCCGTATGCTACCCATCCCAGTAATGTGTATGTCCTCCAGAGTTGTATGCTACCCCAGTAACACCTGTGCCCCCCGAGTAACATGTATGCCCCCAAGTAATGTCTATGCCCCTAGCACCTTCTGTCATTTATATACTGTAGCCCCCAGCCCCTTCTGTGATGTCTGTATAGCAGTGTCAGTGTTCTCTATGTTCGGCCATGTCTGTTAGTGACGGCCACCAATCAGCGTGCCACAGACACATACCCAGGAGGAGCTGGATGGAGACAAGCAGGTAAGGTGAATGAGGCTGCTGCCGGTTTCCTAATATTAGAAATATCTCTAATGTGTCAGTGTGTGCATGTATGATGTGTATCAACAGTGCTGGCCAAAAGTATTGGCACCCCTGCAATTCTGTCAGAGAATACTCAGTTTCTTCTTGAAAATTATTGCAATCACAGATTCTTTGGTATTATTATCGTCATTTAATTTGTCTTCAATGAAAAAAATAAAAAAAATTGTCATAAAGCCTAATTGGATATAATTCCACACCAAACATAAAAAAGGGGGTGGACAAAAGTATTGGCACTGTTTGAAAAATCATATGATGCGTCTCTAATTTGTGTAATTAACAGCACCTGTAACTTACCTGTGGCACCTAACAGGTGTTGGCAATAACTAAATCACACTTGCAGACAGTTGACATGGATTAAAGTTGACTCAACCTCTGTCCTGTGTCCTTGTGTGTACCACATTGAGCATGGAGAAAAGAAAGAAGACCAAAGAACTGTCTGAGGACTTGAGAATCCAAATTGTGAGGAAGCATAAGCAATCTCAAGGCTACAAGTCCATCTCTAAAGACCTGAAAGTTCCTGTGTCTACGGTGCGCAGTGTCATCAAGAAGTTTAAACCCCATGGCACTGTGGCTAACCTCCCTAGATGTGGAAGGAAAAGAAAAATTGACGAGAGATTTCAATGCAAGATTGTGCGGATGGTGGATAAAGAACCTTGACTAACATCCAAACAAGTTCAAGCTGCCCTGCAGTCCAAGGGTACAACAGTGTCAACCTGTACTATCCGTCGGCGTCTGAATGAAAAGGGACTGTATGGTAGGATACCCAGGAAGACCCCACTTCTTACCCCGAGACATAAAAAAGCCAGGCTGGAGTTAGCCAAAACTTACCTGAGAAAGCCTTTAACCTTTGGGAAGAATGTTCTCTGGTCAGATGAGACAAAAGTAGAGCTTTTTGGGAAAAGCCATCAACATAGAGTTTACAGGGAAAAAGGCATTCAAAGAAAAGAACACGGTCCCTACAGTCAAACATGGCAGAGGTTCCCTGATGTTTTGTGGTTGCTTTGCTGCCTCTGGCACTGGACTGCTTGACCGTGTGCATGGCATTATGAAGTCTGAAGACTACCAACAAATTTTGCAGCATAATGTAGGGCCCAGTGTGAGAAAGCTGGGACTCCCTCAGAGGTCATGGGTCTTCCAGCAGGACAATGACCCAAAACACACTTCAAAAACCACTAGAAAATGGTTTGAGAGAAAGCACTGGAGACTACTAAAGTGGCCAGCAATGAGTCCAGACCTGAATCCCATAGAACACCTGTGGAGAGATCTCAAAATGGCAGTGTGGAGAAGGCACCCTTCAAATCTCAGGGACCTGGAGCAGTTTACCAAAGAAGAATGGTCTAAAATTCCAGCAGAGCATTGTAAGAACTCATTGATGGTTACCGGAAGCGATTGTTCGCAGTTATTTTGGCTACAGGTTGTGCAACCAAGTATTAGGCGGGCTTTGCACGTTGCGACATCGCAAGCCGATGCTGCGATGTCGCACGCGATAGTCCCCGCCTCTGGCGCAGGTACGATATCTTATGATAGCTGGCGTAGCGAAAATTATCGCTACGCCAGCTTCACATGCACTCACCTGCCCTGCGACCGTCGCTCTGGCCGGTGACCTGCCTCCTTCCTAAGGGGGCGGGTCGTGCAGCGTCATAGCGACATCACACGGCAGGCGGCCAATAGGGGCGGAGATGAGCAGGATGTAAACATGCCGCCCACCTCCTTCCTTCCGTAGAGCCGCCGGCGGCAGGTAAGGTGAAGTTCCTCGCTCCTGCGGCGTAACACACAGCGATGTATGCTGCCACAGGAACGAGGAACAGCATTGTACCATCGCTGCAGCAAAATTATGGAAGAGTCGGAGCTTGCAACGATGATATGATAACAACGCTTTTGCACTCGTTTATCGTATCATCTAGAATTTACACACAACGATGTCGAAAGTGACGCCGGATGTGCGTCACTTTCGATTTGACCCCACCGACATCGCACGTGCGATGTTGCAACGTGCAAAGCTGCCCCTAGGCTAAGGGTGCCAATACTTTTGTCTGGCCCATTTTTGGAGTTTTGTGTGAAATGATCAATGATTTGATTTTTGTTTCATTCTCTTGTATTTTTTCATTGCAAGAAAAATAAAGGAAGTTAATAATACCAAAGAATTTGTGATTGCAATCATATTCAAGAAGAAACTGAGTATTATCTGACAGAATTGCAGGGGTGCCAATACTTTTGGCCAGCACTGTATGTATGTCAGTGTATATGACTGTGTCTAGATTTGTCTGTTTATATGTATTTTTTGGGAATTTGTCTTTAAATATGTATGTGTACGTATGCCTGTATGTGTCTGTGTATGTGCGTTGCTATGTGTGGATGGAGCCCACTGAGACTTTCGCCTAGGGCAGTGATGGCGAACCTATGGCACGCGTGCCAGACTGTGCACGCAGAGCCCTTTTTGCTGGCATGCGCGCTGTCACCACATTCAGCCACTTTACACTGTCATTGTGGTCGCGCCGACAGTGCAAAGTGGTGTTGGAGCAGAGGAGACATTTCTCCTCCTTCTGTCACGCCTCCTCTCCTGAGCCGCAGGCCTGTTGCCTAGGAGATGGAGGAGTGTCAGTAGGCGGCGCCGGCGTCTTGTGGCCGCGTGGGAACTGAACTAACTGAGGATGCAGCGATGGATTAGCTGCTGCAAGGTGAGTTTTTTTATTTTTTTTTATTTTTAAGCTGTGTGCGGCTGTGCCAAGGTGTGGGGGAAATGGGGAGCACGGGGGAAACATGGAGTGCACGGGGGAAACATGGAGTGCACGGGGGAAACATGGAGTGCACAGGGGAAACATGGAGCCCACGGGGAAAACATGGAGCGCACGGGGGAAACATGGAGCGCACGGGGGAAACATGGAGCGCACGGGGGAAACATGGGAGCACGGGGGAAGCATACAGAGCACGGGGCAAACATACAGAGCACGGGGCAAACATACAGAGCACGGGGCAAACATACAGAGCACGGGGCAAACATACAGAGCACGGGGCAAACATACAGAGCACGGGGCAAACATACAGAGCACGGGGCAAACAAACAGAGCACGGGGTAAACATACAGAGCACGGGGCAAACATACAGAGCACGGGGCAAACAAACAGAGCACGGGGTAAACATACAGAGCACGGGGCAAACATACAGAGCACGGGGCAAACATACAGAGCACGGGGCAAACATACAGAGCACGGGGCAAACATACAGAGCACGGGGCAAACAAACAGAGCACAGGACAAACATACAGAGCACGGGGCAAACAGAGCACGGGGCAAGCAGAGCAAGGGGAAAGCAAACAGCACGGGGCAAGCAAACAGAGCATGGGGCAAGCAAGGGCAAACAGAGCACCGGGCAAACAGAGCACGGGGCAAGCAAGCAGAGCACGGGGCAAGCAAGCAGAGCACGGGGCAAGCAAGGGCAAACAGAGCACGGGGCAAACATACAGAGCACGGGGCAAACAGAGCACAGGGCAAACAAACAGAGCACAAGGCAAACAAACAGAGCATGGGGCAAGCAAACAGCACGGGGCAAGCAAACAGCACGGGGCAAGCAAACAGAGCACGGGGCAAACAAACAGAGCGCGGGGAAAACAAACAGAGCGCGAGGCAAGCAAACAGAGCGCGGGGGAAAACAAAGCACGGAGCATACATGGCTGCAAGGATGGGGGAGACGTGCAAGGATGGGGGTAAACCTGGCTGCAAGGATGGGGGTAAACAAGACTGCAAGGATGGGGGGAAACATGACTGCAAGGATGGGGGGAAACATGCACTCAAGGACGGGGGGAAACATAACTGCAAGGATGGGGGGAAGCATGACTGCAAGGATGGGGAAAACATGACTGCAAGGATGGGGGAAAACATGACTGCAAGGATGGGGGAAAACATGACTGCAAGGATGGGGGGAAACATGACTGCAAGGATGGGGGGAAACATGACTGCAAGGATGGAGGGAAACATGACTGCAAGGATGGGGGGAAACATGGCTGCAAGGATGGGGGAAACATGGCTGCAAGGATGGGGGAAACATGACTGCAAGGATGGGTGAAACATGACTGCAAGGATGGGGGAAACATGGCTGCAAGGATGGGGGAAACATGGCTGCAAGGATGGGGGAAACATGACTGCAAGGATGGGGGGAAACATGGCTGCAAGGAGGGGGGGAAACATGCCAGGATGGGGTACATTTAACAGGAAGGGGAACATGCCAGTAAGGGGTACATTTACCAGGATGGGGGATACATTTACCAGGATGGGGGGAAACATGAAGGGATGGGGGGAAATATGCCAGGATGGGGGTACATGAACATGCCAGGATGAGGACAAATGCCAGGATGGGGTACATTTACCAGGAAAGGGGACATTTACCAGGATAAGGGAACATGCCTGGATGAGGTACATTTACGAGGAAGGGGTCATTTAACAGCATAGGGGAACATGCCAGGATGGGATACATTTACAATGATGGGGTACATTTACCAGGATGGGGTACATTTACCAGAGTGGAGGACATTTACCAGGAATGGGGTACATTTACCAGGATGGGGCCATGATGGGGACAAATATACCAGAATGTAGGAAATATATATCCGCATGGGGGACATGTTTACCAGGAAGTGGCCAGGAAGGGGGACAGAACTACACAATGAAGGGGGAGGGGAGCAACTCCTACGTCTTTATGGGATTTCAAGATGTTCAGACTTTGAAATGTAGATGTGGATTACAGGGTGACATCTGAGTGCATTCCAGGCTAAAATCTCTGTCTAATATGCTGCAATTTTTTTCCAGAGGGATCAATCCAACTGCTGTGTCTGGAAAGGGCAGTGGCTCAGCTTCAATGTGTGGTAAGAGTGAGCGTGATTCCCCCTGCTGAAGAGAAGAGAAGACGGCAAAGGTAAGGTTACAATCAATTATTTACATAATAGAATTGGTTGGCACTTCGGAAAAAAAAATGGGTATAGGGCTACAGTTTGGGCACTCGGCCTGTAAAAGGTTCGCCATGACTGGCCTGGGGTCTACGAAAACCTGGAGCAGGCCCTGTTTATGGGGCTGCCATAGTATTATACAGCAATGACAGAAAATAACTAGAGCGTAAACCACACATGGAAAAGGTTCTCCGTTCTGATGAGTGGTGCAGGCATCCACTTGTCAACAAGTTCCCACCATTTCTGTAGATGGGTATTAGCTTGTTTTCAGCAGACAACCAATTTCAACACCTTCCCAACCAAGCAACTTTTTTGTTTTTTGAACTTTCATGTTTCGATCCTTTTCTTCCAAGAGCCATAACGTTTTTTATTTTTGCATTGACTTTGCCATATGATGGTTTGTTTATTGCAGGACAGGTGGTAGCATTGAATGACAACATTCATTGTACAATTCTATTTACTGGAAACAGGAAAGATATCCAAGTGTGGTAAAATTAAAGAGAAAAATAGTTTTTAGATTTTGTCTCTATGGTGTTCATTGTGCTGTAAAAATGGCTGGTAAACATGACTCTTGTTGAGTACTATTATAACAATACCAAACTACCGTCTGTTTCGGACCATAAGACGCACTTTTTTCCCCCCCAAATGTGCGTCTTATGGTCTGAATATAGGGCTGCGGCCGGGAATGAGGGTGCTGAGGTGGAGCTGGTCATCGGGGGCATGAACAGGCTGCAGTAGCGCCTGCCATGACCACGTGGGCACGCTCATTACATATGCACGCCCATCATCCCGCCCATCTCTCAGCGCTGAAGCCGGCACTGACAGGTGGGCGGGATGATGGGTGGGATGATGCGCGCTTACTAAACAGCCGGCCGCATGATCACCCCTGGCAACTACAGCCTGGAGTGATCATGTGCAGCTGTATTCACTGCTCCCCGCGCATCATCATCAGCGCGGGGTGCAGTGAATCAGTACGCTCACCATTCCCCTGCAGCACCGCGATGTCCTCCCGTCTGTGCCGGCAGCGCTGTGTGGAGCCGGCCACAATCCCTGCAGCACCGCGATGTCCTCCTGTCTGCCGGCTCCGGCTGTGTGGAGACTAGCGGTGCTCACAGCGATGATGTCATCGCTGTGCGCACATGTCCACACAGCCGCGGCGGCACAGACAGGAGGACATCGCGGTGCTGCAGGGATCGTGGCTGGCTCCACAGAGCACTGCCGGCACAGACAGGAGGAGGAGCGATGCTGCGTGGAGCAAGGAAAGGTGAGTATAAACGTTTATTATTTTTGTGTGCCACAGGATGCAGGACATATAGCAAGATGGGGGTATATGAGCAGGATGATGGCATATGAGCAGGATGATGGCAT
Organism: Anomaloglossus baeobatrachus; assembly: GCF_048569485.1. NCBI lineage: Eukaryota > Metazoa > Chordata > Amphibia > Anura > Aromobatidae > Anomaloglossus > Anomaloglossus baeobatrachus. The sequence continues at coordinate 223,681,479 of NC_134355.1, forward strand.
ATGAACAGGATGATGGCATATGGCAGGATGATGACATATAGCAGGATGATGGCATATGAGCAGGATGATGGCGTATATAGCAGGATGGGGGTATGTAGCAGGATGGGAGCACATGCCAGGATGGGGGTATATAGCAGGATGCGGCCATATGCCAGGATGGGGTATATTGCATGATGCGGCCATATACCAGGATGAGGTATATAGCAGGATAGGAACACATACCAGGATGGCAGTATATAGCAAGATGGGGCTATACCAAGATGAGGGACATATACATATACAAGGCAGGAGGATCATTACCAGGATGGGGTACCTTAGTAGAGAATTTGGGGACATTACCCCCATAATAGTGTCAGCAGCAGATCCTCGCCCCATAACAGTGTGTCATGGCCACATTTTTTGCTTAAAATTTTATTTTCCTATTTTCCTTCTCTAAAACCAGGGTGCGTCTTATGGTCCGAAAAATACGGTATATATTTTTAAAAGTAGGGTAAAAAATTGCAAAAAAAAGTGTCTGTGGTGCCATTTTTAGGGATGAGTGGACCCTTGCATATTTGGGTTCGCCGAGTTCTGCCAGACTTTAACTAAAAGTTCGGTTTGGTACCCGAACTTGATCTCAGACCCCAAACCCCATATAAGTCAATTGGACCTAAACTTTGGTGCTGTAAAAAAGTTGTAGTAAGGGCTAAGCTGCTGCATAAGAAATCAAAATGGGGATAAGATTAGGACAATGGCCCTGCAAACAGTTGTGGATAGGGAATAAATAAAAAAAAAAAAATGACATGGGATCCCCCCTATTTTTAGTCTCTAAATCCGAGACTACTTAAGGAGGAAACCCAGGTTGGGACAATTCAGTCACCTGGTACAGACTTTGCAGACCTCAGCCAGCTTCCTAAATCTGGCGTTATTCCAGTCTCGGTGGGTGCCCGCCAAAAGCGGGGTGCTGCTGGATTGGAGTAAATAGCCCTGGAACCTCTGAGGCATGGACATTCTAAATCCCTGGTGAGCCACCGGAAGGGTGAGACTCTGTTGCCTGTTACATTTGTGTGTTTTGCTGGTTATGTGTTATGTGCCGTTAATATTTTGGGGATCCAATAAAGTCTTAATATTGTGATTCCCTCACCCTGTGTTGTCTGAGTAGTGTTCCGCCCACGGTTAAGGAGGTCATGCGTTCAGTTGGGATGAGCCCTGAGCCACGCTGTCTTTCTAAAGGCGGCCGGGCCAGCGGACAAGAGCACCCACTGAGCCCCGTGTCTCCACACCCGGCTCTTTCCAATTAAACTGGTGTGGTGGCATTCGGGGTCATATTTTTGGGGTTGATGTCAGCTATTAATTGACAGCTGGCATCAAGCCCAAGGGTTAGTCATGGTGAGGCGTCTATCAGACAACCCCATTACTAACCCGGTAAGTGATAAGTAAAAAAAAAAACAAGAAAAAATAGTTGATTTGAATTAAGACTCCCCCACACTTCCTCTTTCATCAATTTATTAATTTAAAAAAATCCTCGATTTCTGACGTAATCTAATGGTGAATAAAGACTCCCCCACACTTCCTCTTTCACCAATTTATTTATTTATTTAAAAAATTAGTCAAATATACTATGTAATCCAATAGTTTAATGTCCCATGACGTCCATCGAATCCTATGGAGCCTCATTCGCAAAATGAGGCTCCATAGGTAAGTGCTGATGATCGTCAGCCTGAAATTTTTCTCTCGTGAAAAATTCTATTTTTTCCTGTGTGCGTGCAATTTTACTTTTCACTTGTTGGGTTACTAATGTGGGTGTCTGATGGACATTTCCCCATTACTAACCCTTGTGCTTAAAGGCAGCTGTCAATTCACAGCTGACATCAACACCAAAAATATTACCCAAAGCGCCAGAATGTACCAGAATTGGCCCATCCAATGGATGCGCCACTTCTGGGGTGGCTGCAAGCTGGAATGTTTAGGCTGGGAAGGGCCAAATAACCGTGGGCCTTCCCAGCCTGATAATAATTGCTTGCAGCTGTCTGTGTTATGATCCGGAACCATGGAAGACCATCACAAATCATTGGCAAAAAGGTGACAAGAGCATTGGCAACTAATCTGGCCGCCATCCCCTTACTAACCAACACAAGTAGAAGTAGCCGAGGGGTGAACTAACATCCTGTGCACCGCGAACCCAGCCGGAGAACTAACTATCCTAAAGGTAGGAAAGATGAATAACTCTCTGCCTCAGAAAATAGACAAGAATAGCAAGCCCCCCACATTCAAAGACTGCGGTGATATAGGAAAAACACAATACACAGGTAGATGACAGGATTAGTAAAAGGTGAGGCCCCCGCTGACTAAAATAGGAAAGGACAGGAAAGGGACTGATGGTTGCCAGAGAAAAACCTTACAAAATACCAACTTCCTGATAGTACAAAAAGGCCCTCAGATCGCTCGATCTGAACTCCGTCCTATACCAGGTGCCCTTGTCATACCAATGAACAGAAAACAAGAATTATAACAAATTCAACAAGCCACAAACACATGGACCCAAAAAGGAGCTATACTCCACACAGAACTGCAGGGAGTTCCTCAACAATCCACTGAGGGGGAAAATCCCTGGAAGGAAATAAACTGAAACCAACCACAACAAATGACAAACCCAGATAAGCAAAGAACCAGACAATAAATAAAGAGCAAGCACTTATCTGGGGAAGATGTGAAGTAGAGCAGGATTAAGCAGGCTAGAGATACAAAGAACAACTGACATCCGGCAACAGCCTGCAATCAGACCAGGACTTAAATAGGCAGAGAGTTAGGAAAGGAGACGCCCACTGCACAACACACCTGGTCTCTATCCAAACCCTTCCTGGCCACCAGAGGGAGCCTCCCAGCAGCCAAGACATAACTAACATTCACAACATGTCTGCTTTACTTTGGCTGGTTATCAAAAATGGGGGAGACCCCACATCGGTTTCCTTATTTATTTATTAGTGGAGGCTAAAAACACCCTTTAGTAATCCCATGAAAGGCATTAAAGGGTACAAGTGTACAATGTGTAGGGGAAGACTTTGCATTTGGGAACTTTCTGAGGTCACTGTGTACTGAGAATCATGTCACCGGGACCTATATAGACCCAATGACGCGATGCAGCTGGCCTTCTTACCTTGACACTACTACTTACCTATTGTAGTAGTACTCTCACCCAGATTACCAGTAGATTGACAGAAAAGCATTCCCACAGAAAGTACCTTGTGTACCTCTCCCTTATAAACAGTAATTACAGCGAGTACGGAAAGTATTCATGCCCATTAACATTTTTCACTCTTTGTTTCATTGCAGCCATTTGGTAAATTCAAAAAAGTTAATTTTTTTCCTCATTAATGTACGCTCTGCACCCCATCTTGTCAGAAAAAAACAGAAATGTAGAATTTTTTTGCAAATTTATTAAAGAAGAAAAACTGAAATATCACATGGTCATAAGTATTCAGACCCTTTGCTTAGTATTGTGTAAAAGCCCCCATTTGAAGTAATACAGCCAGGAGTCTTCTTGGGAATGATGCAACAAGTTTTTCACACCTGGATTTGGGGATCCTCTGCCATTCTTCCTTGCAGATCCTCTCCAGTTCCATCAGGTTGGATGGGAAACATTGATATTCAGGTCTCTCCAGAGATGCTCAATTGGGTTTAGGTCAGGATTTTGTCTGGGCCAGTCAAGAATGGTCACAGAGTTGTTCTGAAGCCACTCCTTTGTTATTTTAGCTGTGTGTTTAGGGTCATTGTCTGTTGGAAGGTAAACCTTCGGCCAAGTCTGAGGTACAGAGCACTCTGGAAGAGGGTTTTTTTCCAGGATATCTTTGTAATTGGCCGCATTCATCTTTTAATTGCAACCAGTCGTCCTGTTCCTGCAGCTGAAAAAGACCCCATAGCATGATGCTGCCACCATCATGTTTCACTGTTGGGTTTGTATTGGGCAGGTGATGAGCAGTGCCTGGTTATCTCCACAAATACCTCTTAGAATTGTCACCAAAAGTTCTGTCTTCATCTCATCATACCAGAGAATTTTATTTCTCATAATCTGGGAGTCTTTCATGTGTATTTTTGCAAACTCTATGCGGGCTTTCATATGTCTTGCACTGAGGAGAGGCTTCCGTTGGGCCACTCTGCCATAAAGCCCCAACTGGTGGAGGACTGCAGTGATAGTTGACTTTGTGGAACTTTCTCCCATCTCCCTACTGCATCTGTGGAGCTTGGCCACAGTGATCTTGGGGTTCTTCTTTACCTCTCTCACCAAGGCTCTTCTCCCACAATTGCTCAGTTTGGCTGGACGGCCAAGTCTAGCAAGAGTTTTGATGGTTCCAAATTTCTTCCATTTAAGGATTATGGAGGTCACTGTACTCTTAGGAATCTTGAGTACTGCAGAAATTCTTTTGTAACCTTGGCCAGATCTGTGCGTTGCCACAATTCTGTCTCTGAGCTCCTTGGGCAGTTCCTTTGACCTCATGATTCTCATTTGGTCTGACGTGCCCTGTGAGCTGTGAGGTTTTATATAGACAGGTGTGTGCCTTTCCAAATCAAGTCCTATCAGTTTAACTAAACACAGCTGGACTCCAATGAAGGAGTCGAACCATCTCAAGGAGGATCACACGGAAATGGACAGCATGTGACTTAAATATGAGTGTCTGAGCAAAGGGTCTGAATACTTCTGACCATGTGATGTTTCAGTTTTTCTTGTTTAATAAATTTACAAAAATGTTTACATGTTTTTTTCCTGTCAAGATGGGGTGCAGAGTGAGTGAGTTCATTAATGAGAAAAAAAAAAGAACTTTCAAATTTACCAAATGGCTGCAATGAAGCAAAGAGTGAAAATTTTAAAGGGGTCTGTGACGACATGGACTCTGTCAGTGCCTAGCATGGGTTAAGTTCTTAAAATTCAGCCACATATGAAGATAGTTTGTTTATAGATGGGGGATAAGCCCCTCATTGTTTCTAGATGACTCTTAGGAGTCTAGTGTTAAAGTTCTTGTTGACTCATGTAATTGCCCTGGCCAGTGAAGGTCAGACACCCAGACAAATCAATTATGCAAACCTCCCATTGTATTACTATGTGAATTGCTAGATGTGATGTAACTTAGCTGTCTCTCCCTCATCTCTGTATATTTTGTATACGGCTTGAAATCTAGCCAATAAGAGCCCAGTCTTATCCACCAATCATGAAGACCCCAATGGTCTGAATGGAGAGCTCAGGGGTATAAGAAGGAGGACTGTCCATTTCCCGGGTAGACTCTTGCTACATGCTACCAATCTAGGACCTGCGGATCTGATTGGCAAGCCATAACCAAACCTGGATTTTAATACTATATGGACTTCAGCATCAAATGCAAGGATTCGGCTGAGCTATCAAGCACTACCTAAGGAAGGAATCCAGCTTGGGACAATACAGTCACCTGACTACAAGCTTTGCGTTCTAAAGGAAAGAGGAGAACGGTAAGCTTTTAAAGTGCAAAAAAGTATGACAGATTTTTATTAGGACAGGTGACATTTCATTGCATAATTAAAAACAATTAAGAACAGAGACCATATTTCAACATAACAATGTCCTATTTCCCCCCATTCCCAATACACATGTATGTCTCTGTAAACATAGACATGGAAGCAGTGGTGGCTATATCAGGGCACAAACTCCAAATTACCACATATACAATTAAGTGTCAAAGCCAAAAATAACACTGGTGGAGGTTAAAAAGTGCCCTGATGGATGGTTAGGGGATTCATCACACTGGATGAGGAAGGGGACATGGAGCCAAAAGGTAACCGGCTCTAGATGGTAACCATTAGGGTCTCAAGGCAACCCTCAACCAGCCCAACGTACGTTTCAATGATGATTTTCTTCTTATCTTCTTCAGGGGGAAGGTGCTGTGATGTGTGCCCACCAAATGCCGGTTTATAAATGCGCGCCGATATGAGCAGGGGATCCCCGGAATTGACGTATCGGCGCATGCGCAGACCGCCGCCGCCAAGCCCAAGCGTCACCGCGCCGTCACGCCAGTTAGCGCATGCGCGGGAGCGGGGACGCATCACCATGGCTCCCGCGCATGCGCATGGCGTATAGACGGCAACGATGACACAGGGCAAGGCAGGACGGACCCCGCACGCGCACAAAGACAACCGGGGATACATGTACCATTTACTGCAAAAGCGGCAATAAAGTCAGTATAGGAAAAATCTCTGTGTCCGCAAAAGGAGCTGAGGCAGGAGGTATCCATATGTATATAGAGATGTTTTTCTCATTCTTTCCTCCTACACCGCTGCATAGATTGTAAAGAGGGATCACTGTTTATCTTAAAAACAAAAATAGGCATATTATTGATGGGCCAATGGAGACGTATAAAAAGAGGATATATGTAGGTGAGTAAAAACAAGGAATGAAGGGAGAGGAGACATATGATCAGCACAGAGGAGCAAGAAAATCGCCAAGTATCAATTATAAAATACTATATTCATCATTAGGGAGCAATCCAAAAAGAACCCAAAGGTACTATATCCCTCCCATCTAAAGGAAGGATGAGTAACTGATTGACTCATTTAGTCCCTTTGGGACCAGTGTATCTAAAACTGAGATCCATTTCGCCTCACATTGTGCCAGGCGCTTTTTGAGGTCTCCACCCCTGATACCCCCATCTATGGCATCAATGCCCCTTACTTTCAACTGAGAGGGGTCGCAGGAGTGGTGTGACCTGAAATGTCTGGGTAGGGTTTTCAGAAGGGTGACATCCAATGCCGAACCAGCCGCCAAAATATCCCTCACATGCTGCCTGACCCTGATACGCAACTCCCGTGAGGTGAGGCCCACGTAGGTCAGGGGGCATGTGCAAGTCGCAAAATACACCACGTGCGTGGTACTGCACGTGATGTACTGCTTGATGGTAAAATTACTCCGGCCGTCAGAAGAGGAGAAAGATGTACTGCGGATTATATTACTGCATGCTACGCAGGGATAGCAGCCACGTAAAGGAGTTCTAGGGCCAAAAAAGTTTGATTTGGGAGGAACATAATGGCTCCTCACCAGATGGTCCTTTAAGTTTTTGGCCCTCCTCGGGGTCATCAAGGGGTTCTGAGGAAGTGTCTCAGCCAGGACCGGATCAGTTAGCAGCACCGACCAGTGTTTTTTCATGATGTCACGCATAGTGGTCCACTCCTGGCTGAACGTTCCAATGAACCTCACTGCAGAGTCCGACTTGTTAAGATCTTTTGGGGCATATTGTAATAATTGCGCACAAGGAGTTTTCTTGGCCCTATTATAGCCCCGTTGTACACATCTCTTGCTATATCCTCTATCAAGGAAGCGATCCCGAAGGTCCGCTGCCTGTGTCTCAAAGGAGGCGTCTGAGGAGCAGATACGCCTAATCCTTAAAAATTGCCCCGTCAGGATGGCACGTATGACAGGTGGATTATGAGCGGATGTGGCATGTAGCAACGCATTAACGGACGTACTGGGAGAGGCTGGTATTTGGCGATGGGGGCGTGGAGGCTTGTGCCCATGTGCAGTGTTGGTTAAGATACATAGATGACATTCTTTTTGTGTGGCAGGGCCCAGCGGAGCAACTTGATCAATTCATGCGGCAACTTAATTCCAACAAGATTAATATCAAATTGACCCATAAGAGTAGCAACCGTGAGATTGACTTCTTGGATGTCAAGATCCAAATTGACGATAAGAGGTCGGTCCAGACGGACGTACACCGTAAAGATACGTCCGTTAACGCGTTGCTACATGCCACATCCGCTCATAATCCACCTGTCATACGTGCCATCCCGACGGGGCAATTTTTAAGGATGAGGCGTATCTGCTCCTCAGACGCCTCCTTTGAGACACAGGCAGCGGACCTTCGGGATCGCTTCCTTGATAGAGGATATAGCAAGAGATGTGTACAACGGGGCTATAATAGGGCCAAGAAAACTCCTCGTGCGCAATTATTACAATATGCCCCAAAAGATCTTAACAAGTCGGACTCTGCAGTGAGGTTCATTGGAACGTTCAGCCAGGAGTGGACCACTATGCGTGACATCATGAAAAAACACTGGTCGGTGCTGCTAACTGATCCGGTCCTGGCTGAGACACTTCCTCAGAACCCCTTGATGACCCCGAGGAGGGCCAAAAACTTAAAGGACCATCTGGTGAGGAGCCATTATGTTCCTCCCAAATCAAACTTTTTTGGCCCTAGAACTCCTTTACGTGGCTGCTATCCCTGCGGCCACTGTGTGGCATGCAGTAATATAATCCGCAGTACATCTTTCTCCTCTTCTGACGGCCGGAGTAATTTTACCATCAAGCAGTACATCACGTGCAGTACCACGCACGTGGTGTATTTTGCGACTTGCACATGCCCCCTGACCTACGTTGGCCTCACCTCACGGGAGTTGCGTATCAGGGTCAGGGAGCATGTGAGGGATATTTTGGCGGCTTGTTCGGCATTGGATGTCACCCTTCTGAAAACCCTACCCAGACATTTCAGGTCACACCACTCCTGCGACCCCTCTCAGTTGAAAGTAAGGGGCATTGATGCCATAGATGGGGGTATCAGGGGTGGAGACCTCAAAAAGCGCCTGGCACAATGTGAGGCGAAATGGATCTCAGTTTTAGATACACTGGTCCCAAAGGGACTAAATGAGTCAATCAGTTACTCATCCTTCCTTTAGATGGGAGGGATATAGTACCTTTGGGTTCTTTTTGGATTGCTCCCTAATGATGAATATAGTATTTTATAATTGATACTTGGCGATTTTCTTGCTCCTCTGTGCTGAGCATATGTCTCCTCTCCCTTCATTCCTTGTTTTTACTCACCTACATATATCCTCTTTTTATACGTCTCCATTGGCCCATCAATAATATGCCTATTTTTGTTTTTAGGATAAACAGTGATCCCTCTTTACAATCTATGCAGCGGTGTAGGAGGAAAGAATGAGAAAAACATCTCTATATACATATGGATACCTCCTGCCTCAGCGCCTTTTGCGGACACAGAGATTTTTCCTATACTGACTTTATTGCCGCTTTTGCAGTAAATGGTACATGTATCCCCGGTTGTCTTTGTGCGCGTGCGGGGTCCGTCCTGCCTTGCCCTGTGTCATCGTTGCCGTCTATATGCCATGCGCATGCGCGGGAGCCATGGTGACGCGTCCCCGCTCCCGCGCATGCGCTAACTGGCGTCACGCGCGGTGACGCTTGGGCTTGGCGGCGGCGGTCTGCGCATGCGCCGATACGTCACTTCCGGGGATCCCCTGCTCATATCGGCGCGCATTTATAAACCGGCATTTGGTGGGCACACATCACAGCACCTTCCCCCTGAAGAAGATAAGAAGAAAATCATCATTGAAACGTACGTTGGGCTGGTTGAGGGTTGCCTTGAGACCCTAATGGTTACCATCTAGAGCCGGTTACCTTTTGGCTCCATGTCCCCTTCCTCATCCAGTGTGATGAATCCCCTAACCATCCATCAGGGCACTTTTTAACCTCCACCAGTGTTATTTTTGGCTTTGACACTTAATTGTATATGTGGTAATTTGGAGTTTGTGCCCTGATATAGCCACCACTGCTTCCATGTCTATGTTTACAGAGACATACATGTGTATTGGGAATGGGGGGAAATAGGACATTGTTATGTTGAAATATGGTCTCTGTTCTTAATTGTTTTTAATTATGCAATGAAATGTCACCTGTCCTAATAAAAATCTGTCATACTTTTTTGCACTTTAAAAGCTTACCGTTCTCCTCTTTCCTTTATTATGCATATAAGCTTGTGCAGCAGGTGGGCCATTAAAATTAATCGGACCCCCTGCATTTTTTGTCTGGTTTTGTGGAGTCTCTCTTTAAGCTTTGCGTTCTTCAGAGAGCTCCCTAAATCTGGCGTTATTACATTTTCGGTGGGTGCCCGCCGAAAGCGAGGTGCTGCTGGTTTGGAGTAAGTAGCCCTGGAAGCTCTCAGACACTGGTGAGCCAGCGGAAGGGGAGAAACTGGTCACGGTTAAATTTTGTGGTTTTGCTGGTTATGTGCTATGTGCCGTTAATTGTTTGGGGATCCAATAAAGTCTTAATATTGTGATTCCCTCACCCTGTGTTGTCTGAGTAGTGTTCCGCCCAAGGTTAAGGAGGTCAGGTGTTTAGTTGGGATGAGCCCTGGGCCATGCTGTCTTTCTAAAGGCGATTGGGCCAGCGGACGAGAGCACCCACTGACCCCCGTGTCTCCACAGGGCCTGAATACTTTCTGTACCCACTGTACATCCTGGGGTTTACATTTTATCCCCATTTGGACTTTTCGCATAATGCACTGCCACCAACTGATTGTATCCAGTTTGAACACCCCTATAATAGTAGTTTCCTATCTCTAGCTTACCATTTTTTATCCCCACGCACCTCCCGCCCATCAGTATATGTGCATCAAGAAGTGCTATTTTATACAGAGCTAATCAAAGAGTCACCAAATGGAGACCTTCTGTTCAGTTTTTTTGTTAGACCTTGTGCTAATGTACCCAGTTGGCAGAGAGTCGCACACAAAATAGAGCCACAGATTGAATATCCCTGACTTACAGTGACAAGCAATAGGGTAATAATGTTCTGAACTTTTAACTTTCAGGCTCCATATCTTACCATCTATTACAGCTTTGAATGTGAGACTACCTTCATTTTATAGATAACCACCTTGGCTATCTCATTCATAAATTTGACTTGCCACTGTTTTGCATAAGATTAGTTATGCAGATTCTTGCTATGTCACTGCATTGTTACTGTTTTGCTCCTGGTGTTTTAATTTTTTTTCCTTTGTAGTACAAATTACATCTTATTCTCACAATCCGTAATAGCTTAGTGTGCTATTAGGTTGTTTCCCAAACAAAAGGTCACTGTCTCGCATCGAGATGCAGCCGTGAAGATTTCCCTAGAAAAGAGAAACAGCATTATCCAGCTCATCGATAGCTTTCTCTCGGCCAAGAAAATTGTCAAAGTGCATCATATGAGTATCATGACAGTTGGAAGAATAGGAACTGAAGTCTGTCCATTCATTCAAAAGCCAAATCCAGGCAAAATATCTGAGTCAGCAAGGGGCCTCATCACAAGGTCTATCAATTCTGGTGCACTAAACATGGCAGTGGCTCGTATGCTTCGTAATAGTGAGATCACAGATGTACATGCAAGGGCCATGTGATGCACATTACCCAAGTCTGGAATGGTGGCCTGAAAAGAAGTGAAGAAGCCTCAACTTCAACATCATAAGAAGTGTCGGCTTGAGTTTGCAAAGAAGTACGAAAAGTGGTCAGTCGAAGATTGGACAGGGGTGATTTGGAGCAATGAGATAAAAGTCAATAGATGGCTCAGATTGATGCAAATGGATCTGAAAGAAACAAAGGAAAAAGAGGCTAGCGGGTTGCGAAATTGAAAGAACCATCAAGTTCGTTGGAGGACGCCTGATGATATGAGGTTGTTTCACAGCTAAAGGTGTTGGATACTTGACCAGTATCGATGGTGGGCTCAATGCTGAGCTTTATGTGAGTATTCTACAAAAAGAGTTATTTTATACACTCGAGTACTATGGGTATGAAAAGGACGACATAGTGTTCCATAAAGACAGCTCGTTTTCAATTAGCCTCAATATTTTGAAGGACGTCATATTTAATGAAACATGTTGGGGTGGCTACTAGCTGATTTTTTTTTTTTTATTCGCATGCTTTGTGTTGGGAATCTAATATTGAGATTAACAATAGTGGTTCGCGGCCACAAATATTTTTTTTTTATCTCAGAGTAGGTTACTGGGTTATTAGTGTAGTACTACTCCCTTACATAGTATGTGATTTTAAATGTGTGTTATGATCATTTATTAAAGGTTATGTTTTAATAAAGTAAGTCTTTAGTTAAGGTATTTTTTGCTTCGGCAAATTGTAATTACCAACAGTACAATAACCCTAAGCAAACGCTGAGATTGGAGAAGAAATGGTTCAATGACAATGAAGTAGACGTGCTGGAAATCTTTTTTTATTAATAAAAACCCACCCCCACCCAACCTAAACTCACACCCCTACACTATGTACAACAAACAAAATAATAAAACAGACAAGGACAAAACATATAAACATAGAGAACAAAGAGAGCAAAATCGATAAAGCAAAATAATGTAAGACTTAGCTTAAGTTCAGTGCTTGTAAACCTTACCTCATTAAGATTTTAGTTTCAAAACAAAAACCTAGGGTGAAGAGAATTAGCCCACCACCAGAAAAAACTCAGAGCACCAGCGGCTAGTGCATTGTAAAAGAGAAGCCCATCCAAAGGCGAAAGGCCGTCGATGCACCCAGCCGATCGTACTCCAAGGAGTGTACCTTCACCAGGTCACCAAGCATGTTACTACAAACGTCATTTACTGGGAAGATTTTATTACTCATCGAAACTAAAGAACGTGAATTCCACGTGAAATACCTAACCACTATACTAACTATGAATAGAGTGGTCAGGTCCCATCCACCTAGGTCTCTGAATGCTCCATAGGTCAACCCGGCATAGGAAAGACTGGCCAGCCGAGGTCAAAGAAGCACCGACCCATCTGTAAACCTCTGTATTGAAGGGGGAAATGAAGTAGGAAGTGATCCATACTTTCCAGTATGCCAACACAACTCTCAAGAGGACCATCTCTGTCATCGGACTTCCGCCACTTCAAATTGTCCCATACATACAGCTTACCCAGAAAGCAGCGCCAAGCCAAGTCTCAAAACTTCTCAGAGATCCGTTTAGAATTTAATAACTTCAACCCCACCTCCAGATCCCAGCTTGGGCAGTCCCTAAGAACCAGAGGAGCCCGGAAGTGTGTAGACAAAATCCTCTCGTCTAGTATCCTCCTCAACAGAGTCCTCACCTCCCACACCCCCAGACCCCACCGGCGGATGACCTTCAGAACCGGGGTAAGATAAGCTGGAAAATGTCCGTGAGGCACGCGAAGGTCCTTCACACGCCCGCCTGTCTCCCATTCCTGGAAGAAAGGCTGAAACCACCCCCTATAGGGGAATACACACTGAGGATCCCTCTCTTTTCAGAGGTTTGCAATATTCATTTTCCACCAGAAATACCACGGAGTTGACTTTATTTAACCCCCCCAGTCTCCTCATATGGTAAGTAACCTCTCACTTGACCAGGTTCAACCTATTTCCCCAAAACAGCTGGCAAAACAGGCTTTAGACCCTTGTCCAGAGAGGTTCTGGCAAAATTCAAATACTGCCCAAGTATATTGGCACAGGGAGCAAGTGGGATTTGCATAGGCAGACCCTTTCCCTCAGAGTCAAAGTTAAACCCTTCTCTGGGCGGCAATTTAGAATCTGCCTTCCCAATTTCGTGTCGGGTAATCACCCTGGCCAAAATCTACGCTTAGGACCTTGGCATATTCCCGGGGCACAGGGAGAGTGTCTGGGAGACTAAAATCAGGCTCTCCTCCACCCAGCCAAAGACTTTTGCATTTATCCTGGTTAATCTTGGACCCGGAAACCTCCGAGTAGTGGTCTACATCCAACAGCAACGCCTCTTCTTGCGAGCAGACGAAAACAGTGACATCATCTGCATAGGCTACTGCCCTCAGGATGCTCTCCCATGATCCAGGGTCACCCATCCGAACCCCCGTCATACGCCCACAATCTATCCTTCTAATGAAAGAGTCGATTGCAAAAGCATAGAGCAGTGGGCAGCTCTGGCGGACATCGGACCCCACCACAAAGGGCCGTCCAATGCAACCATTCACCAGCGGGAAAGTCTCATCCCCTATGTACAAAATCTTGAGAAAGTCCACAAAACCTCCTGGCAGACCACACCTCAGAAAGAGTGGACCAGAGGTACTCGTGATCAACCCTGTCAAAAGCCTTAGCCTGATCCAGGGACAGCAAATACCCCTTCCAAAGACCCGCCCTGCCCTGCTCCATGGCTTCCCGGACACCCAGAACAGCGCTAAAAACGCTTTGGCCTGGAACAGAGCAGTGTTGGGACTCCGAAAAGAGTTCTGGTGCAAACTTCACCAGCCCTTGTAAAGAGCACTTTTGCCAGAATCTTTCTATCCACATTGAGAAGTGATATGGGCCTCCAGTTCTCAATATGCGATGGATCTTTCCCTTTAGACAAAAGTATCAAAGCTGACCTCCTCATTGATTTTGGTAGCGTGCCCGAGGAAAGATACGCATTAAAGGCCCTAGTCAACAAAGGGACCAAAGAGTCCTTAAAGGTCTTATAAAACTCAGATGTTAAGCCATCTGGACCTGGCGATTTTTTTTTTTATGGGTTGGAGCCCATCAATCGTCAGCCTCACTTCCCCTTCTTTGATAGCCTCTGTCAAAACACCAAGCGAGGGGTCTACCCCTTACATGGGAACAGTCTCAACCAGAAAAGCCGAGATCCTCTCCCGGTTAGGTTCCTTCCTTCCCAAGAGGTGTGAGTAGAAGGGTCTGATGACTTCCAGGATGCCTTACTTGGACCATACCAGAGATCCTGTACCATCCCTCAGACCCACTATCAACTTAATATTCACTGATATCCTGCAGTTCTTGCAGGGGTCGGGTGAACGGTATTTCCCGAAATCCCTCTCAAAAACCAAGGATATGTGCCTATCATACTGACACCTCTTCAGCAAAGTCTTCCCCCTAGAGATTTCCTCACGGTCACCTCCAGCTGAGACCAGGGTCTCGAGTTTCCTCCTCAGGCTATGATACTGTCGATCCCTGTTCAAGCTTCTGAGGTTAGCAAGCTGTCGGAAGAACCTTGCCACCCGATGCTTGAACATCTCCTACCAGTCTGACTCATTGTTATATAGACCCAATAATGGTACTTGGCTCTGATGAAACTCCTCAAAGGACTGTCTTACAGCTGCTTCCTCCAGGAGTGACGAATTCAACTTCCACATGTCTCTTCCCATTCGTGGGATCTTTGTAATATTCAGAGAAAAACAAATCAAACAGTGATCAGAGAATTCCACCTCTACAACATATAAAGGTGAGAAAATGGCTTCCTCCTTTAAAAAAACCTATCTATTCTACTCTACACTGATTACCCCTAAAATAGGTGAACCCCGAATGGCCTGGATCAGCCCTGATGTGGACATCTACCAGGTGAACTTAACTAGCTATGCTATATAACGCAACGCTGTCGTATGCCAGCCTGTCTCTGGAACCTCCTCTATCCTGGAGTCTTGTGATAGTATTAAAATCTCCTCCAAACACTACTTGCCGGCTATAAAACAGGAAAGGTTTTATCCTCATAATGAGTATTTTCCGGTCCCACTTGGTTTGAGGACTATAGATGTTGATAAGCCGAAGCTTTTGACCCTTCATGAGCACATCTAAGATCAAGCACCTCCCCATTTCCAGCTCGATAACACGTCGGCATGTTACCTCTGCAGTCTTAAAAATGACCGCCACTCCACTATATGGCTTAGCCACAAGAGACCAGTAGGAGGGAGCATGGGTCCACTCCTGCCTTGCTTTTCGCAAGGATGATTGGTCCGTCAACCTGGTCTCCTGCAAAAACAAAATGTCGGCATCAAAATGACAGAGAAAATCAAAGGCCGTAAACCTAGCTGTATCAGAGTTAATGGTGGCGACATTAATGGTCGCCAACGTTGACTGGGTGGGTGTCGCCATCAAGATTGATCGAGCTCGACAGCCAGCTTTTTCCCACCCCCACCAACACACTCATCCTGTTCACCCTCTGACGAGGCCATACGCTTCAGGTATACTGACACATCCATGCTTTTATCACACACCCTTTTATCCGGTGATTTTGGGGTGATCCTCCCCTCCAAGGAGGATTCTCCCGGCGCTGGGATCCAGCATCCCCAGAGGCCCCTACGTCCTTGTCCGCTACCACCGGCACCGTGCCCTTGTCCTCCCCACTTGGGCAGGAAGGGATGTGTTCATCCAGGGCCTGGTACCGATTGGAGATGGCTACCAGAGGTGAGGTGGCAGAAGCCTCCGTTGGTCGCCTGGACTGAGTTGATGGGAACCGTACCAGGAGGGTCGTCCAGGATAGATGTCCCTGAGGGGTCCCACTCCAGAGAAGGAGTCCTGGACTCCCTCTTCCTGGCTCCCCTCCTGGCTTTCTCTTGTTGTCCTTTTTACGGTGTTTTCTTTTGCCATGCTTGCACATCCTCTTCCTGATCTTCACTGGAAGAGGAATGTGAGGCATTGGCCTCCTCCTATTTTCTCAACCTCCTCTCCTCATCTAGCTCGCTATCCAGGTCCTTAGCTGCAGGTGCCCCAGAGGTAGAGGGCAAAGTCATCACACCTTGCTCCCTCTCCCTCTGACGTTGTTCCTGTTGCCTCACTTGTAAGGGGGGCATACTCTTACTCTTCAGAGAACCCTTACCCTTTTCACCTCTGCTAGTACCTTCCCCCGCCAACTCCTCAGCACCCTGTGCAACTGTGGCAGGACGAAGGACCACATTGGCGAAAGAGCATGGGCAACAGCTAAACGAGTAACCCAGATCCCCACACAGGTTACACCGAATGGCCTTACACGTGGCGGCAGGATGGTTATGTGCCCCACACAATGCACACTTCTGTACCTTACAAGCGGCACTGACAGTGGCAGGGGCTTCCGTACTTGTGACAGATGAGGTGGTTTCTGGAGTGTAGTTTTGTTTTGGGAGCTGAATCGTGCTGTTAAAGGTGATTTGGTACGTTGTGGTGGCCATGCTATGGGGGTGGTCATGGTGTCGTTCGGTGTGGCCCGTAGTGACGGGTGGTTTGTTTGTTTGTTTTTTTTTAAAAAAAAACCCCAACAAATATAAATAAATAATTTTGTGGTACAAATAGGTTCCTAAGGACTTTGAGGTAGAGTGTGCTGCTAACAAGAGTGAAATCAGTGTTGTGCGGTACGGTAAACTGGTAATGGTGGCTAGGGCATGTATGGGATGCTCAGTGTTTAATCGATGGATGATGGACTGACAGTTGTTTTGGGTTGGAGGAGCAAGGGTTTGGGGTGTGGGGGAGTCCAGGCCACGCAAGGTGTCACGTGGCCTGTCCTGTGACGGGAGTAGGTCTGGTCCAGAAGCGGTTTAACGGATAATGTTATTTGATTGGAGAGTCACTTGTAGGATATAGTGGCTCCGGTTACAGGGATCATGCAGGCATGGGTCCTGCAAGGTGGAGGGTATTGATCCGCAGGTGATTAATACCTTATCTCTGGCCCGGTGTGTGTTGCGGCCAGGGATCATGTTTTGGTGGTGGATGGTGGTTTCTGGACCGGGCCTAGGGCAAAGTCATCACACCTCGCTCCCTCTCCCTCTGACGTTGTTCCTGTTGCCTCAGTCGTGAGGGGGCATACTCTTACTCTTCAGAGAACCCTTACTCTTTTCACTTTTCACCACCCCCATAGCACTCTTTTCACTTTGTTTCGGCAAATTGGTCTTTTGCTGCTGAATGAAAGGTGAGGTGGGACAAAAAAAAAAGGAACCCGAATACTGTGGATCAGTCTGATTCGTCATTTCTTAAGGGGTGTTTTGGTTACAGCGGCATTAACCCTGCTCTTTGCACTGTGGTGCATACATTGGTTGACATGGTTTTTGGGCTGCGATAAATGTTATGGTACAGGGTTAATTTGGCAGCCAGGATGGACCAGCCCACCCTGACAGCCTGTGGTCATTAGGTTGTTTTTGTGTTGGTGTTTATTTTAGGATATTTTTTTTTGCCCATGGGATATTTAGTCCTGTGCGCTCAGTCTGAAGCATCCAGTTGGTTTTTTTTTTGGAATGGTAGTATGTAACCAGCCAGTGGATTTTGTGGGTGATCCACTACTCAGACGACTTGTGTTCATTGGACCGACTGGGTGTTTTGGCTTCATTTTCTGGGTAGGGGTTATTCAGGTTTCTGGGGTTGGAGGACTCCATCGCGGATTCACTCGCGCAATAGCAGTGGGATTATTTTCGGTCTTTGACACCGTGGGCGGAGTCCGAGGCTGCCATGGGATAGTGGAGTGTTGAGCTGGGTTCTGAACATAGGGCTTATTGTTTAGTTCGGTTTCCTTGCGATTGGGCTGTGGTTCACCCTATAATGCAGCGATGAGGGGTGAGTCGCCTGGAAGCGACAATTTGTGGAGTCAATATCCCAAGAGGATTTAGTGTGAGTGTCACTGTGTTGGTGAATGGAGTTGCGCGGTAGGGCTGGTCGGTCCCACAAGTTATTATGTTTGGTATGGGTGACGTTTTCAGAGATAAGTTTTGGTGCGGCAGACATCATGAAAGATCTCCTTGTGTGTCAGGCCTTAAAAGGTTGCAGGGGGGCTGACTTAAACGGCTATACATAGGCCAGTTGAATTCAAGGACCTGGACCTCCAGGCTACATTTAGTGTATTTTCACGGTTTGAGGAGGGTTGTTGGATTTGGCCTTTTCATGGGCCCTTTTTGGGGCCATTAAGATTGGGGAACTGGTCGCCATCTTTAGTAAGTGGACCGGACATTTGTGCCAGTGCGGGGGGAATTCCTGTAATTCAGTCGGGATTGTTGGGATCAAGAGGCCCAAGATCGAATTAGACAAATAAGGGCAGGCTGGTGAGGTTGGGGCTTTAGAGGATCCAGGAGGCATCCTATGGAATGTTTTAGACATTGGCTAAGTTTAGGGACCAAACATCCAGGACCATTATTAAGGCATAGAGATGTACCGCCCCCGTGTCAGCAGCCGAGCTGCTCGGATCCGGATCCGTGGTGGCTCGATGGGTCTCCGGACCCGGGATCTCGCGGCCGCTCGAATGAAGGTTGTTATTTACAAGGGGGTATGGTATATTGAGAGTTCGTGATGCCACCTGTGGTGTGTGGTAAGATGGAGTACCACCGCTGCGGCTGGGAATACCCGGAGCGATGGAGTGGGCAGCCAGATGATTAACCCCTCCACGGGTAGGGGGGATGTCCCGGGACTCGATGATGGGGACAGGGATATGCCGTTGGGGAGGTAAGGGTCACTTGCGTACTCAGTCCAATAACGCTGACACCGATAACTGTAGTAAACCAAAGTTCTGGACAGCGCTGCCGCTGAGGGGGAGCACGTTTGGGTCCCGTTTTATTGGTGTTGCCTGTTGATCTGTGACCTTTTCCTGTGGCACCTTGTTGCTTTCTGGTTGGTTCCTGTAGCCTAAAACTAGTCGGGTCCCGCTCCCCAGTATGGCTAACTGTGGGAGCTTGCTCTCAGGGTTCACGCTTGGGATTTCTTGGACCGTATTTGTGGAAAGTCCTATCTCTCTCATTGCGCTAGTACCCCGATATTGGAGCGGGTGGAGAGTTGATCTTGAAGGCTCCGTTCTCGTCGGGTAAATTATCAGGTTGCCTGAAGCTACTCCCTGACCTAGGGTCCACGTACCCCGTCATGCCCTGGTCCCAGCCCGGTGATGGTACAAGGCCGCCGGCTGTCCTCCACGACAATGCCGTGCCCCTTGTCACGATCCCCTGCGACCGGAGCTCCAGCTCCTACAAGGCCCAGACCAATGTCTGCTACTTAGTAACTCCAAGGAGCACAACTCCTGACCTTCTCTCACTTTCACCTCCAACACTACACTGGCCTACTCCTGACACTCCTGACCTCCCCTTAACCAACCCCCCAAGTGGGCGACCCTATTCCACTCAGGCCCTCCACTGGTGTGTCTGGTGCAGAGTGTTCGTAGGATTTTGATTAGCTGGTTTTGGCAACACCATTGTTAGGGACCCTTAACCAAGGAGGAGATGGATATTGCACAGAATGCCAGATTGCACAATACAGTGTGAAGACCTGATAGGCCAGGGCGTCACAGAGATGGTTCCTTTTTTGTTGAAGATTCCATCTCGTGTCAGTTTTTTGGATGGTGCTTGGCTGCCTTATGGCAGTAGGCTAAGAGTTTTTTTCATTCCATTCTTTTCAACTTGGGGTTGCAGTTTGACCGAACGGGCTTCCTTCCTGGAAGTGGTGAAAAGAATCGGTAGGTGAGAATACAAGAGATGCAAACATGTATTTGCGCCCACATTCGGAGTACGGGAGCAAAGGAAGGGATCATAAGGGTAGCCTGAGAGGTTGGAACTCCTGGGTTAGATTCTTTTGACAGTGGTGAGGTTACTGTCATACCTTTTTTTCCTTCTTTACTTGCCCCCCATTTGTTTTCCCCATGGTCAGTGTAGTTTGTTGGGCATTGGAGGCTCGTTGGGTGTGAGGGAAAGGGAACTGTGGGGTTTGTGCCGGTGTGGCAACTGTTTGGTGGATCGGGGTCTGGTTTAAGAGACGGCGACAAGTTTTGTTGGAATTCCACCGTTTTGGAAGGTTGGACCATTCCCCTGATGGGTTTGCTTTGATCATTCTGGGGTTTTAATTCAGGATATCTGGCACGTTTTTTCTGCGCTCATGGGCGTTAGTTCCCGATATGAAGGTGGAGTGGTCAGACATTGTGCCCAGAAAATCGTGGCTTGCAGCTCATACTGTCAACAGAATAAAAATAAAAAAAGAGAACGGAGCAGAACGGGATATTCTGCTTCTAGAAACTGGTGCGATTAGTGGTAAGAAATATAGAAGTGGAACCTGGGGAAGGAAACTTTTTGGAAATGTGTCAAGATCCACCAGAGTGCATTGGTGTATTGATGTGTGGATGATGAGCATCCAGGAAGGTTTGGAGCGGGCGCTTCTTGGTTGGTGGGGAGACTCGCATTATGAGGAGTCAGGTAATGCTCGCTGTGGCAGGGGTTCTTGGAGTTGGTGGCAAAAATTGTGGTCGGGGGGTGGTACATCTGGTGGATGTAACCTCCCATTTTGGATCTGGTGGATAAATGGTGGTGGGGGGTGGTACATCTGGTGGATGTAACCTCCCATTTTGGATCAGATCTTGGTTTATTGCCTGGCGTATTGGGGGGCTCTTCAGGGCGGAGTCACTGGGAGTCGGTGATGTTGGTAATTTTCCGGCAATAGTGGTGCCCCCGACCTTGTCGGCGCGGCTGGGGGGTAATGCTGTATGGTTTCAAGTATTTCTAACTTCCGCCAGGCTTTGGAGCTCCAAGAACCTCCTCACTTTTCATGTTGATTTATTGTATGTTTGTTATAATAAAGGCCGATTTGGCCATAATCCAAAATGGTTGTCTGTCATTTGTGGAAGGGGATCCAGGTATGGGGTGGTTGTGGACCTGAAGGGGAGGTAAATTGAGGTGCTAGGTGAAGCCTCTACAATATTGCAGTCAAGTACATGTACCAGCCTACCAAGCTTCAGAGCCGCCCTCGGGTTGTGGTCATTATTACACACGATCATGACTGGTAGTAGGTTCAGTGCGACAGCCACTGATATGTCTGGTCTGTTATATATTTTAACAATTCTGTGGCGGTGTGCTGTTTGTCACCTATAAATATGAGTTTCAGCACAACCTGTTGCTGCTTTTTTGATGAAGTGTTCCAGTGCTTCCACCTTTCAACTGATAGGGATGACAATTCAGAGATGGAGGATGAGGAGGAGTAGGTGCAGGAACTGATGTAGGAGGTGGTGGAAACCAGGCTGGAACTAGTGCCCACGATTCTAGGTGTTTGTAGCATGTCTGCACTTGTCTATCTGTCCGTGGTTAAGTGGACCTTCCAAGTAACTGCATTGGTAAGGCCCCAGGTGATATTATTAGAACGCATGCTTGTGTAAGACGGAGAGTGCACACTGGGATAAGTAGTTGTGAATTAGGACTGAGTAGCGAGGTACTGCTGCCTCCATGAGGTTGCAGTAAGCCTCAGTGTCCACAAGCCTAAATGGCAACATTTCCGCAAGGATGACTGGTCCGTCAACCTGGTCTCCTGCAAAAACAAAATGTCGGCATCAAAATAGCTGAGAGGGACTTCCGGATCCTGCGCTGATCATGTAGGACACAGGATGCCTGAGCTCCTTCATTCCCTGCAGCTCTGACATATATACCGGACAACCCACCAGCCTCCCCCGCTCCATACCATCGGTGAGTAAAGCTGCTGTTTGCAGGAAAGCTCACAGGGAGCCGTGGAGATAATCAGCTGAAACAGCGGCGGTGAACTTCGCTTTCCCCCTCCCTCTCAAGGTCTGGCAGCGTGATAAAGATGGCGCCGGAGCAGGCCCTGCACTAAAATCAGATCTGTGCACAGAGAGCAGGGCACAGCTGAGGGCTTACCTGGGATGCAGAGATCACTCACTCCCCCAGCACTAACCAGTTAACTGGCAGCAAGATAATAAATCTCCTGGAGCCCTGATAAGATATCAGCAGCAAACAAAATGCTACTGAGAAGTTCTGCAGAGAGCAGAGGAAAACAGCAGGGAATCCTTCGGCCCTTCCCCCATCGCTGTCCAGACCTGTGCATAAGCAGGTGCTGAATCTCTAGGCATACAGAATCAGTGCAAAGCTCTGGAGAAAGTGGAAGAAGATTGAAGGGGGGGTGGCACTTTGGCTCCTTGTTTAAACATACATCACTGCAAAGTTACAGGACAGTGAGAATTCATATAACTCTGGCAGGGGGGAGAAAGGGGTCAAAGTGAGAATAATCAAAAGGGGGAGCAGAATCAAGATTTGGCTGACAACCCACACTAAATCAGTGTCAAAACTTACGTCCCTTCATTCACTACTTGATGGAAAGATACCTGCTGCGCAGCAGCTCCAAAACACAAAATCCTCATACATCCAGCGTACAGTGTGAAAAAAAGATTGTGACCTCCCATACAGAATTAAGTGTCCCTCGGTCACCTGAAAATACTCACCAGATGGAGATGGAGGATTCCCCGGGGACCCCGGATGTATTCAAAACGATGGAGGGTATTGATTATAAGCGTTTGGCTGATTAAGTCGCCAATCGTTTGCTACCTGACATTTTCGCTACAATTAAAGCATCAATAGCAACAGCTCTCAGTGCCATACAGAACCAACTTGATGAGACAGTGGAACAGGTTGCGGCTATGGAAACCAGAATGTCGACGTTAGAGGAGGACTTCAGCTCTGACCATACTACAGTCATGCGTCTGGCCATGGAGAATCTGATCCTGAGGGACCGTGTGGACGATCTGGAGAACCGCTCCAGGAGGAGCAATTTGCGCATTGTCGGTTTCCCTGAAACATACCCGGTTGGTAAGCTACGTACATTGTGTGAATCAACTATTCCTACAACCCTGGGAGTAGCAGGAAGGAGAAAAGTGGAAAGGGTGGATCGCATTGGTCCGCTTAACCCCATTACGACAGCCTTACGGAGATAAACGGCGGCAGAATCAGGTCCTTATTCTGATCTGCCGTTTATAAACGGCAGGCAGAAATAAGTGTATAGCGCCCCCCAGCGTCAGAAAATCTCCGGGGTTTCAGCTACCGGGGGTAGCTGAGACCCTGGAGATCATGATTCAGGCTGGTTTTTCCGGTCCCCGCTCACGTGATGACCAGTATACACCGTATACCGATCATCAGGTTACAGTAAATGACAGCGCCGGTAAAAAATGATTTATCTCCCATCTGGCATGATCAAGCATGTCAGATGGGAGATAAATCTCTTCCCCGGTCCCCCGGTGTCGCCAAAGTGCCCCCCCCCCGATCCCCAACCCCCTCCTGAAAATCCAAGATGGCGGCGCGCACCGGCGAGCACAGCAGCGCGCCTCCCGCAATCACCCTTTTTCTCTGGTTTGTGTCGCATGTGCTATAACACATGCGACAGAAACCTGCTCCCTAGGCCCTGCCAGGTCACCCCCTGGCCCCCCCGGTGTTCGCCGGTGTCCCCAGTACCTTTTCCAGCCTTCATCCCCCGCCATCCCTCCTCCTTCACAGCAGACGCCGGTCAGTGCGGTCACATGTGCAGAGCAGCTGAGCTCAGCTTCCTGTGTTCAGAGAGTTGCACTGGCTGCTCGCACTCTGCAGCTGTGACCCGGGGAGAGTGGGTGCAGATTCTTTGCACCCACTCTCCCCAAATGGAGGGTCTGCACTCCTAGAAAATGGGGGATATGTTCCCTGAACGTGCCCCCATATTCTAGAAGGTCCAGAGTCGATGTGGGACGTCCAAATGGATTATAGGGACCCGATCTTTTTTTTTTCTTTTCAATACATTGGTGAAAGAGGAAATGGTTGGGGAGTGTTTTTTCAAATAAATTTTTTTTTTGTTGTCAATTTTTTTTTTTATTACTGTCAATTAGTTATGTCAGGTATCTGATAGACGCCATGACATAACTAATTGCTGGGCTTAATGCCAGGTGACATCACATATCTGGTATCAACCCCATTTATTACCCCGTTTGCCACCGCACCAGGGCAACGGGATGAGTTTGGGCGAAGCGCCAGGATTGGCGCATCTAATGGATGCGCCACTTCTGGGGCGGCTGCGGCCTGCTATTTTTAGGCTGGGAATAGTCCAATAACCATGGCTCTTCCCACCCTGAGAATACCAGACCCCAGCTGTCAGCTTCACCTTGGCTGGTAATCTAATTTGGGGGGACCCCACGTTTGTTTGTTTTTTTAATTATTTATTTATAAATAATTAAAAAAAACAGCTTGGGGAGCCCTCCAAATTGATCACCAGACAAGATGAAGCTGTCAGCTGTGGTTTGCAGGCTACAGCTGTCTGCTTTACACTAGCTGGCTATCAAAAATAGGGGGGACCTCACGTCATTTATTTTAATTATTTTTTTTTTTTGGGCTAAATACAAGGCTCGGCACCCTTTAGTGCCACATGAAAGGCTCTAAAGGGCGCCAGCTTAGAATATGCAGGGGGGTGGGATGTTATATATGTTTGACATCTATCCATTCATCCATTGTAGCATTTTAGGCTATGTGCCCACAATCAGGGTTTGCAGCGTTTTGGGCGCAGAGTGTTTTCACTGCATCCATAACGCTGCGTTGTGCAGTAGAAGCACAGTGGAAGAATTTTTAGAAATCCTGTGCCCACTGGGCTTCTCTTCTCCGCAGCATACACTGACCTATGGTGCAGCTTCCTGAGCCTCAGCATGTCAATTTATGCTACGGAGACAAGAGTGTTCTCTGCAGGTAGCATAGAGCTCCACAGCAGCCTGAACCCAAATCGTGGGCATGGGCAGCTGCGTTCTTCCGTGGACACCACTCACATCTCTGCAGGAAGGCTGACACTGGGTACTACACGCCGTGTCACTGGATCATGGGCACATAGCCTAACAGTGAGAATATTGTTGCTACAGCAACATTTTTGTGAAGTACCTGTGGATTCAAAATGCTTACTATACTCATGAATAAAATCCTTGTGCGGTCCGGTTTCCAAAATGGGGTCACTTGGGGGTTTCTGATGTATAGGTACCCAAGAGGCCCTGCTAATGTGACATGGTGCGTGCAATTTATTTCAACTTCATCAAAATTCAAATGGTGCTCCTTCCATTCCAAGCCCTCCAATTTATCCAAACAGAGGTTTTTGGCCACATGTGGGGTATCCCTGTGCTCATAAGACATTGGATAACAACCTGTGGGGTCCACGGTTTGTTGTTGCCTCTTGAAAAAGTGAGAAATGTGATGCTAAATCAACATTTTTGTGAAAAAAATGAAAATATTCAATATGCCAACCTAAGCTTATCAAATTCTGTGAAGTATTCGTAGATTCAAAATGCTCAACATACACCTAGATAAAAGCCTTGAGGTGTCTTGTTTCCAGAATGGGGTCACTTGTGGGGGACCTCCACTGTTTAAGCACCTTAGGGGCTTTCCAAATGTGACATAGCGTTCACTAATTATTCCAGCCAATTGTTTAGTCAAATGGCACTTTTTCCCCTCCGAGCCCTGCTGTGCACCCAAACAGTGGATTTCCACCACACATAAGGTATCAGCATACTCAGGAGAAATTGCACAATAAATTTTATGCTGATTTTTTTTCCTTTACTCTTGTTAAAAAAAAAAAGCTATCTGGTTGAAGTAACAATTTTGTGGTAAAAATGTATTTTTTTTATTTTCACAGCTCAACTTTATAAACTTCTGTGAAGCACCTGGGGGTTCAGGGTACTCACCAAACATCTAGATAAATTCCTTGAGGGGTCTATTTTCCAGATTGGGGTCACTTGTGGGGGATTTCCACTGTTTAGGCACCTCAGGGGCTCTCCTAATGCAACATGGCGTCCGCAATTGATTCCAGCCAATTTTGCAGTCAAATGGCACTCCTTCCCTTCCGAGCCCTGCCATGTGCCCAGACAGTTGATTTCCACCACATATAAAATATCACCAAACTCAGGAGAAATTGCACAATAAATTTCATGGTGATTTTTTTTCCTGTTACCCTTGTGAAAAAAAGCTACCTGGTTGAAGTAACAATTTTGTGGTAAAATTTTATTTTTTTATTTTTATGGCTCAACGTTATAAACCTCTGTGAATCACCTGGGGGTTCAGTGTACTTACCAAACATCTAGATACATTCCTTGAGAGGCCTAGTTTCCAATATGGGGTCACTTGTGGTGTTTTTTTGCTGTTTACGTAGCTTAGGGGTCATCCAAATGCGACATGGTGCTCGCAATCTTTTTCAGCCAAATTTCCTTTCCAAAATTCAAATATTACTCTTTTCGTTCCAAGCCCTCCCATTTGTCCAAACAAAGGTTTCAGACCACATGTGAGGTATCACCGCGCTTATAAAAAGTGGGTAACAGGGACGTGGCCTGGACATGGCGTTGACAGGACGCATACTGTAAGAGCTCCACTCTAACGGCTGCAAACACTGCCATCCACTAGCAATCACGGGCGACCACCGTGATCAGATGAAAGGGAAAGCAGGTCTCCGGTCACAGACGCCTGCCAGAGAGACTTCCAGCCGCGGGAGACACAGTATAGTGCCATATCTGACGGAGCCTCAGCCTCCTCCTAGGCCTGTAATGGCGACCGGGACGCGTGCTGCTGCGACTCGGCCGCCACAACCAGAGCGCTCTCCTGCTTCCCCTGCTTGCTCTGCACAGCGCTCGGGTGAGAAGCTGCGGTCTGACCTGTCACTGAGGGTTCCTGGACGGATGGCCCCTGGGGAAAGCACCGGAGACCGGCCCGCAGTTGGTGATGGGGGAGGGGTGAGCACTGGGGAGCTGGTTGCAGGGCGCGCTTCTCCCACTGAGTCATTGCAAAGCAGAGGATCTCCTGCCTCCCTGCCTGACTGCTCCAACTCACCAGGTACCCTGTGGTCATCTCCTGACCCACAATACACATATGCCTCGGCAGCTGGCTCAGAAGAGGCTGTGACACCAAACAATAGCTTGCGCACCCTCCCCCACCATGGAAGGGAGAATACAGCCGCTCCCCTGCAAAATCATGGGGAAGACCAAGGCACAGAAATGACAGCTTTAAGGCTCGAAATCAATGCAATGCCAACCAAATTGGATATGGAGAGGTACATTTCCTGCTTGGAGTCTGTTTGTAAGACTGAAATCCGCTCTTTGAAGGAGGGAATGACCTCACTAACTAATTCCGTGCAGGCCCTTGAATCATCTACCCAGGATCTATATTCTCAGCAAAGCTCACAACAACAGCTAATAGATCAACAGTCTCAACAGATCCACCTCTTGTTTGACTTGATAGAGGACGCTGAAAACCGCAACAGACGAAATAATGTGTGAATTCGTGGTATGCCAGAGTTTGTTGGGCCTCAGGATTTGATCCCTACACTGCAGAGGATGTTTAACTCCTTGCTGGAACGTCCCCTTGAAACACGCATTGAGATAGACAGAGCACATCGTGCACTGGGTCCTAGAAACCCAGATCCAGAAAGGCCAAGAGACATTATCTGTAGAGTACACTTCTTCCAGATCAAGGAGAATATTATGAGAAAAGCAAGAGATAAAGGTACCCTCAATTTTAAAGGAATTGATACCTAGCCAATGTTGCCCTGTGTCTCCCCCCCCTCCCCCCCTCTGCCCGCCCCCTCCCCCCCTCTGCCCGCCCCCTCCCCCCCTTTTCCCTCCCCCCACCCCCTCGGACACTATCATTTCCAATAACGCTGGAATTCTCTGCCTCCCCTCTCTGCATTTCCCAATGCTGAGATGGGATAGCTGAACCTCCATGGATATGTATACCTTTCATAAAAACCTCACGATATTTGAGTTAGAGGCGGGAGTGTATTATTACCCCGCCCTTGTTATTGTAATTAACTGCACTAAGCCTGGGGTACTATGGGTGTTACTTCCATTTTGATCGGGTGGGTTACCGCCTGTGGGTTTTTTTTTATTATTCTCTTTTTGTATTACCGTTTTTTTCGGACTATAAGACGCACCTGACCATAAGACACACCCTGGTTTTAGAGGAGGAAAATAAAACTTTAAGCAAAAAAATGTGGTCATGACACACTGTAATGGGGCGAGGATCTGCTGCTGACACCTTTATGGGGGTAATGTCCCCAAATTCTCTACTAAAGTACCCCATCCTGGTAATGATCCTCCTGCCTTGTATATGATCCTGCTCATATACTCGCATCCTGTTCATATACCCCATCCTGTTCATATACCCATCATCCATCCTGCTCATATACCCCCATCCTGTTCATATACCCCCCATCCATCCTACTCATATACTCCCATCCTGTTCATATACCCCCATCCTGTTCATATACCCCCCATCCATCCTGCTCATATACTCCCATCCTGCTCATATACTCCCATCCTGTTCATATTCCCCCATCCATCCTGCTCATATACTCCCATCCTGTTCATATACCCCCATCCTGCTCATATACTGCCATCCTGTTCATATACCCAATCCTGCTCATATACTGCCATCCTGTTCATATACCCCATCCTGCTCTTATACTCCCATCCTGTTCATATTCCCCCATCCATCCTGCTCATATACTGCCATCCTGTTCATATACCCCATACTGTTCATATACCCCCCATCCATCCTGTTAATATACCCCCCATCCAGCTATATGCCCCCATCGTGCTCATATACCATCCTGGTATATGGCCTGTATCCTATAGCACAGAGAAAAAAACAAACATTTATACTCACCTTTTCCTCACTCCCTGCAGCCGATCATCTTCCTCTCTGCAGTGTGCAGCACGCGATGTCTTCCTGTTTGTGCCGATCAGCTGACCGGCACAGACAGGAAGACATCGCGTGCTGCAGTGGGACGGCTCCACACACGGGGACGGGTGAGTGTACTGATTCACTGCACCCCGCGCTGATGATGACCGCGCGGGGAGCAGTGAATACAGCCGCACATGATCACTTCAGGCTGTAATTGCCAGGGGTGATCATGCGGCCCGGCTCTTTACTCTGCGCGCGTCCCCGCTCGTCCTCCCGCCCACCTGTCAGCGCCGGCTTCTGCGCTGAGAAATGGGCGGGAGGATGGGCGTGCATATGTAATGAGCGGGTCCACGTGGTCACAGCAGGCTGCTACAGCCTGCTCGTGCCCCCGATGACCAGCTCCACCGCAGCACCTCATTCCCCGCAGCCACAGTCAGACCATAAGACGCACCCCCAACTTTCCCCCAACATTTGGGGGAAAAAAAGTGCGTCTTATGGTCCGAAAAATACGGTAACTAGTTAGGTAGTATAGCAGCCGTCCTCCCGGCGACATAGTTTTCAGTCACCTCCCACATTAGGGTGTGTTCCTAGAACACTGGTTACGAGTATTTTCTCAGTTTTGATTAGTCCTCTGAGTTAGGACTCAGGAGACTAAGTAAAGAGAAGTTTTTACATTATTCTTTTTCCTTTCTACTTCTTTTTCTGCTCTCTTTTCCTGAATCTTTGTTTCCTTCTTCGCCCTCCCCATCTTCCTACTCTTCCCTTGGGTGCCCGGGAGATTGTGCTTTGGAGATGGCGAGCCTTAATTTGTTCTCTCTAAATGTCAGAGGATTTAATATACCAGAGAAGAGATCCAAGATCCTCTATAACATGCATAAAAAAAGAATCCATATTTTATTGCTACAGGAGACTCATTTTAAAACAGACCACATTCCTGCACTTAAGCATAGATATTATAATTCCTGGTTCCATAGTACCAATCCGGCTGCAAAATCCAAAGGAGTTAGCATTGCTCTACATAAGTCTCTTCCAGCTCAGGTCCTATCAGTCAAGTCCGACCCAGCAGGACGATTCATTTTTATCAAAATTAAGATCTGTACCAAATTATTTACTGTTGCCAATCTTTATCTCCCCAACCAGGACCCAGCAAGAACTTGCCAAAAATACCTGAACACCCTCTCTGAATTTGCTGAAGGCTCCTTAATTCTTGGAGGAGATTTCAATCTTATCTTTGATCGGACTGTTGACTCTTCTTCGGGTAGGTCTTCTGTTCCTGCAGTGAGACTACGAGGTCTCAGGAATAAATTACCGTATTTTTCGCTTTATAAGACGCACCTGATTATAAGACGCACCTAGGTTTTAGAGGAGGAAAATTAAAAAAAAGAATTGAGCCAAATAGTGTGCTAAAACATTTTAATAAAATAAAAAAAAACATTATTTTAACAATTTAGACTCAACAGGAGGGTCTGTTATGGGGGGATCTGTGGATGATGCACTGCTGTGGGGGACCTGTGGATAACGCACTGCTATGGGGGACCTGTGGATGACACTGCTATGGGGGACCTGTTGATGACACTGCTATGGGGAACCTGTGGATGGCGCACTGTTATGGGGGACCTGAGGATGATGCACTGTTATTGGGGACCTGTGGATGACACTGCTGTGGGGGATCTGTGGATAACGCACTGCTATGGGGGACCTGTGGATGACACTGCTATGGGGGACCTGTTGATGACACTGCTATGGGGAACCTGTGGATGGCGCACTGTTATGGGGGACCTGAGGATGATGCACTATTATTGGGGACCTGTGGATGACACTGCTGTGGGGGATCTGTGGATAACGCACTGCTATGGGGGACCTGTGGATGACACACTGCTATGGGGGACCAGTGGATGACGCACTATTATGGGGGAAATGTGGATGATGCATTGCTATGGGGGACCTGTGGATGACGCACTGTTATGGGTGACCTGAGGATGATGCACTATTATTGGGGACCTGTGGATGACACTGCTGTGGGGGATCTGTGGATAACGCACTGCTATGGGGGACCTGTGGATGACGCACTATTATGGGGACCTGTGGATGACGCACTATTATGGGGGACCTGTGGATGATGCACTGTTATGTGGGATCCGTGGATGACACGGCTATGGGGGACCTGCATGATGCACTTTTATGGGGATCTGGGACTACCACCCCCCTCATCCTTAGGAATACACCCATGTACTGTATACCATACATGGCTGTATTCTGAAAGATGAGGGGGGTGGTAGTCACATTAACACTTTGGCCACTACATTAGTCCCTCCCTGGAGTGTTTACACTAAAGGACTACAGCCCCCATCATCCTTCTGAATACACCGATTGATACAGTATATTCTGAAGGCTGATGATGGGGGTTGTGTTCCCCTTCAGTGTTTTTTGCTCACCTATTAGGACCCTTCGTTCAACTGATAACATTTGTCAGGCTCAGATCACTGATTGGTGGAGGCAGCTCTGCAGAAGTTGTCTCCACCAATCAGCATCCAGCCCTAGCGAGGAGAGGGAGAATCGTTCTTCTCTCTCTCCTCTTTCTTATGATAGTCTCCGGCTGCTGCGGAGATCTAAAATGGAGCCCGCGCATGCGCAGATCGCGATCTTTGAGAGCCGCGATCTCTATCTGCTCCTGCGTAGCCTCCGACGCGATGGACTTCAGGAAAATGCCTACGGAAGGCAGCGCATACGCAGATGGAGATCTCGCTTCTCCGAGATCTCCATCTGTGCCTGCGTCACCTCCGCAGCCATTTTCCGGAAGTCGCGTTGGAGGCAGCGCAGGCGCAGATAAAGATTTTGGCTATGGTGACCGCCACCGCGGCCGATTGCCGGGGGATCCATGGCGGCCGCCACCGCAGCCGATTGCCGGGCGATCCATGGCTGCCGCCACCGCAGCCAATTGCTGGGGGATCAATGGCGGCCGCCACCGCAGCCGATTGCCGGGGGATCCATGGCTGCCGCCACCGCAACCGATTGCCGCGGGATCCATGGCGGCCGCCTCCGCAGCCGATCTCCATCCGGAAAATGGCTGCGGAGGTGACGCAGGCGCAGATGGAGATCTCGGGGAAGCGAGATCTCCATCTGCGCCTGCGTCACCTCCGCAGCCATTTTCCAGAAGTCGCGTTGGAGGCAGCGCAGGCGCAGATAAAGATTTCGGCTATGGTGACCGCCACCGCGGCCGATTGCCGGGGGATCCATGGCGGCCGCCACCGCAGCCGATTGCCGGGCGATCCATGGCTGCCGCCACCGCAGCCGATTGCCGGGGGATCAATGGCGGCCGCCACCACAGCCGATTGCCGGGGGATCCATGGCTGCCGCCACCGCAACCGATTGCCGCGGGATCCATGGCTGCCGCCTCCGCAGCCGATTGCCAGGGATCCATGGCGGCCGCACCAGCCTCCTGTGACTCACTCCACCGCCGCATTACTGCCCGGTAAGTTACAGTCACTTTGTAAGACGCACCCCTATTTTCCCCACAATTTTGGGGGAAAAAAAGTGCGTCTTATAAAGCGAAAAATACGGTACTTGATTTGAGGCTCATTGATGTCTGGCGTGCTCTACACCCTAAGGCTATGTGCGCACAGTGCGTTTTTCGCGGCGTTTTTGCGCGTTTTTCGGGTGCGTTTTTGGCCTCAAAACTGCAGGACTTTGCTTCCCCAGCAAAGTCTATGAGTTTTCATTTTTGCTGTCCGCACACATCTGTTTTTTTTACCTGCGTTTTTTAGTTAAAAAAAAAAAATGGACATGTCAGTTCTTTCCTGCGTTTTTCTGCGTTTTCCCCCCATGCAATGCATTGGAAAAACGCAGCAAAACGCAGAGATCAAAAACGCAGCAAAACGCAGCCAAAAACGCACCAAATCGCGGCAAAAACGCATGCTTTTTTATGCGTTTTTTCGACGCAGGTGCGTTTTTGTGCGTTTTTAGCGGCCAAAAACGCAGCGTCAAAAAGACGCAGTGTGCGAACCTAGCCTAAAACGCGAGACTACACTTTCTATTCTCCTGTCCATGACATGTACAGTAGAATAGACCTTTTTTTTGTTAGTCACCACTTACTTTCGCATGACCCGGCCTGTACTATAGACCCTATGGTGTGGTCCGCTCATGCTTCGGTGTCACTGTCTTTCATTTTGACAGACTTGCGCCCCGGGGAATGGCTATGGTCACTGAACCCGAACTTACTAAAAGATCAGACTTGTCAGTCAACCATTAAGAAGACCATCACAGACTTCTTCGAATTTCATGCCAATGATCCAACCCCCTTACCTCTCCAGTGGGAGACTCTGAAAGGGATGATCCGGGGGGCCTTTATTCAACAGGGAGCCAGACTCAAAAGGGAGAGAACCTGTGAAATAGACAGATTACTGACATCCATTCAACGCATGGAACAGACCCATAAACGGACTCACGACCCTCAGATTTTGACAGACCTGCTTAAAGCTAGATTAGATCTGGGCTCCCTCTTGGATGCAGCGTCCGCCCGTCATCGAGATAGAGGTCGCAGATTTATGTACGAATTTTCCAACAAGCCAGGCAGAGCTCTGGCTAGGTTTCTTAATCCTCGCCTTCCCTCTACATTTATCCGCACCATTAAATCACCTTCGGGCCAGTCAGCACATAAACCTCATGAAATAGTAGATGTGTTTCGAGACTATTATAACGGTTTATATAACCTCAGTGGCCCAGTGGCAGACATGTCCCCAACAAAATTACAAGCGAAAGTTGACGACTATGTTGATAGAACCCCTCTCCCCCCACTGAACCATACGGACTCTCTCATGCTTGATGATCCTTTCAACGAACAGGAGGTCACTGAGGTTATTAAAAATTTGGCCAATGGTAGGAGTCCTGGTCCAGACGGATTTCTGGACAATTTCTATAAACAGTTTGCCTCGGAACTGACACCCTTCTGACTAGGACTTTTAATTCCATATCTTCAGCTTGTCCCTTTGCCGCACAAACCCTTGCGGCCACTATAACTATAATTCCCAAGCCTGGGAAGGACCCTTCTCTGTGCTCCAACTACCACCCTATCTCTCTCATAGGAGTAGATGTCAAGATTTTTGCCAAACTTATAGCCAACCGGTTGTCCCCGCTATTACCTGCCTCAATCCACACTGACCAAACAGGGTTTGTCCAGGGTAGAGAGGCACGCGACAACACTATTAAAACTCTACTTCTCACCTCCCATATGTACAGACAAGAAACTCCAGCCTGCCTCCTATCGATCGATGCCGAGAAGGCATTCGATCGTCTTGATTGGACCTTTTACGCTCATCCTTGAGACAGCTGGGAATCGGTCAAACCATGTTAGAGAGAATTTTTGCCCTATATCATCCCTCAGCGCGAGTCCGAGCCAACAATACTCTATCCTCTCCCCTGCAAATATCTAATGGCACTAGACAGGGGTGCCCTCTCTCACCCCTATTATATGTTATAACTATGGCGCATTTGGCTATATCTCTCCGAAACTCCCCCATTATAAAGGGCTTTGACGTAGGTCAGAAATATTATAAACTTGCCTTATACGCAGATGACCTTCTTCTGTATTTAACGAACCCGGAAATCGCTTTTCCAATTCTTATTCAGGAATTCCATCGCTTTGGCATAGTTTCTAACTTCAAAGTAAACTATTCAAAGACAGAGGCCCTTAATATTTCTCTTCCTACCACACAAGTCAATAGATTAAAGTCCGCCTTCCCATTCAAATGGGAGACCCAATCTATCAAGTATCTGGGGATATCTGTTTCTGCCAATCCAGATGAGTTGTTTAAGGCTAATTATGCCCCATTACTTAACCGAACTCTTGCTGATCTTAATAGATATAACCGGGGCCGACTTTCCTGGTTTGGCCAAATCAATGCCCTTAAGATGGACGTACTCCCGATGTTCCTATATTTATTCCAAACAGTCCCGATAAAGGTTCCCAGACAATATTTCAGACAACTCCAAAGAGCATGTAGCAGGTTTGTTTGGGGGACAGGGAGACCTCGGATTAGATACACTACACTGGTGAGACCTAAATCCAGAGGAGGCGCTGATATACCTGATTTTGAAAAGTACTACCAGAGTGGCCTCCTTACGAGGGTCTTGGACTGGAGATTTAATGTCCTCAATAAACAATGGGTGCGTGTTGAGACTCATCTCTCCCCCCTCCCTCTGACACAGCTCCTATGGGCCCCCCTACAGCATAGAACGGCAATCTCGGGGCTTCAACCTTTGACTCAGGCACTCATGCTTTTCTGGGACAGACATTTGGAGACTTTAAACTTATCACACACACCGGGGAGTATGAGTTCACTTTTTAATAACTTAGACTTTCCCCCTGCAATGGAGAGATCTTCCTTCCTGTGTTGGGACTCCGCGGATGGAGTTACACTGGGACAGGTTGCCAAGAGACTATCTGGGGCGGCGTCTTTTGGGGCTCTACAGGGGACCTGCCCGAAGAGGAGGCTATCCTGGTTGGAATATACTCAATTGACCACATTCCTAAAAAAAAAATTCCCGGGTAATGCTCTATTTTCCCCATCTACATACTTTGAGTCCCTACTCTCACTTAATGTCGCGCCGAAACATGCCATTGCATTGATATACAACCTCTTGTGTGCCGCCCAGTATAAAGGTACCCCAGCATATCTGGAGGCATGGCAAAGAGAACTCCAGATCACGCTGTCGGAACAGGACTGTCTCAAAATTTTTACACTCTCTCATAAAATGTCCATTTCCTGTAGTACACAGGAGAAAAATTTTAAAATTCTTACACGCTGGTATAGATGCCCTGACGCACTGCATAGGATCTTCCCCACGCTACCGGATACTTGCTGGAGGTGCGGAGTCGAAATTGGTACTATGAAACACATATGGTGGGATTGCTCTTTGGTAAGGACATTCTGGGATTCAATTTTTGAAATTACTTTCAAATGTCGGGTATTCGGGTAGCCCCTACACCTCAAATAGCTTTGTTGTCCTTACTCCCTGGGTCTCTCTCTGTAGCCAAAAGAGGTGTCCTGCGTTTCTTTCTCATCGCCGCTCGTATGATTATCCCAAGACATTGGAAGACAACTACAACCCCCTCTGTGAGGGAACTTTTGGAGGAGATGAATAGAATGGAACGTATGGAGTCCCTGATGGCAGACGATAGTGACAAATGGGATAAACATGCTGGCACCTGGTCTTCCTGGTTCCTTTTCCGAGATACTTCGGATTATACGTTTTGGCTCAGTTAGGGGGCTTTGCAGGGGTCTTTCCTCCTGCAGGTTCATGTAGCTGATATTTGCAACATACAACTGGGTTCGTATATCTCTGCGGCAGAGCTCTTTGGACACCCGACCCACCCCTATCCACTCCTATCTATCCCCTCTCCTCTCTCACCCTCTTCTCTTACTTGTCTCTATCTTTCTCTTCCTTCTTTCCTCTTACTGACCTATACTATAGTCCTATAGCCTTTACAGTTAATATAGATATCCATAATATTGCTGTAAGACGTTATGCCATAATAAGGTCTAACCTAAGTTTAAATGTTCTATCTGCTTTATCTTCTTATTTGACTACTCTTAGTTGACTATTCTTATCCTTATGATAATATTCTTCTAGTACAGTATTGTTTGGTTGAACCGAATGTCTAGATAAATTTCAACATCTGTACTACTACATCTTACATGTGCTGTAAGCAATATCTTGTTTATTATACCTTTAAATTCAATAAAAATTATTTACTGGGAAAAAAAAAAGTGGGTAACAATCGTTTGGGTCAAAATGTTGGAATTACCTCTTGAAAAAGGGAGAAAATTGATGCTAAAGCAACATTTTTGAGAAAAAAAATGTCAATTTTCAATATGACAACGTAACGTTAACAAAATCTGTGAAGTACCTGTGGGTCCAAAATGCTCACTATACCCGTAGATAGAAGCCTTAAGGGGTCTAGTTTCCAAAATGGGGTCACTTGAGGGGGGTTTCTGCTGTTTAGGTACCTTAGGGGATCTGTAAATGCAACATGGTGCCCGCAATCTATTTCAGCCAAATTTGCTTTCCAAAATTCAAATATTGCTCCTTTCATTCCAAGCCCTCCCATTTGCACAAACAAAGGTTTCTGACCACATGTGGGGTATTGGCGCGTTCATAAGAAAGTGGGTAACAAAGTGTGAGGTCCAATTTTTTGGTGTTATCTCTTGAAAAAGTAAGAAAATTAGTGCTAAAGCAACATTTTTAGGTAAAATGTTAATTTTTATTTTTTTTCATTCCACATTATTTTAGTTCCTGTGAAGCACCTGAAGGGTTAATAAACTTCTTTGATGTGACTTTGAGTACCTTGAGGGGTGCAGATTTTAGAGTGGGGTCACTTTTGGGTATTTTCTGTCACTTAGGCCTCTCAAAGTCACTTCAAATGGGATGTGGTCCCTAAAAAAATGGTTTTGTAAATTTTGTTGAAAAATGGGAAATTGCTGATGAACTTTGAACCCTTCTAACTTCCTAACCCCAAAAAATTTTGTTTCAAAAATTGCGCTGATGTAAAGTAGACATGTGGGAAATGTTACTTATTAACTATTTTGTGTGACATAACTCTCTGGTTTATGGGCATAAAAATTAAAAGTTTGTAAATTGCAAAATTTAAAATTTTTTGGTCAAATTTCAGATTTCACAAATAAAATAAAAAAATCATCCTAAATTTACCTCTAACATGAAGCCCAATATGTCACGAAAAAACATTGTTAGAATCACCGGGATCCATTGAAGCGTTCCAGAGTTATAGCCTTATAAAGGGACACTGGTCAAAATTACAAAAAATGCCTGGGCATTAAGTACAAAACTGGCTTCGTCCTTAAGGGGTTAAAGATAACGAAGATTTTTCCTTGAAATTAAAGGAATGGTGGACGGAGTTTATGGTACATAATGATCAGCATAAAGACACACCTATGTTATTATGGGACACGGCGAAGGCAGTATTACGGGGCAGAACGATAGCACATGTTTCCTAGTTGAAGAAAAAGGCTCAACTTAAATTTACTGAAACCTGCCATAAATTGAGGGAAGCATATACTTCTTTTCAAAAGCATCCTGATAGGGACCATAGAGATAGATGGGTATTAGCCCAAAGGGCTTTTAATGGGTGAGCGGAAAAACGGGAACAAATGGCTAGGTCAATGCAAGAAGCTACATTACATCGCTTTGGAAATAAAGCAGGGAAAATACTGGCCAATTTAGCGAAAAATAGGATTATAACTTAGGGACCCTTGCAAATAAAAAATCAAAAGGGGGAGATACACAAAAACCCTAAGACAATAATTGAGACTTTGGGCACGTATTATAGAAACCTTTTATTCGTCGGAAAAGCGAGACATATTTCCCGATAATAATCTTTTATCTAAAGTGACACTACCTCGACTCACAGAAGAGCATCGCACTTTTCTGAATGCCAAAATTACGGGGGAAGAAATATTGGGGACAATCAACTCCATGCACAATTATAAAGCCCGTGGCCCTGATGGATTTACGGGAGAATTCTATAAAACAGTAAAGGAAGAGATCTTACCTACATTACTAGAGCTGTATAATAGCATATTAGACGGTAATGCGTCTTTCCAAAATAATAACCGGGCATATATAAAATTGATCCCTAAACAGGGGAAGGACCCGAAGGATCCTGGTTCGTACAGGCCCATATCACTTATCAACCTAGATATGAAGATAATGTCAAAGATTATGGCAAATCGTCTAGCTATAATTCTTCCCCAACTGATTTCCCCAGCACAGGCCGGTTTCATTCAGAAAAGATCAGGGACACTAAATATTAGAAAAGTTCTTCTTGTCCTGGATAGGGTTAACCTTCGGCCTCTAAAAGGAGAATCTCCCGCTTTGCTTACAATAGATGCCAAGAAAGCCTTTGATAATATTGAGTGGTCATGGCTTTATAGAGTTCTAGATGAAATGCGTTTTTCGGGGTCATTTTATACCTACATTAGAGAAATTTACACAAATCCGAAGGCTCAAGTATACATTCCAGGATATCTGTCAGCCCCTTTTCCGTTACTGAAAGGAACCAGACAGGGTTGCCCCCTTTCCCTATTACTTTTTAATCTGGCTCTGGAACCATTGGTACGATTGTTATCTACACATAGCACCTTCCAGGGTATTTCTGTAAATAATAGGCAAATTCAGTCAGCTTTTTTTGCGGATGATATTTTGCTTTTCCTTTCGAATCCAGCTCAGCAGGTCCCCGAGATTTTACAAATTTTGCGAGAGTTTGGAGCGTACTCAGGCTTCAAGATTAATGCGTCAAAGTGCGAACTTCTATACCTGGGAGGGACAAATGTTCAAACACGGAAGCAGAACCCTTTTGAAGGAATTACATTGGCTAAGTCATATATCACATACTTGGGAGTTAAAATAGGTAAGGTTCCTGCAACCCTTTATAGTCTAAACTATCCACCCCTTCTGAGCCAAATAGAGCAAGATCTTAAAAGATGGCACAACCTTCCATTGAACCTAATTGGTAGAGTCCACCTAATTAAGATGATGTCGATATCAAAATTAAAGTATCATCTTCAAACACTTCCCCTGCTTCTCAAGTATAAAGATATTGTCCAGCTAAATAGAGCTTTTTCACACTTCATTTGGAGGGGGAAACGCCATCGTATAGGGCTTAAGAAGTTGATGGCATCTAAGGTTCATGGAGGTCTGAGTTTGCCGAACATTCGGGGTTACAATATAGCCTGTTTGACTAGATATATATTGGATTGTATTAAAGGCTCTAGGCATTATTCAGCGTTGGAGCTTGAGAGAGACTATGCACAACCTTGGGATCTGGTGGCATTACTTCATACTAGGCAGGCTAATCTCCCAGTAAAAATCAAGCACTCTTCCTTATTTAAAGATACGATTGCAGCGTGGAAGGCGTTGAGGAAAAATTACAAACTTCCCCATAAAATATCCAAATACTTGCCTATATGGGGGAATCTGGAGTTTGTGCAGGGGACAAGCAATAAGCTGTTTGGAGAGTGGAAGGTGAGGGGTATAAGGACTGTTGCTCATCTCTTGCACACCTCAGAGCCTAGATGGTTGAGTAGAGACGAAATTATAGCGCAGTATGGCTTGGGGCCTAACCAACTAATCCAATATGACCAAGTGAGATATAGTATTATGACTCAGTTACATGATGTGACCCAGGAGGTAGTATTTAACTCTTGATTGTCTGGTAAAGAACTCAATAACTTCATCATCTATCTCTTTTCTTTATGGAGCTATGCTTGATCTACTAATAGGACAGCACCCGGAAGGTTTATTTAAATCTTGGGAAAAACAATTTGAGGACCCGTCTATGGGGGTAAAAATTACGGGAGGGTGGAATGCTCTTCGTAAATCAATTTTAAATGAGCATTGGCGAGAAACCCAATTTAGAATTATGCACAAGGCAATTTATGGTTTTAATCTCCCTCCATCAGCAACAAAGCCAGGCGTACATTTTGCCCTAAATGTAAGAGTAGTGGAACTGATCTCCTTCACGGGTTGTGGTCCTGCCCCCATTTGAGTCCATTATGGTCACAGATCAAAAGTTGTATACAAAAGGTGTGGGGTCTTGAAGTTCGGCTCTCACCTGGGTTCGCTATTTTTCACCATTGGGAGGAGGGGAACGATACTAAAGGGAAGATGACTAACCCACCCAGACTTATACATGTGATACTTCTGGCAGCCAAGAGAGCGATACTTAAAAATTGGTTGGAGTCTAGGGTCTCCACGATTGAAGAGATCTTGGGTCAGCTCATGCATCTTCTTGAAATAGAAGGATTGGATGCAGAAAGGAGGGCGGATAGAATACAACAGCACTTTAACAAATGAAAGAAATTCATACTGGCCTATTGTACTCGGGATGAGATAGTCAGGATTATGTCACCTTTCAAGGACACAGTCTGGTATCATACTGAAAAATTGAAGGATACATTGGATGGCTTGGAGGTGGGGGAGGAAGGGCCGATAGGTGACTAAAAGGAGAGGGGGAAATAACCGATTTGAGTGGGACTTCTTTATTGTATGTCATTACCATGTTCACAAGGGTTCAATGGGGGGAATGATAAGAATGTTGGGTTAAGGGGTCGCTGCTTTCCTTTGCTTTATCTTGCCATGTTACGGTTATTGATTCTAAAAACTGGTATGGAATTTGAGATGATCAAACATGACAATGTAATGTTTTTGAATTGAATTTACAATGCTGAATTCGCTTATGCCAGTGTTATGTTATTGAAAAATTTGAATAAAAATATAGTTAAAAAAAAAAAAAATGGCTGAGAAAATCAAAGGCCGTAAACCTAGCTGTATCAGAGTTAATGCTGGCGACATTAATGGTCGCCAACGTTGACGGGGTGAGTGCCGCCATCAAGATTGATCGAGCTCGACAGCCAGCTTTTTCCCACCCCCACCAACACACTCATCCTGTTCACCCTCTGGCGAGGCCATACGCTTCAGGTATACTGACAAATCCATGCTTTTATCACACACCCTTTTGTCCGGTGATTTTGAGGTGATCTCCCCCTCCAAGGAGGATTCTCCCGGCGGGGGGATCCAGCATCCCCAGAAGCCCCTACGTCTTTGTCCGCTACCACCGGCACCGTGCCCTTGTCCCTCCCACCTGGGCAGGAAGGGATGTGTTCATCCAGGGCCTGGTACCGGTTGGAGATGGCTACCAGAGGTGAGGTGGCAGAAGCCTCCGTTGGTAGCCTGGACTGAGTTGATGGAACCGTACCAGGAGGGTCGTCCAGGATAGATGTCCCTGAGGGGTCCCACTCCAGAGAAGCATTCCTGGACTCCCTCTTCCTGGCTCCCCTCCTGGTTTTCTCTTGTTGTCCTTCTTTTTACGGTGTTTCTTTTGCCATGCTTGCACATCCTCTTCCTGATCTTCACTGGAAGAGGAATGTGAGGCATTTGCCTCCTCCTGTTTTCTCAACCTCCTCTCCTCCTCATCTAGCTCGCTACCCAAGTCCTCAGCTGCAGGTGCCCCAGAGGTAGAGGGCAAAGTCATCACACCTCGCTCCTTCTCCCTCTGACGTTGTTCCTGTTGCCTCACTCGTGAGGGGGGCATACTCTTACTCTTCAGAGAACCCTTACTCTTTTCACCTCTGCTAGTACCTTCCCGCGCCAACTACTCAGCACCCTGTGCAACTGTGGCAGGACGAAGGACCACATTGGCGAAAGAGCATGGGCAACAGCTAAACGGGTGACCCAGATCCCCACACAGGTTACACCGAATGGCCTTACACGTGGCGGCAGGATGGTCATGTGCACCACACAATGCACACTTCTGTACCTTACAAGCGGCACTGATAGTGGCAGGGGCTTCCGTACTTGTGATAGACCTTCGGCTGCCCCTGATAGTGTATCAGGATCCGATCCTTCCCCAGGAACGTTGAGGGAGGGATGTGGGCAACAGAGTTTCCCGAAACTTTCAACTTTACCATGAAAGTCCAGCCACCAGTCCAGTAACCAAATTGATCCCGCACTTTATCGGGGACCTGGACCACCTCGCCATAACGGCTGATCCAGATCATGATGTCAACACAAGAAAGTAACACGTTAGCTGTAATTACGGTCACCTTCTTAACTGTGTTCTGCCGAGAAACTGCCTCTACCTTGATGTTATGCCATGCAGGGGTATTCTTGGCCAGCTCATATCGAGACCAGAAGAGTTCCAAGCCTTCTGGAGTCATGAAACTGGGCTCAAAAACGGTAGTGCCAAAAGGCTGGACAAAACCAGCCAGGTCGTGACCCTTAAAGCCTATTCCCGATAAAAGGTAAGCTATTCTGTCCCTGCAATTCCAGGGACATGCTTCATCGCTCAAGGTGGACCATCGGAAATGGACCATGTTCTTAGTGGCACTTCCTCGCCCCGCTGTGGGGAGGGAGCACACCATGGGTCCCTCCCGTTCTCTATCTTGGAAGGCTGTCAAACCATGTCTCTTTATCCAAAAAGACAGGTCCACCACCCCCTCCCCTACTGTCAAGGTTTCCTCTCCCTTTTTCAGGGCACTCAGGAGACGCTGTTGCAAATCGCCGGCCCCAAAATCATCGGACAAAGCCTCAGCCACTCTCCTTGCACCACCCTGTAAAAGTTTTGTTTGGTTATCTTGCAATCCCGAGATAATCGTCTCCATGCTCCACCCATTTTTGCACCGGGCTAGGTGCCACCACTGGGGGAGCAGTGGAACCCGCAACATTCTCTCCCCCCTCTTTCTCTCTTCCTGCAGTTTCTCCTTCCTCTCACGCTTAGCATTATCCACAGCAGCCAAAGCCGAAAGAACTTCCATATCCGTTATATCAACCACAACACCAGCCGCATCCCCTGATGTATTCACCAAATGCACACTTGCCGGGACGGGTTCGATTTCC
Organism: Anomaloglossus baeobatrachus; assembly: GCF_048569485.1. Lineage (NCBI taxonomy): Eukaryota > Metazoa > Chordata > Amphibia > Anura > Aromobatidae > Anomaloglossus > Anomaloglossus baeobatrachus. The sequence continues at coordinate 223,724,789 of NC_134355.1, forward strand.
AGTTCTATTTGTGCCAGAGATATCGGGGGATCTGCCTTCTTCACCCCCGGAACCCTGGCACCACCTTTCTCCCCTTGTTCAGGGGGGCTTTTTTCCCTTTTTCCCTCCTGTCCCCTTCCCCCCACTCCAGAAACTACCAGGCCCTGTGGGAGAGGAAGAGACGGGAAATCTGCCACACTGTTTATGTTGGGAACAGGGGCCCGCACAGGGCCCTCTTCTGGCCTTGCTTGACACTCCGCTCCCCATCAGACATGTGTCCCCGGCCCACCGATGGACCCTGGGGCACATGCTTCCTAGGACTGGCTCATGAGGTGGGGGCCTCCATGTCAGACATAGATGTATATCTGTACGCCACCACTTCCCGCATCTTCGTAGCCGGGGTTTTTTTTTCAGTTTTTCCTCCGGCACCTCATCCCCAAAACAAAATTGCGATAACTCCACTGGGGACTCCAGGTGCCAGATTTCTCGTAATAGCCCATCCCCCTCAGAGGAGGATGAGCTATATGTGTCCATGTCCTCCTCCTGACCCCCATGTGCCTTCTGTCCTGGGCACATGGAGGTGTTGCTTCCGGAAACACTGCTGTACAGTTTGTCTTTACTTTTATCTCTATCTTTATCTTTAACAGGGCAGCTGGCGACTGCAGGACGGTTGTCCTCCTCCTGGCCACATCTTTTTACCATGGGCACGGCAGTAGCCTCCCAGATCCCTGAACCGCCACTTTCTACCGGCTCCCCCTGCTTACCATTGCTAGGGGAAACCCGCCCACTCACATCAGCGCCGCCTATATTCTCGGCAGCGCTGTTAGGCTGGGTTCGCCCTTCCCTGCAGTCGCTAGCCTCACTGGCCTCAACAGGGGGCATGGTGCCGGTGGAGGGGGCCATACGGCTCTGTGGCTCACCCTCCATTGAAGAACCCCCCACCATCCGTGACGTCACTTCCAGTGGTGTCACTTCCGGTGACGGCACTTCCGGTCTTGGGGATGCCACATGGAGGGCCGCCGCAACACTGCCACATGGAGATGCAGCAGTATTTGGCGCTGCCACGGTTAGTACACCTTCCTGTCCTGGACTCCCCGACGCTGCACTGACACAAGGAGCGGGACCACACCCAGCTGAGAAGATAAAACAGACCCCCCAGCCGAAGACCCCGAAGGGAGTTACCACACCTCTGGCTTCCGGTCGTCATTCTGCAGCTTCTCCATGAAGGAACCCGAACTCCTAAGGATGCCCTCATGGAGAGTGCCGACCGCCTCTAGTTCGGCCCGGAGGGCCCTGACCATCGCACCGTGTTCCTCCCGATATTGCTTAGCGCAGTGGTCCCGGAAGGCATCCTTCAACCATTCCCACAAATTACACATTTGTCACCCCATTTCCTCAAACTTCTGGAACATACGCCCAATCCTCTTGGCGTATGCTCCGGTGTCCTCATTGGGGTCCAGGGCACCCCAACACTGCTCCACTGCTACCTTTGTTGCCTGGGCCCGCCATGGCCCCCTTCCCTCGACCACTGCTAGTGGTGACCCCAAATCCGGGTTTCTCCAGGCTGGGGTCCTGGGTCCTCCTCGGGCTGGGGTCCAGGATCTTCTCCAGGCTGGAATCCTGCCGGGCCATTTGCTTCCTGGTCCTCTGGGATCTCCGTAATGGCTCCTCTGGTCTTGCTTCCCCATCCCCCACAGATGGTAACCTGGGCCTGGGCCTCCATGGCCTGCCCACGCAGGCTGTCTCCTCTCTGGGGAAGAGGAGACAGCCAGGTCGGTTATGGTGTGGAAGTCCTGGAGCTCAGAAACAAACAGCCGACACCCAGCAGCTCCATTAGCAGAAAGACACAGGCTCCTCTCCACTACAGACGCTGGATTGGCCCCCACAGTCCCTAGACCTCAACTGAATCAAACACTTGTGGGTAGAATTGAAGAAAAGCTGTATACATACTTAAGTGAGTCGACCAGTATGCGCCAACATTGGGAACATGTAGAAAAGACCTCTGATCAGATTTCGGTCAAGACATGCTTGAAACTGATTGAGAGCGTGCCCAGAAGGATTCAAGAAGTGTTGAAAGTCAAAGGTGGATTTATAAAAAAGTAATAAAATAATAGAAAGAAAAAAAATTATTTTTAGGAGCAAAACTGTAACAATTCAGTGACCTGAAAAGAATCTGCATAACTACTCATATGCTATGTATTTCCTGTATGAGTTGGCGGTAACATGACTGCATATATGTGTTTCCACATTTAGTTTCCAGAGACTACAATCTATACTATAAAAATTGAAACATGATGAGTTTCTAAAATAGACTTTTTATACCCCTATTGTGATACGTTAATACCCTTAAGTGCTTTACACGAGACGATCTATCGTGCGATAGATCGTCGGGGTCACGGTTTTTGTGACGCACATCCGGCATCGCTTGCGACGTCGGCCTGTGTGACACCTCCTAGCGACGCAGTATCGCTCACAAATCATGAGTCGTGTACTCGTCGCTAGGTTTCATAAAATCGTTTATGAAACATGGCACCGGTTGTTCATCGTTTCCGTGGCATTACACGTTGCTCTGTGTGACACCACGGGAAAAATGAACACAGCTTACCTGTATCCCGCGGCTATGTGGAAGGAAGGAGGTGGGCGGGATGTTTACATCCCGCTCATCTCTGCCCCTCCGCTTCTATTGGCCGGCCGCCGCGTGACGTTGCTGTGACGCCGAACATCCCTCCCACTTCAGGAAGTGGATGTTCGCCGCCCTCAGCGTCGTTGCACGGGAGGTAAGTACATGTCACAGGGGGTTAACGAGTTTGTGCGCCACGGGCAATCAATTGCCCGTGACGCACAAACGACGGGGGTGGGTACGATCGATCGTGAAATCGCACGATCGGTCTTCCCTTGTAAAGCAGTCTTTACTGTATTCACATTGGTAGCTATATGAAAAAACTTTTTTTTTAATTGTTTTGTTTTTATCTGTTTGGGAATCTATTTATAGAAACTAATCATGTTTCGATTTTAATTGTATAAATAAGAGTACGTTTTATAAAGTGTATACACTGTGACTAGTACTGGGTAATTGGTGAATAATTTATGTAATTTCCATACTTTAAGTCACATGCTAACAAATCTTATTTGGCTTCTGTTAATTTTCTTTTATTGAGAGCGGCTGAAAAAGACTAGACAATGGTGAGAATAACTGTGGAAAGAAAAGGCACAAATAGGGTTTTACCCGGTATGACACGTGGGGGCAAGTGTGGGTTAGAACACACACCTGATGGGGTTGTGCAAGTCACAACCCCTATGAAGGCACGTAGTAAATGTGGAAGGCAGCGGTCCCGCAGTGTAGAGATTATCCAAAAGGTAGAGGAGAAAACAGGTTTGAAATACCGCGCCAAACCACAGGGAATCCAGATGCTTTTTAGTAAATCCCTTTCTTTATTTTTTACTGATAGTCTTTCTTTGTACATTGTCCTGATGATGAGGACGGATGTATCCTCGAAACGCGAGACCTGTGTAAAAAATAAAGAAAGGGATTTACTAAAAAAGCATCTGGATTCCCTGTGGTTTGGCGCGGTATTTCAAACCTGCTTTCTCCTCTACCTTTTGGAAAAAGACTAGACGGCACGTGTATGCAAACATGCAAATTGCATACATGTATTCACGTGACAGCCCACTTGCATAGGAAATCATAACGGTGTGTGCATTGCAGTTTCCGAATTAAGCACTTTTAAGTCATAACGTGCCTGCAGACTTTATTTCAGCCGAGAAAAGCCCTTTAAGTTTGTTGCTATTTAGTTGCATATTACCCAACTGCTCCCAGTGTAAAAATGTAGGGTTCATTAACTCCTTCACCACCGGGCAATTTTCCGCTTTTCGTTTTCATTTTTCCTCTCCTTCCTCCAAGAGCCATAACTTTTTTATTTTTCTCTCAATCTTGCCATATGAGGGCTTGTTTTTTGTGGGTCGAGTTGTACTTTTGAATGAAACCAGGAAAGAAGGAAAAACAACAGGATCCAGCGGATATAAAAATATTCTTTGTCTTCAAGTAAAAAACAATCCTTTATTTCAAACTTTCATTAAAAATTTTTTTTTAGCATTCTACAGCATGGGGCAGAAAAAAACATATATAGAAAGAGGTGGAAATGCATCGGACTACGCGTTTCAGCTTAAGCCTTCATCATGGTCCAACATAAAACTGAGTGTTTTGCCATGTATTTAAAAAAGGTGTTCACCTTCCAAAGGTAACAGGGTGGAGATTAATTAAAATCAAGGGTGTGATTTCCTAACAGAGCACACACCCTTATAGAAATGCAGTAGTAACAAGAAGGATTTGCGGGGCACTACTTTCACTGAGGACTGTCCACATCAAACAATCAGCAGCTAGTTATAGAAAGTACACGCGGTGCTATTGATCTCTGCTGCGACCAGAGGAGACTTCCAGGTCGGACTATACTGAATACAGCTGCGGGGTGCTTGTTCCAAAAGCATCAGAGCATAGAACATTAAGCAAAGGAAGAAAAAAGGAACGGCACTCACCGGTAATTGCTGTGAAGTGTTCAGGTTTATTTCATGGTCAGAGGATACATGCTTCGGCGTTACAGGGAGGGAATGAGGATGGTTAGCACAAAAAGACTACGGCCGTTTCGCCCCTGTAGGTGGGGCTTCAACAGGTCTTACCCTACCCTGTAAGACCTGTTGAAGCCCCACCTACAGGGGCGAAACGGCCGTAGTCTTTTTGTGCTAACCATCCTCATTCCCTCCCTGTAACGCCGAAGCATGTATCCTCTGACCATGAAATAAACCTGAACACTTCACAGCAATTACCGGTGAGTGCCGTTCCTTTTTTCTTCTTTTGCTTAACCCTTATAGAAATCCAACTGCCTGTAACTGTTACGTCACCGCCGGAGTCTGCTCCAGCGACTTTTGCTCCGATCGCCAGGCGACGCCGTGTTCCTGCCGTGGATGGTGCTGGTGATGGGAGAGGAGTCGATGCCAGTGGCATCGGTGGGCGCAGGCTCCGATCATCCACTGGGCTGGGTTATCTTGGGATCTGCAGTATCGCTGGCTGACTGTGGGTGGCATGTGTCTTCCAGCTGAAGTTGCCAGCGTTCAGCTACAGCCAATGGGAAGACACCACACCCTTCTTATTCTCCCTCCTGTCACGTGACCACTGCCAGAGATAGTTCTGATTTCCTGGCTCCTGGTCCGCCCTATTTTGTTTTGCGATTCCTGTGTGCTGACTTCTGCGTGTTTCCTGACTACCCTTCTGCCTGCTGTTTTTGTACCTCGCTGCCTGATCCGGATTTGACCTCTGCTCCGTTTTCTGATTACGTCCTTGTCTGCTGATTCTGTCCCTGTTCTGCTATTCCTGGTTTGATCCTGCCTGACGACTACTCTCATCGGACTGCAGCCTTCCACAGGTAGTGATCTCCAGGGCCTTGTGTAATTCCAAATCCCTGTATAGGGGTTAAAGGGTTTCAGGGTTCTGGGGGTCCTGCTTGGTGAGTGGCTTCCCTCTAGTCTGTCCATTACATCCCCCCTGAGTCTGTTGATCCAGGCAGGCGTTACATTATCTCTGGCCCATCTAACAAGGAGAGAAAAAAAATGGATTTTCTCCATGCTGTGCTAAACTAGGTGCACACCCTTTCTGGCCTTGTACATGGACTTACACAGCAGGTGCAGGATCTCAGGTCTGCTCAGGCTCAAGCCCCTGCAGCACCTACCTCATCGTGTCCAGAGTCCCATCGACTGCAAGGGAGCAGATCACGTTGTGGAGCCGAACATGGAGTGCCTGGATCTCAGAGGCAATCGCTTCCAAAGGAGCAGCAGCGCCTGAGTGGGCCCCAGGATACTCACTCAGGCACCCAGGTACTTCCTGCAGACCCTATGAGGTTAATGTTACCTGTCCAATTGTCTCACCAGGGAAAATCTTTACGGTTGCAGGCCTTCATTGATTGTGAATCTGCAGCTAATTTCTTAGACGCTATTGTAGAAAAAGAACTGGGTTTGCCTTTGCTAAGATTGAATGCTCCCATTAGAATATCTGCTATTGATAGTACACCTCTCACACAGGTGTGGTTACTTTTGTAACTCCAGAGATCTCCATGCTTGTGAGAGCTCTGCATGTAGAAACTGTGTCATTTTTTGTTCTTGAGAATCTGATGTCAGCAGTGGTATTGGGCATGCCATGGCTGCGCAAACATAACCCGGTCATAGACTGGCACCAGGGTGAGATTGTGCGCTGGAGCCCTGAGTGTCAGGAGACGTGCATGTCTTTATCTGTTAACTTGACTAAAGCTGAACCTATTTTCATACCTCATGCATTCAGGGATTTTGCTGATGTGTTTTCGGTATCTGAATCTGAAAAATTACCTCCGCACAGAGATTATGACTGCCCCATAGATTTGGTCCCCAATTCCCGACTCCCCAAGGGTAAAATGTATAATCTTTCTGATCCGGAACGTCAGGCCATGAAAGATTATAGTTTAAAGATAAAAAAGGGTATACCAATGAGGGATCACCACAACATCAATATATTCAGAAAAAGACTTTATTGCAAGAAAAGTGGAACCATATATCTCCACCCTAGGAGTGAGGCACACAGAGAAACATAATTAAAAACACTTAAAAAGCCAAAGGCATAATGAACCCGACCTGCCAGGAACCAATGTAATAAATACACAATAAATATACAATACAGAGAGCTCCCCTACGCATAGAATGAATGCCTGACCATAGAGATGTTGGGTCAAGTTGGTGTATAATGCTTTAAATGGTATAGTGAACCGCACAGTCTGTGGTCCAATAAGAGAACTAAGTCTGGCACTATATTAGAGAACAAACACTAATAAAGTACAAAATAATCTGTTATTACATGCATTACAAACTTAAACGATGTAGCAAAATTGTCAGGTATACCCACAGGGCTGTACAGTACAAATCAATAATCAAGGAGTGGTAGGGAGAGAGAGGGTTCCTGGCGTGGTAACCCCACGCGTATCACCACTTGAGACAGTGGCTTCCTCAGGGGAAAAAGAAGGCAGTGCTCAGTTTCCCTGTGTGCTCTATTTAAAAGAAGTAAATCAGCACTCACCAGTGTTGCAGCTTTAGTGTCCTTATGCATTTGCAGAACTCCGATGGTGGCCGCCATCTTGTTTGGATCACATGACATGCAAGCCTCCTCCCCCGTCTGCTACTGCACATTTGCTAGACGTCATTACATTAGGTACTATCAAAGTTCACTTTTACACAGCGTATGATGTTATGTATAGGAAGTGCTGACATATACTGTAGCGGCGTTCTAGAACAGAGCAATACATGCTTAATCAGGCATGCAGGCTTATACAACGCAGGCGCACTTTCACTTAGCTGCTTGTATAGAGCAGTACGCATGCGTTAGGAGATAAGGTATCCCCTGTTGTTTATAGGGAGAGCTAATAGTGCGGTAAATTAACCCTTTCCAGGGTATTTCCTGAATCCAAGTGGATAAGGGGTTTAAAGCCCTAACTAGTTCATAGAAATTAGAGGTAGAACACAGCCCTAGGAGAGGTCCACAATAGCAAACCATACTGCCACATTTATATACACATATATGGCCTGTTGTTTATGCACAAAAGGGGGAGGGGGGCCCACTTATATCCTGGTGTAGGAATCTCCAAAACAGGGGAAAGAGAACAATTCCCAGCAGAGTGTATAGTAGAGGACCCATGCTCCAAAGAGCATAGGGGTCTATATAAACATGAAGACCAGTTGTCATAACATTAACACATAAGCCAGATAGCTCCCACCCAACTTGGTAGGTACATATGGTCGTATAGCTTGCCTGTCGCCGGTCGAGAATAGATATAATATTAGGTAGCTATTCATCTCTTATCTTCCATTCATAAAATCCAATCTGTAGTGGGGGAAACAAGGGCGCAATAGGGTCTTACCCGATATTTAGGGTATGAGAATAAAGATGGATGCACTCACCTGGTCCGGTTGTGACAGTCACAACCCCTATGATAGCGTATTGGAGTGCTGAGCTGGTTCCAGCTGCGGCCCCGTCAAAAATAGTAGCTGAAAAACGGAGATAAAAGGGGACGGGTTTTTCAGCCGCGCTATGAACCACCATGGTTCATAGCGCGGCTGAAAAACCCGTCCCCTTTTATCTCCGTTATTCATAAAATCCAGGCACACTCTAAGGTCCACGAATATACATGAGTGGCCAGACAGTATATATATATATATATCAATTTGAAAAAAAGGAGGTGATTATCCTAGATATATTAATTCACCCGCGCTAGATATTTGCCAAACATAAGTTTGTAAAGAACAAAATACAAGATGGCAGTCCGTGCTCACAGGGCATAGGGACCGTGTATAAAGATGCAATCCAAATGCCATACCTTTGTCGCAGGTGCCACATGACCCCCGTCTAGTCAGGTAGGTTCACATGGTCAAAACCCTAGATATTACGAGTGAAAAAAGAAGATTATTGCCCTAATTATGTTGGTTGGGACCCACTAGATATTCGCCAATTGGTAAAGGACATGATATGTAATGGCAGCTCATGCTCGCAAGGGCATGGGGACCATATGGAAATATGCAATCTAATTGCCATATCATAGACGCAGGTGCCAGGTGACCCGTCCTTGGTCAGACAAATATGTATGGTCATGAACCATAGAGATCATAGGTCGAGATGAAGTATAATGTTAAGTCATCACTTATTACACAACCCTATATAGGATCCAAAGGTACTCCCATAACAACAGGGGGAGAAGACTACGCAAGTTTGGATATACAAATCGGAGTGAGATAATATTTCCTAAGCATATAGATCAGACCAGACTAGCTATTTTGGCAAGCAGAAGTTTCTAAAAGACAAGATGTACAATGGCAGTCCATGTTCACAGGGCCATAAAGACCATGTATCAAGTTGACATCCAGTAACTATACCGTATTGACGCACATGCCAGATAGCTCACACCCAACTTGGTAGGTGCATATGGTCATATAGCTTGCCTATCGCCGGTCAAGAATAGATATAATATTGGGTAGCTACTCATCTCTCATCTTTCATTCACAAAATCCAGGCACACTCTGAGGCCCACAAACATACATGAGTGGCCAGACAGTATATATGTATCAATTTAAAAAGGAAGTGATTGTCCTAGATATATTAATTCACCCGCGCTGAATATTTTCCAAACATGAGTTTGTAAAGGACGAAATACAGTATGGCAGCCCATGCTCACAGGGGCATAGGGACCATGTATAAAGATGCAATCCAAATGCCATAACCTAGTCGCAGGTACCACGTGACCCCAATCTAGTCAGGTAGGTCCACATGGTCAAAAACCCTAGATATTGCTAGTGAAAAAAGAAGAAGATTATTGTGATAAGTATGTTGGTTAGGACCCTCTAGATGTTCACAAATTGGTAAAGGACATAATATGTAATGGCAGATCATGCTCGCCAAGGGCATGGAGACCATATATAAATATGCATTCTAATTGCCATACCATAGTCGCAAGTGCCAAATGACCCATGCCTGGTCAGGCAAATATAAATGGTCATGAACCATAGAGATCATAGGTCGAGATGAAGTATAATGTTAAGTCATCACTTATTACACAACCCTATATAGGATCTAAGGGTACTCCCATATCAAGAAGGGGAGGAGGCTACGCAAGTTTGGATATACAAATTGGAGAAAGATAATACTTCCCTAAGCATATAGATCAGACCAGGCTAGCTATTATGGCAAGCAGAAGTTTCTAAAGAGCAAAATATACAGTAATAGTCCATGTTCACAGGGCCATATAGACCATGTACAGTTAGGTCCAGAAATATTTGGACAGTGACACAATTTTCGCGAGTTGGGCTCTGCATGCCACCACATTGGATTTGAAATGAAACCTCTACAACAGAATTCAAGTGCAGATTGTAACGTTTAATTTGAAGGTTTGAACAAAAATATCTGATAGAAATTGTAGGAATTGTACACATTTCTTTACAAACACTCCACATTTTAGGAGGTCAAAAGTAATTGGACAAATAAACCAAACCCAAAAAAAAATTAAAGGTAGAACACAGCCCTAGGAGAGGTCCACAATAGCAAACCATACTGCCACATCTATATATACATATATGGCCTGTTGTTTATGCACAAAAGGGGTAGGGGGGGCCCACTTATATCCTGGTGTAGGAATCTCCAAAACAGGGAAAGAGAACAATTCCTAGCAGAGTGTATAGTAGAGGACCCATGCTCCAAAGAGCATAGGGGTCTATATAAACATGAAGACCAGTTGTCATAACATTAACACATAAGCCAGATAGCTCCCACCCAACTTGGTAGGTACATATGGTCGTATAGCTTGCCTGTCGCCGGTCGAGAATAGATATAATATTAGGTAGCTATTCATCTCTCATCTTCCATTCATAAAATCCAGGCACACTCTAAGGTCCACGAATATACATGAGTGGCCAGACAGTATATATATATATATATATATATATATATATATATATATATATACATATATCAATTGAAAAAAAGGAGGTGATTATCCTAGATATATTAATTCACCCGCGCTAGATATTTGCCAAACATGAGTTTGTAAAGAACGAAATACAAGATGGCAGTCCGTGCTCACAGGGGCATAGGGACCGTGTATAAAGATGCAATCCAAATGCCATACCTTTGTCGCAGGTGCCACATGACCCCCATTTAGTCAGGTAGGTTCACATGGTCAAAAACCTAGATATTACGAGTGAAATGGGGCATGGGGACCATATGGCAATATGCCATCTAATTGCCATATCATAGACGCAGGTGCCAGGTGACCCGTCCTTGGTCAGGCAAATATGTATGGTCATTTTTGTGTCTTGATTATATATATTAGCATTGGGTCTTGAACTTTTAGTGTGGTATATTTAACACACTCGTGATAATGACCTTTCTACCCTCTGACGTATAGACCACATGCCCCTGTTCTCTGATCCTTCCCTGTTGAAACGGGAGTACCTCCTGACTCTATATATGTAAGATTTGAGGCACACAATGACATAAATATAACTTTCAACTTTGACTTGTAATGTCTGTGATATCTGAACAATGGCTCCTACCTGACTAGGCGGGTGCCACTCGCTGTGTTGCGACTACAGTATAGTTACTGGATGTCAACTATATACATGGTCTATATGGCCCTGTGAACATGGACTATTACTGTATATTTTGCTCTTTAGAAACTTCTGCTTGCCATAATAGCTAGCCTGTTCTGATCTATATGCTTAGGGAAGAATTATCTTTCTCCAATTTGTATATCCAAACTTGCGTAGCCTCCTCCCTTCGTTGATATGGGAGTACCCTTAGATCCTAAATAGGGTTGTGTAATAAGTGATGACTTAACATTATACTTCATCTCGGCCTATGATCTCTATGGTTCATGACCATACATATTTGCCTGACCAAGGACGGGTCACCTGGCACCTGCGTCTATGATATGGCAATTAGATTGCATATTTCCATATGGTCCCCATGCCCCATTTCACTCGTAATATCTAGGGTTTTGACCATGTGAACCTACCTGACTAGATGGGGGGTCATGTGGCACCTGCGACAAAGGTATGGCATTTGGATTGCATCTTTATACACGGTCCCTATGCCCCTGTGAGCACGGACTGCCATCTTGTATTTCGTTCTTTACAAACTCATGTTTGGCAAATATCTAGCGCGGGTGAATTAATATATCTAGGATAATCACCTCCTTTTTTTCAAATTGATATATGTATATATATATATATATATATATACTGTCTGGCCACTCATGTATATTCGTGGACCTTAGAGTGTGCCTGGATTTTATGAATGGAAGATGAGAGATGAATAGCTACCTAATATTATATCTATTCTCGACCGGCGACGGGCAAGCTATACGACCATATGTACCTACCAAGTTGGGTGGGAGCTATCTGGCTTATGTGTTAATGTTATGACAACTGGTCTTCATGTTTATATAGACCCCTATGCTCTTTGGAGCATGGGTCCTCTACTATACACTCTGCTAGGAATTGTTCTCTTTCCCCTGTTTTGGAGATTCCTACACCAGGATATAAGTGGGCCCCCCTCCCCCTTTTGTGCATAAACAACAGGCCATATATGTGTATATAGATGTGGCAGTATGGTTTGCTATTGTGGACCTCTCCTAGGGCTGTGTTCTACCTTTAACCTCTAATTTCTATGAACTAGTTAGGGCTTTAAACCCCTTATTCACTTGGATTCAGGAAATACCCTGGAAAGAGTTAATTTACCGCACTATTAGCTCTCCCTATAAACAACAGGGGATATCTTATCTCCTAATGCATACGTACTGCTCTATACAAGCAGCTAAAGGTCCAGTCACGCTAAGCAACTTACCAGCGATCCCAACAATGATACAACCTGATAGGGATCGCTGGTAAGTTGCTAGGAGGTTGCTGGTGAGATGTCACACTGCGACGCTCCAGCGATCCCACCAGCAACCTGACCTGGCAGGGATCGCTGGAGCGTCGCTACACGAGTTGCTGGTGAGCTCACCAGCAACCAGTGACCAGCCCCCAGCGCCGCGTGGAAGATGCTGCGCTTGCTAACTAAGGTAAATATCGGGTAACCAACCCGATATTTACCTTGGTTACCAGCGCACGGAGCTACACGTGCAGAGAGCAGGGAGCAGCGCACACCGCTTAGCGCTGGCTCCTTGCTCTCCTAGTTACAGCACACATCGGGTTAATTACCCGATGTGTGCTGCAGCTACATGTGCACAGAGCAGGGAGCAGCGCACACCGCTTAGCGCTGGCTCCTTGCTCTCCTAGTTACAGCACACATCGGGTTAATTAACCCGATGTGTCCTGCAGCTACATGTGCACAGAGCAGGAGCCGGCACTGACAGTGAGAGCGGCGGAGGCTGGTAACAAAGGTAAATATCAGGTAACCAAGGACAGGGCTTCTTGGTTACCCGATGTTTACTGTGGTTACCAGCCTCCGCAGAAGCCGGCTCCTGCTGCCTGCACATTTAGTTGTTGCTGTCTCGCTGTCACGCTATCACACACAGCGATCTGTGCTTCACAGCGGGGGAGCAACAACTAAAAAATGGCCCAGGACATTCAGCAACAACCAACGACCTCACAGCAGGGGCCAGGTTGTTGCTGGATGTCACACACAGCGACATCACTAGCAACATCGCTGCTACGTCACAAAAGTTGTTCGTTAGCAGCGATGTTGCTAGCGATGTTGCTTAGTGTGACGGGGCCTTAAGTGAAAGCGCGCCTGCGTTGTATAAGCCTGCATGGCTGATTAAGCATGTATTGCTCTGTTCTAGAACGCCGCAACAGTATATGTCAGCACTTCCTATACATAACATCATACGCTGTGTAAAAGTGAACTTTGATAGTACCTAATGTAATGACGTCTAGCATATGTGCAGTAGCAGACGGGGAAGGAGGCTTGCATGTCATGTGATCCAAACAAGATGGCGGCCGCCATCGGAGTTCTGCAAATGCATAAGGACTCTCCAGCTGCAACAATGGTGAGTGCTGATTTACTTCTTTAAAATAGAGCACACAGGGAAACTGAGCACTGCCTTCTTTTTCCCCTGAGGAAGCCACTGTCTCAAGTGGCGATACACGTGGGGTTACCATGCCAGGAACCCTCTCTCTCCCTACCACGCCTACCCACATGGTTGTTACTTATTTCTGATGGTAGTAAGTATAGGTCCGACTCCGTCTAACCCTGAGTAGGGACACTGCTTCAGCCTGTCCTATGCGGTCTTAGCAGACCTATTATTCTGTTATAGGATTGCTATAGTCAGAACCATGCTGACAGGCATTTTTCTAGGAGCTTAGGACTATGATTATTGGTCATACATCCTAAATAGACAACTCTGTTTGCCACTACCCTTGATTATTGGTTTGTACTGTACAGCCCTGTGGGTATACCTGACAATTTTACTACATCGTTTAAGTTTGTAATGCATGTAATAACAGACTATTGTGTACTTTATTAGTGTTTGTTCTCTAATATAGTGCCAGACTTAGTTCTCTTATTGGACCACAGACTGTGCGGTTCACTATACCATGTAAAGCATTATACACCAACTTGACTCAACATCTCTATGGTCAGGCATTCATTCTATGCGTAGGGGAGCTCTCTGTATTGTATATTTATTGTGTATTTATTACATTGGTTCCTGGTGGGTCATTCATGATGCCTTTGGCTTAAGTGTTTTTAATTATGTTTCTCTGTGTGCCTCACTCCTAGTGTGGAGACATATGGTTCCACTTTTCTTGCAATAAAGTCTTTTTCTGAATATATTGATGTGGTGATCCCTCATTGGCATACCCTTTTTTCTCTTTAAACTATATGGTGTTTGTATACCTGGAGACCCTACCAGCTGGTGCCCTTACCTCTTTTATGTTGCCATGAAAGATTATATAGGAGACAGTCTGCAGAGAGGGTTTATCAGACCATCCATGTCATCAGTCGGCGCTGGATTCTTTTTTGTTGATAAAAAAAGATGGTGGACTCAGACCTTGTATTGACTACCGTGAGCTTAATGCTATTACTGTAAATTATCAGTACCCTCTGCCACTCATCCCCGATCTGTTTAACCAGCTCATAGGAGCCCGGTGGTTCACCAAGCTGGATCTCAGGGGTGCATATAACCTAATCCGCATCAAGGAAGGAGATGAGTGGAAAACAGCATTTAACACTCCAGAGGGACACTATGAGTACCTGGTAATGCCTTTTGGGTTAAGTAATGCGCCGGTTGTCTTTCAGAACTTTGTCAATGACATTTTCAGAGATATCTGTGGTCAGTATGTGGTGGTCTATCTGGATGACATCCTGATTTATTCTCCTGATGCTACGTCACATGTCCAACATGTCCGCACTGTACTCCAGAGACTCAGGGAGAACTCCCTATTTGCTAAATACGAGAAATGTGGTTTTTTTTTAGGCAGAGGTTAATTTCCTGGGTTATATCTTGTCTGCAGAAGGCTTTTGCATGGATCCCTCTAAGCTTCGACCTATTAAGGAGTGGGTGAAACCCAAGTCTCTGAAAGCCTTGCAGCGTTTCCTTGGATTTGCTAATTATTATTGCAAATTCATTAGAGACTTTTCCAAAATTGCCAAACCCCTCACCGATTTGACTAAAAAGGGGGCTGATATGGTTAATTGGAAGCCAGAGGCGATCCATGCCTTCTCAAAATTAAGACTGTTTTTCCTCAGACCCGATTCTGGTTCAGCCTGACCTTATGCGTCCGTTTATAGTAGAAGTCGATGCATCTGAGGTCGGAGTGGGAGCGTTGCTATCTCAAGGTACTCCGTCTCTCACTCAGCTTCGTCCTTGTGCCTTCTTTTCTCGCAAGTTTTCTCCCACGGAGAGAAATTATGATATTGGTAATCGAGAGCTGTTGGCAATCAAATGGGCCTTCGAGGAATGGCACCACTTCCTCGAAGGCGCCAAACATAAGGTCACAGTTCTCACAGAATATAAGAACCTCACTTATCTGGAATCTGCTAAGAGACTCAATCCTAGGCAGGCCAGGTGGGCATTGTTCTTCTCCAGATTTGATTTCATGTTAACGTTTCGGCCCGGTACCAAGAACACCAGAGCTGATGCACTTTCCCGCAGTTTCTGTCCCTCTCAGTTGGAAAACTCTGAACCAGTCCCTATTTTAGCTAAAGGCATTATTATGTCATCTGTTTCCTTAGATTTGATAGAAGAGGTCCAGAATACCCAAGACAAAGCTCCTAAAACCACTCCTGATCGCAAACTGTTTGTTGCCCCCTCACTTCGCCTACGGGTACTCCAGGAATCCCACAATTCTGTGCTGGCAGGTCACCCTGGTTTCGGCAATACCCTCCGATTAGTAACCAGGTATGTTTGGTGGCCAACCGTAGCGAAAGATTGTAAGGACTATGTACTGGCTTTTGAAACTTGTGCTCGAGCCAAGGCACCCCGTATCCGCCCTGCCGGATTTCTCCAGTCCCTACCTACTCCAGTAAGCCCTTGGACACATCTCTCCATGGACTTCATCACTGACCTTCCACCCTCAGAAGGGAAGACTTGTATCTGGGTAGTAGTGGATAGATTCAGCAAACAGTGTCATTTTGTTCCTCTGTCTGAATTACCCAATTCTGAAACTCTTAGCAAGTTGTTTATTAGGCATATTGTGCGGTTACACGGGGTTCCGGAAAATATTGTTTCTGACCGAGAAACACAGTTCGTCTCAAAAATCTGGAGGGTGTTTTGTAAAAAGATCAATATAGAATTATCTTTTTCATCTGCCTACCACCCAGAGACCAATGGTCAGACCGAACGTTCCAATCAAACCCTTGAACAATATCTCCGGTGTTATGTGTCTGACCGTCAGTCTGACTGGGTGGAATATCTGCCGCTAGCTGAGTTCGCTATCAATAATCAGTATCAGGAATCCATCAAGACTACCCCTTTTTTCTGCAATTTAGGGTTGCATCTACGCTTTGGTTCTTTTTCTTCCGCTGTGGTGGATACTCGTGAGGCTGAATCAACTGTGGACAAATTGAAGGCTATCTGGTCTGAGGTGAAAGAGAACCTGAAGAAGGCAAAGGTTGGTCAAGCCTCCTCTGCTAATAAGAGATGTTCCAAGGGCCCTAGCCTTGGAGTTGGGGACAAGGTATGGTTATCCACACGGAATATTAAACTCAAGGTCCCTTCTGCTAAGCTGGGTCTGAGATTTATTGGACCTTATGAGATAATCGAGGTAATTAATCCCACAGCTTTCCGCCTGCAACTCCCCCCATCCTTTAAGATATCGAATGTGTTCCATAAGTCCCTCCTCAAGTTATATCGTGTCCCAGTTCACCCAGTCAGTGCCCCCCCTCCTCCTGTTTTGGTTGAAGGTAACTTGGATTATGAGGTACAGAGAATACTTGATTCCCATATTGTCAAAGGGGCGGTACAGCATTTGGTGCTTTGGAGGGGTTACGGCCCTGAGGAGAAATCATGGGTCCCTGCAAGCGATATTCATTCTAAGGGTCTGGTCCGGCTGTTTCACCTCCAATTTCTTGGCAAGCCGGGTTTTGAGGGTTCGGAGGCCCCTCGTGGAGGGGGAGTACTGTTACGTCACCGCCGGAGTCTGCTCCAGCGACTTCTGCTCCGATCGCCAGGTGTCGCCGTGTTCCTGCCGTGGATGGTGCTGGTGAAGGGAGAGGAGTCGATGCCAGCGGCACCGGTGGGCGCAGGCTCCGATCATCCACTGGGCTGGGTTATCTTGGGATCTGCAGTATCGCTGGCTGACTGTGGGTGGCATGTGTCTTCCAGCTGAAGTTGCCAGCGTTCAGCTACAGCCAATGGGAAGACACCACACCCTTCTTATTCCCCCTCCTGTCACATGACCACTGCCAGAGATAGTTCTGATTTCCTGGCTCCTGGTTCGCCCTATTCTGTTTAGTGATTCTGGTGTTCTGACTTCTGCGTGTTTTCTGACTACCCTTCTGCCTGCTGTTTTTGTACCTCGCTGCCTGATCCGGATTTGATCTCTGCTTCATTTTCTGATTACGTCTTTGTCTCCCGATTCTGTCCCTGTTCTGCTGATTGATGTCACCACCACATGTAACTAAGAATTTACCTGTAGGAGAATCAGTATGAATTACACGAAATAGTTTCAATGATGGAGTTTTCCATAAAGAAAAAATTTAAATATGTACCAGACTATCGAGAAGGGGGTTACCCTGATTGGTCTTTCAAAAGAGCTAATAGCATTGTAAGTAGGTTAGAATGAAATAAATTATTGCAAAACAGGAGTCCACCTAAATATCCTAAACCCACAATTGTCTTCTCTACACAATGCAGCATGCAATTCTATGAAATCAGAAATATTATACAAAAATATTTTCCAATGCTAAATGAAGACCCAGAACTGAAAAAAATAATAAATAAAAATAAGATACAGTTTGTGGCAAAAAAAAGCGACAACTTTGAGAGATATGTTGTCTCCCAGCCTCTTTATTGAACAGGAAATGGCATAAGACACCTGGCTACATGTTAATGTTTTTTACAAATGCGGTGCTAGGAAATGTAAATGCAGCGTTTTTGCAGAAAAATCTAAAACTTTTGTTTCTATTACAAACAAACCAAAGTTTGACATAAAAAATGTTATAAACTGTAATATATCCTATGTAGTCTTCCTGATAAAATGTTCAATTTGCCAACTTCAGTATGTACAGTAGGATGTACGACTGATCCCCTAAAAAAACGCATCCGAAAACACTTATCAGACACAATTAATTCTACAGTGGTTAATACATCATCAGTCTCCCGTCATTTTGCCACTAAACATAACAGAGATCTTTCTGCCCCCTCCTTTAAAGGGATTGAGAAGGTAATCAAACGTCCCAGAGGTGGCGATCATAAACGTAAATTGTTAAACCGCAAGAGTTTTTTTTAATATTTACCTTGGGCAGCCACATGCCTGAAGGATTAAACCGAAGACAGGACATTATAGTTTGCTATTAGGAGGCGATATGTACGTCAGTGATAAATCATATTATCACATGACTAATAGCTCCATGAATATTTATGTATTGTCGATAGCTTCAGTGTTTAAAAAGGATAAAAAAAATAAAAGAAAAAAAGAATTATTTTTTTTGTATTTGAAACGAACAAAATGTGGAAAATAAATCTTCCTTGGATGTGATTTGAATAGAGGAGACATGAATATCATAGACTGGAGATATGGTCAATTTTTAGTGTGATTAGATAGCTTTCACTATTAGCTGCATTTTCATGGATTTCTAAGCTGTTCAAATCTGATTTGTATTCAATTTGTAGTCTATATTAGATAGCTTTTACTATTAAATACATTTTCATTGAATTATTAGCTATCTACAGTGTTGGCCAAAAGTATTGGCACCCCTGCAATTCTGTCAGATAATACTCAGTTTCTTCTTGAAAATGATTGCAATCACAAATTCTTTGGTATTATTATCTTCATTTATTTTGCTTGCAATAAAAAAAACAGAAAAGAGAATGAAACAAAAATCAAATCATTGATCATTTCACACAAAATTCCAAAAATGGGCCAGACAAAAGTATTGGCACCCTTAGCCTAATACTTGGTTGCACAACCTTTAGCCAAAATAACTGCGAACAACCGCTTCCGGTAACCATCAATGAGTTTCTTACAATGCTCGGCTGAAATTTTAGACCATTTTTCTTTGGCAAACTTCTCCAGGTCCATGAGATTTGAAGGGTGCCTTCTCCAAACTGCCATTTTGAGATCTCTCCACAGGTGTCGGCGTTGCCATGTGCCACACAGGAAGTGATGTCCTTAGCTGCAGTCACGTGTTTGCAGACCCTATCAGCTGATTCCCCGTACTATTTTAGAGCGGTACATTTAAATGTTTATTATACTCTCTCCCTGGAAAAAGACTGCCCGTCGAAACGCGCGTAGGAGTTTCCAGACAAGACCTTTGTTTCCCCAGGTAATTATGCACTCACTCTGATGGCTTTAACATACTCGTGATTATTTTAGTTATCCCCTGATTAGACAGATTGGTCTCCTTGGCAATCAGTGCCTGCAGGATTTATCGTGGTGGTTGGTTATTCATTGAGCCTGACTATATATTTTCTCTTGATGACGTTTACTTCTAATTGCAGTTAGCCTTTTTATTGAATAATTAGCAATATTTTACCAACTTTATTAACACCACTAGGTATATTTTTTCTGCTCACACTGCCCGCCTATTAACATCTATATGTGGTTTGGGTTTTTTCCCCTTGATTTACTGTATTACATACATTGGGGATGTGCTTATCGTATCAAAATTAATATTATCACGCATATGTGTATTTTGTATACTTGGCCAGCAAGTTTTTGCTATGTATTATTATTTTTTTGATTTTTTGTGAAACAATTGTCTTTTGTCTTTACTTCCCTGCTGACGCCATGTCCACTTATTGATACTTTTGTTTATTAAATTATGTAATAATAAAAATTTTAATTTTTATATGTCGAGTTGCACAATTTTTGTATGATATATTGAGATTTGAAGGGTGCCTTCTCCAAACTGCCATTTTGAGATCTCTCCACAGGTGTTCTATGGATTTCAGGTCTGGACTCATTGCTGGACACTTTAGTAGTCTCCAGTGCTTTCTCTCAAACCATTTTCTAGTGCTTTTTGAAGTGTGTTTTGGGTCATTGTCCTGCTGGAAGACCCATGACCTCTGAGGAAGACCCAGCTTTCTCACACTGGGCCCTAGATTGTGCTGCAAAATTTGTTGGTAGTCTTCAGACTTCATAATGCCATGCACACGGTCAAGCAGTCCAGTGCCAGAGGCAGCAAAGCAACCCCAAAACATCAGGGAACCTCCGCCATGTTTGACTGTAGGGACCATGTTCTTTTCTTTGAATGCCTCTTTTTTTTCCCTGTAAACTCTATGTTGATGGCTTTTCCCAAAAAGCTCTACTTTTGTCTCATCTGACCAGAGAACATTCTTCCAAAACGTTTTAGGCTTTCTCAGGTAAGTTTTGGCAAACTCCAGCCTGGCTTTTTTATGTCTCGGGGTAAGAAGTGGGGTCTTCCTGGGTATCCTACCATACAGTCCCTTTTCGTTCAGATGCTGACGGATAGTACGGGTTGGCACTGCAGGGCAGCTTGAACTTGTTTGGATGTTAGTCGAGGTTCTTTATTCACCATCCGCACAATCTTGCGTTGAAATCTCTCGTCAAATTTTCTTTTCCTTCCACATCTAGGGAGGTTAGCCACAGTGCCATGGGCTTTAAACGTCTTGATGACACTGCGCACTGTAGACACAGGAACTTTCAGGTCTTTGGAGATTGACTTGTAGCCTTGAGATTGCTTATGCTTCCTCACAATTTGGATTCTCAAGTCCTCAGACAGTTTTTTGGTCTTTCTTTTCTCCATGCTCAATGTGGTACACACAAGGACAGAGGTTAAGTCAACTTTAATCAATGTCAACTGGCTGCAAATGTGATTTAGTTATTGCCAACACCTGTTAGGTGCCACAGGTATGTTACAGGTGCTGTTAATTATACAAATTAGAGAAGCATCACATGATTTTAAACAGTGCCAATACTTTTGTCCACCCCCTTTTTTATGTTTGGTGTGGAATTATATCCAATTTGGCTTTATGACAATTTTTTTTTTCTTTCATTGAAGACAAATTAAATGAAGATAATAATACCAAAGAATTTGTGATTGCAATCATTTTCAGGAAGAAACTGAGTATTCTCTGACAGAATTGCAGGGGTGCCAATACTTTTGGCCAGCACTGTAAATCTGAGTTGTATTTACATATGTATTTTTTTCTTGTACATACATAGAAAAAGATTATGGACATTCTTTTGTTTTGAATAGAAGGAGGTGTATTTGTCGGGGAGTGTGTGCTCTGTTAGGAAATCACACCCTTGATTTTAATTAATCTCCACCCTCTTACCTTTGGAAGGTGAACACCTTCTTTTTTAAATACATGGCAAAATGCTCAGTGTTATGTTGTACCACGATGAAGGCGTAAGCTGAAACGCGTAGTCTGGTGCATTGCCACCTCTTTCTATATATGTTTTTCTGCCCCATGCTGTGGAATGCTAAAAACATTTTCTAAAAAAACATTTTTAATAAAAGTTTGAAATAAAGAAATGTTTTTTACTTGAAGACAAAGAATATTTTTATATGTTTTCCGCTGGATCTTGTTGTTTTCCTTCTTTCCTGATTCTTGATTGGGACTGGCTCCAACCCCATTTCCCTGCAAATATCTTCCAATATTTTAAAACACTCCACTGGCCTCCACGTAAGCTGGCTAATAAATATGTTTTCTTTAAATGATATAGTTTTATATATAAATTAAAATAAAAATTATTTTCTGCCCACCTAATTTTGGACCACCCTGTATATACTGTGTATATATATATATATATATAATGTCCAACGAATGGTAATAGACCAGCTGACCAGTCTGAGCTCATGCCTTGTCAATACCTGATTTTCCTTGATTGCACGGGTCTGGACTGGGGAAACGTCCAAGTAATAGTAGCAACCTTGCAAATAGATCCAGCAAAAAAAAGGAGATTCCACGTGGCAGTGGAAAAAAGTTCCAACTTTATTGAGCGATTTAAAATTCCAGAGCTCATGACAAATAAAGTACCGGATTCATGCGATAACGGACTACGCGTTTCAGCAGTGTATAGCCGCCTTCCTCACGGTCCCAGGCTAGTGTTGCAATGTGGAAACGCTCCTAAATAATGATCCATATCCACAGACCTCAAAGTGAGCTGTGAGTCATAGCAGGTGCACGTAATGAACAGAGCACAGACTCCACATTATGCGAAACCAGCACGAGAAAATCAACATGATAAAAAGCATAGCTTATCAAATAAACTATATACAAATATATCAGATCTCCGAATATTAATAAATACATGTACAAAGAATTACTGAAATGGTGCAGACAAAAATAAACAAACAATTGTATGGCAAAACCTGTTGATAAATCCATTATAATATGACATGAAATTGCAGTAAGATAGAAAATAGAGGGTACATAATCACATATAAAGACAATTAATACTGTACTTCAAGATCCATCTTATTGTTGAAGCCACATGGGATTCTGGTCTCTAGCAAGAACATCCATTTGCTTTCTTTAGCAATATTTTTTTATGAAAATCCTTACCTCTTTCAGGTATCCTTATGACGACATGGACTCTCATGGGTTAAAGTTTCTTAACATTCAGCCAGACGTATTGTTCTTTTGTGTATTAACTCATGTTTGCTTAGCTATTGTTTCTCCAGACCCTTCCAGTAATCATTGTAATGTAGTTGTGTATTGCTAATGTAATTACCTTAGTAGCCATTGTCTAGTCTGTGACTTGCAAACTTCATGTAGATATCCTCAGTCTCTCTTTCCACATCATTTGAATGAGCATTGTCCATGTAGCTTGAAATTCGTCCAATGGGAGAAGCAACCTTGTACAACCAATCCGCTGAGGGCACAGTATATCCTAAGGGAAGGTTATGGCTATAAAAGGTGATTTCTTTAAGTCACCAGTGGTTGTTGATGGATGTGCATGATCCAGTCTAAGCTCTTAGGAGCTGGCTAGAGGATCAGGATACCTTGTGGCTTCAATCTAGGGACTCCGGGTCCGATTGGACCATATCCACAGTCTAGGGATTTCGACTCCGGCTGCCAGAATTTTATCATCATACCAGAGACTACTTAAGGAGGAAACCCAGGTTGGGACAATATGGTCACCTGGTACAGACTTTGCAGACCTCACACAGCTTCCTAAAGCTGGTGCTATTCCTTTCTCGGTGGGTGCCCGCCGAAAGCGGGGTGCTGCTTGATTGGAGTAAGTGACCCTGGAAGCTCTGAGACACGGACATTCTAATCCCTGGTGAGCCAGCGGAAGGGTGAGACTCTGTTGCCTGTTACATTTCTGTGTTTTGCTGGTTATGTGTTATGTGCCGTTAATTGTTTGGGGATCCAATAAAGTCTTAATATTGTGATTCCCTCACCCTGTGTTGTCTGAGTAGTGTTTCGCCCACGGTTAAGGAGGCCGGCGTTCAGTTGGGATGAGCCCTGAGCCATGCTGTCTTTCTAAAGGCGGCTGGGCCAGAGGACGAGCGCATCCACTGAGCCCCGTGTCTCCACAATTCTCACTTGCTCTATTCCTAAAATAGAGAAACCTTTGACATCACCTCCATGCACCTGAGAAAAATGCTGTGATACTAGTGAGGCTCCAGCTAATGGCAAATTTGCAGCATCTGATAGATGTTTACGTATTCTCACTTTTAGAGAATTCATTGTACATCCGACATATTGTCTGCAGCATATTTTAAAATTTATTAAATAGATTACATTTGCAGAGTTGCAATTAATGTGTCAGGATGTCAAATTGTTTTTTATTGTGCATGTAGGTGAATGTCTTCGATTTCTTTACATATTTACAGCATTTACTGATGTTAGCTTCACATCCATAGAAACCTGTGGTTTTTAACCAATTCTTTTCATTTGACCTTACCAAAGTGGGGTCTCTAAAAAGACTAGGTGACAATAGTAAACCAAGTGTTGGAGCATGTTTGGTGACAAAAGAGATGGCACTATTATCCACTATTTTTTTTTTTAATTTTATGCTGAAAAAGGACTGGTAGGTATTTTTCAGTAATGGATATGATTTTATCAAATTGGGGACTATAATCTGATATAGTGTCCTCACCAAGGGTTTCCCTTTTCCAGATAAACACCAAGTCATCAATATACCTCCCTAGTCGCACGATGCCACGTTTGAATGGATTATCATCAGAGAAAATATAATTTTCTTCCCATGTGGCCATCACTATGTTGGCTAGGGAGGGGGAGAAACGAGCACCCACGCTCACGCCTTGGGTCTGGAGAAAAAATTGTCTTATTAAATGAGAAGTAGTTATGCTTCAGGAGAAAGTTAACTGCAGAAATAATAAATTCCTGTATATTGGGATCATAAGAACTATATCTATGTAGATAGTATCTTATGCATCTCAAAGCTACGTGATGTGGTATCGACGGGTAAAGTCCCACCACATCACATAATAACCATGCATAATTGTTCTGCCATGATACCTTCTCAAGAACATTGATTACATCTCTGGAATCTCCCAGAAAACTAGGTGTTAATGGAACAAGGGACTTCAAGTAGTAATCCACCCACTCCCCAAGTCTTTCACTGAATGAACCTATACCTGAGACTATAGGTCTCAGGGGAGGAGATAAAATTTCCATGTGGACTTTGGGGAGTGAGTGGTATATCGGTATGATGAGATTTTCATAATAAAAATATTTCATAATTCTTTCTGTGATTGCACTTGTACTTAGGCCCTCTTGTAAAAGACTGTACAATTCTGTGTTGAAACCATCAGCATGAGCTTTACTCCTCCCCTGACGTCACATGATCCTCCCTGGATACCAGGCTGGATCCAGGGGACGCACTGTTCACTACAGGAACCACGTGGTTGGAAATTACCACATGGCTGCCTCTACCGGAAGTCAGCATATGGTTCCCTTTAAAAACTTACTGGACTGAGCGTGCGCCACAGCACAGAGAGACAAGGTATCCACCTGCTGCACTCAGGTTAACTAACCAGCTGGGACACAGTAAACGGACGGACGGGATCCCTGTGGGTAAGACAGTATGATTCTGGGCACAATGTTTCCTATTTGGGAGAGATGTAGAGGCTTATGAGTTTTCCTCTTTCCCTTATAGGTGGCTATTTGGACAACTGGGAAGCGATTCAGCTCCCGGCTGTCATTACCTGATCCCCTGATGAACCCCAAACTACAAGTGGGGGGAAACGCGTAGGGATAAGGATTTTTCACCAGACACGTGTTATCTGAATTTTAGAACTGTACGAGTTGGGATATTTAACCAGTTTTTCGCTGTAGCCCTGGAGGGCTACCAACCAATAGTAGGCTGGGTTCTTCCCACTAATCATTTTTGTATACTGATTATCTGTATGCAACTGATATTAGATCATCTATATCTGTTTTAAATCCATACTGTATCAGACAGCTCCTCTAGTTTGATTTCTATCTATCTGGGCTGTAGTTTTAGATGCTGGGAAACCTGGTCTGTGTGCTGGAGGCTTGCTCCTAGATACAATTTGTACTGGATTGGAGTTACATTGAAAACTCTAAAGGCCCAGTCACACTAAACAATATCGCTAGCAACATCGCTGCCAACGAACAACTTTTGTGACGTAACAGCGATGTTGCTAGTCATGTTGCTTAGTGTGACATCCAGCAACAACCCGGCCCCTGCTGTGAGGTCGTTGGTTGTTGCTGAATGTCCTGGGCCATTCTTTAGTTGTTGTTCTCTCCGCTGTTAAGCACACATCGCTGTGTGTGACAGCAACAGAGCAACAACTAAATGTGCAGACAGCAGGAGCCGGCTTCTGCGGACTCTGGTAACCACAGTAAACATCGGGTAACCAAGAAGCCCTTACCTTGGTTACCCGATATTTACCTTCGTTACCAGCCTCCGCCGCTCTCAGCTGTCAGTGCCGGATCCTGCTATGTGCACATGTAGCTGCAGTACATATCAGGTAATTAACCCCATGTGTACTGTAGCTAGGAGAGCAGGGAGCCAGCACTAAGCAGTGTGCGCGGCTCCCTGCTCTCTGCACATGTAGCTGCAGTACACATTGGGTAATTAACCCCATGTGTACTGTAGCTAGGAGAGCAGGGAGCCAGCGATAAGCGGTGTGCGCTGGTAACCAAGGTAAATATCGGGTTGGTTACCCGATATTTACCTTAGTTACCAAGCGCAGCATCGCTTCCATGCGGCGCTGGGGGCTGGTCACTGGTTGCTGGTGAGCTCACCAGCAACTCGTGTAGCCACGCTCCAGCGATCCCTGCCAGGTTAGGTTGCTGGTGGGATCGCTGGAGCGTCGCAATGTGAGACATCTCACCAGCAACCTCCTAGCAACTTACCAGCGATCCCTATCAGGTTGGATCGTTGTTGGGATTGCTGGTAAGTTGTTTAGTGTGACTGGGCCTTAACAGTGATACGGTTTTTCCCATACACTATCAGTTAATTTACGTGTGTCTGGTATTTGTGCTTGATCTATTTGCACTTTGCACCTTTTTGATAATTGGTGGTGAAATATTTTGAGGTAGTTAGGAACAGAGAGAGTGAGCCGACGTGGAATGGGGACACCACTAAATTAGGGTGCTTAAAGCCCCATTGCTAGGCAGGACTGAGAGGAGGGATAGACAGCACTCCTGGTACCCAACCTAAAATATCCTTTAATATTTTGACCTTAGGCTCCCCCACTATCTTCCTATACCTCTTCACCAAGTGTGTATCCTCCGCACTACACACACACTCTGTGTTTGTTTGGCCGAATGTCCTTTTGACTTTTTAAATATTATAACTAATAAAATTGATTTTATGGGTAGCATTTATGATTTGTTTTTTCTCAGATAAAGTACCCTTTCTATATGGTTTTGGTCTATTTTTAACCATCAGCATGAGCTCAGACTGGTCAACTGGTCTATTACAATTTGTTGGACTTATTAATTGGGGAATATAGACTGTGCTTATACCTTTGGCACAATAGTGCATAATACTCATTGCAAGGACTATGCTTGTTTGATATGTCTTTATATATACATATATATAAAAATTTTTACTGTGCACAAGACTTTATTTAATTTTTATTATTTGTTTTGTGGCAAATCTACAAAAATCTACAACAATGCTATATAGAAAAGAGACATAACCTAAACAACCTTTCCTATGACCGGAAGAGGTCCACAAGAAATATGAAACCTAGAATAATGTAGCCCCAATTTACCAAAAATAAAGGTGGGGATACAAAAGAGAGAGGACCACGGATAATCAAAGTGAAATACAAGATTTATTAATTGTACATAAGGTGATACAGGACACACAGTGGAGGCAGGCTAGATGGAAACAGCCTGCTAGGAAACAACCCACAGCAATACCAGGACACACCACCAGATGGCAAACCTGCTGACAGGCAGCAATATAATGGAGGATTTGTACAAGTTATAAAATAGCCCGTGAAGAGTCAAAAGGGACAGTGTGAAGAAAACAGTTATTAGTAGGAGATCTGTAGAATCCCCTAGAGAGTCCCAATGGCAAGGGGGCATAAGTAATTAATCAATATTACCTTGCGTCATGTCAGAGCAGAGATGGTGGATGTGTCCGGGCGTGGGGGCGGGGCCTCGACGCGCGTTTCACCAAAGGCTTCGTCAGGAGGCGTGGCTATAGGTTGTAAGTGAAGGGTATAAGTAGGAAGGTGTAGGAGCCCATTAGCAAATCGGCGCGCGCAGCGTCATGTTGCCACGCCCCCCCGAGCGGCAGGGCACGCCGAGTCCCGTGATCATGAGCGTGAGAAGGAAGTGACTTCATTCCCATGTTCAGCACAGGGACCAGCCCGAGCCCAGGCCGCAGGGGGGAGGAGGCAGCGCATGACAGAGGTGTGTCTGTGCCAATCAGATAAGTAATGAATAGAGGAGGGACCAGGGGCGTCATAGAGAGCTGATAGTAGGCACGAATGTGTGAACACAATAGGATTTAACAGCGCATGACAGAAGCACATCTGTGCCAATCAGATAAGTAATGAATGGAGGAGGGACCAGGGGCGTCATAGAGAGCTGATAGTAGGCACGAATGTGTGAACACAATAGGATTTAACAGGGCATGACAGAAGCACATCTGTGCCAATCAGATAAGTAATGAATGGAGGAGGGACCAAAGACGTCATGGGGAGCTGATAGTAAGGCATGAATGTGTAAACACAATAGTACTAATAGCTGACGTTCAGGAATAAGCAAATCGATAACTACTGCAGCCAAATGCTGAAGGGGGGATAGTATGCATCCATATGGAGGGACAGAATATGTCATGGTTAGAATATATCAAGGGTACAGAAATTACATGTATGTATATCGCCCTCTTGAAAAAACAAAAAGGTTATATTAACAAAAAATGTGTGTACATGAGGGACATGCTCACATGCAATATAAATGCAAAGTCGCATAAATAAACAGGAAATGAATTCACCATATATAATGAATGAAGGTTAGTGTGTAGTAAAAGGGCCATAGAGCATGTACATATCATAGTATATGTCCATATAAAGGGACAGAATATGTCGTGGTCAAAATATATCAGGTACAGAAGTTACATGCATGTATGTCACCCTCTAGATAAAGAGGAAAGACATATGAGCAAAATGTGTGCATGAAGAACATGCACACAAAAGCTATGGGTCCAAACACACATGAGTATACGGGAAATACATTTTCCATATATAATAAATGGAATATGGTGTGTAATAAGAAAGCCATGGAGCATGTACGTATCATAAGGACATCGACATATATATACATACACACATTGATATACAGAGAGTGAATACATATGAAAAATATTCAATACCAATAATGACATATACAGTGTTGCAAACACAGAATTAATAATCATGCAGACTGTATCCAATCCAAAATAAAGATACGAAGGAAGGGGTCCATATGAAGCAGCACTCCACAAGGCAATTGTCCCCGACGTCCCAGGTGATGACATGAACTGCAACAAAGATGCGAATGGGCGCCTAAGAAAAAGAATAAAAATTAAAACCCCGAAAGAAAAAACACAAAAGACCCACCATAAATTTCGCGCTGTTTACAAAAAGGATTTAAAGTTTACCGCCTCATTGAGGCCCAATGGAGCAACCGTACCCAAAACTGTCATCCATTTTGTCTCCTTTTGCAAGAGTTTACGTTTGACATCACCCCCCCTAGAGCCGATGTAAACGCGGTCAATTCCACGCACACAGAGGCCTCGGGGACTGCATCCATGACAAGCCCGAAAATGTTTAGGAATAGTCTTTAATTTTTCGGGTTCTAAAGACTTGGCCGCATTCCTAATGTCACGCACATGTTCTTGGGTACGGACACGCAAAGTATGTGTTGTCATGCCAATATAAATAAGACCACATGGGCAGGTGAGATGGTAAATGACTGCCTCCGTACCACAAGAAATGGAGTGAACAATTCTGAAGGTCTTACCACCACAGGAGCTCAGAAAATCAAATTTCTTAGGAATGAACGGACAAGCAGAGCATGTACCGCAAGGTGAAGAGCCCCAAGGAGGGCCACGACTATCAAAAATAAATTTACTGCGAGGGGAGATGTAATGGCTCTTAGTCAACATGTCCTTGAGATTACGGGATCTACGCCATGTAATAGCTGGATGTGGGGTAAGAGCCAAGCGCAGATCCCTGTCAGTAAGTAGCACAGACCAGTGTTTCTCCAGAACATTACGGATCTCACGGGATTCTGCGTTGAACATGGTAATAAACCGAATGGTTTGATCGGCAGAATCACCCCGAGATCGATTTCTGGAGAGCAAAGACTGTCTTGTAGTCTGACAGGCACGTTCATACCCAGCAGTGATGTCTATAGGCCTGTAGCCCCGATCACGGAATCGGCGCGACAGAACAGATGCCTGCCGATGAAATGTAGTGTCATCAGAACAAATTCTCCGAGCCCGGAGAAACTGCCCGACTGGGATAGAACGCTTGAGCTGCAAGGGATGTGAAGAGGAGAAATGAAGGAGGGAGTTGGTAGAGGTGCTCTTACGAAAAATGTCAGTATGTAATGAGCCATCAGGCGTGACAGAAATAGATAAGTCCAGGAAATCAATTGTGTCTCGACTGTACTTCCATGTCAGTCTAATGTTCCTATTGTTGTGATTGAGGAGGCCAAGGAAGGTGTCAAGCTGCGATGTGGAGCCCTGCCAAATGAACAGGATGTCATCTATGTAGCGCATCCAGGAGATGACTGCCCCATGTCCCTCAGTGTCAAGGACCGTATCCCTTTCCCACAGGCCCAGGAAAAGGTTGGCATATGAGGGTTCGCAAGCAGCCCCCATAGCCGTGCCCTGGAGCTGTAGGACGGGGCGGTCCTTGAACACGAAAAAATTCCGACTGAGGATGAACCGGAGGAGAAGAATGATGAATTCCCTCAATTCCGGTTCCAAGTTGGTCATGTTAAGAAAAAACTGGGATGCTGCTACACCCTGTTCATGGCGAATAGATGTATATAGTGACTCCACATCACAACTGACAAGCCACATATCATCCTCAAGAACAACGCCGTCAAGCCTCCTAAGAACATCATTGGTGTCCTGAACAAAGGATGGTAAAGTCAGGACACTTTGCTGCAAATAAAAATCAATAAACTGACAAGCAGGTTCACAAAGACCCCCAATCCCTGAGACTATGGGTCTCCCCGGTGGGGACCGGGGGTCCTTGTGAACCTTAGGAAGAAGGTAAAAAGTAGGGATGGTAGGACAAGTAGGGTACAAGGCATCCCGCATTTTAGATGTGATAGCCCTACCTTCAACTCCATCATCAAGGAGGGTTCCAACTCCTGAGAAAAAGTAGCTAAGGGAGAGCAAGATAGACGCTTATAGCACTGTTTGTCATTAAGCAATCTAAAGGCCTCATCCTCATACATGCGCACCGGCCACAACACAACATTCCCGCCTTTATCCGCAGGTTTTATCACTATGTCGGTTAGTCCTTTTAGTGAAAGGATGGCCGCCCTTTCAGTGTGAGATAGATTATCATGATGGATATGATAAGCGGGCGGGCGCAAGCGGGAAAACTCATCCCGGACCAGCCGTACAAAAATCTCAATTTGAGGACAACCGTATTTAGGCGGGAAATGCTGCGAGTGGCGGTGCAGATGCGTAGGGACAGAGGAATTGGGAGGGCTATCATGCTCCTGGGCTAAGGACTCAAGGTCCCTAAGGGCCTGGAGCTCTACATCAGAAAAGGAAGGTGGAACCTCTGAAGAGAAATACTTTTTGAATGTTAATTTTCTTGCAAAGAGCTCCAGGTCCTTAATGGCCTCAAAACAATCAAATCCACTGACCGGTGCAAAAGAAAGACCACGAGATAGAACACTGATCTGTGACGATGTGAGTACATGTGGGGACAAATTGATTACCTTTAGAATCTCCTGTTGGTCCTTTTCCTGGTGTTGTAACCGTGGGGTTGTCCCCGCCCCATAGGTGTTTTTATTTGTAGAGATATAGGACCAGGAGCCTTTACTACACACTAACCTTCATTCATTATATATGGTGAATTCATTTCCTGTTTATTTATGCGACTTTGCATTTATATTGCATGTGAGCATGTCCCTCATGTACACACATTTTTTGTTAATATAACCTTTTTGTTTTTTCAAGAGGGCGATATACATACATGTAATTTCTGTACCCTTGATATATTCTAACCATGACATATTCTGTCCCTCCATATGGATGCATACTATCCCCCCTTCAGCATTTGGCTGCAGTAGTTATCGATTTGCTTATTCCTGAACGTCAGCTATTAGTACTATTGTGTTTACACATTCATGCCTTACTATCAGCTCCCCATGACGTCTTTGGTCCCTCCTCCATTCATTACTTATCTGATTGGCACAGATGTGCTTCTGTCATGCGCTGTTAAATCCTATTGTGTTCACACATTCGTGCCTACTATCAGCTCTCTATGACGCCCCTGGTCCCTCCTCCATTCATTACTTATCTGATTGGCACAGATGTGCTTCTGTCATGCGCTGTTAAATCCTATTGTGTTCACACATTCGTGCCTACTATCAGCTCTCTATGACGCCCCTGGTCCCTCCTCTATTCATTACTTATCTGATTGGCACAGACGCACCTCTGTCATGCGCTGCCTCCTCCCCCCTGCGGCCTGGGCTCGGGCGGGTCCCTGTGCTGAACATGGGAATGAAGTCACTTCCTTCTCACGCTCATGATCACGGGACTCGGCGTGCCCTGCCGCTCGGGGGGGGCGTGGCAACATGACGCTGCGCGCGCCGATTTGCTAATGGGCTCCTACACCTCCCTACTTATACCCTTCACTTACAACCTATAGCCACGCCTCCTGACGAAGCCTTTGGTGAAACGCGCGTCGAGGCCCCGCCCCCACGCCCGGACACATCCACCATCTCTGCTCTGACATGACGCAAGGTAATATTGATTAATTACTTATGCCCCCTTGCCATTGGGACTCTCTAGGGGATTCTACAGATCTCCTACTAATAACTGTTTTCTTCACACTGTCCCTTTTGACTCTTCACGGGCTATTTTATAACTTGTACAAATCCTCCATTATATTGCTGCCTGTCAGCAGGTTTGCCATCTGGTGGTGTGTCCTGGTATTGCTGTGGGTTGTTTCCTAGCAGGCTGTTTCCATCTAGCCTGCCTCCACTGTGTGTCCTGTATCACCTTATGTACAATTAATAAATCTTGTATTTCACTTTGATTATCCGTGGTCCTCTCTCTTTTGTATCCCCACCTTTATTTTTGGTAAATTGGGGCTACATTATTCTAGGTTTCCTATATAGAAAAGAGGCTTACTTCAAGGCTATCTCTGTACCTGGCCACATTCATCTTTCCTTCAATTGCAACCAGTCGTCCTGTCCCTGCAGCTGAAAAACACCTCCATAGCATGATGCTGCCACCACCATGTTTCATTGTTGGGATTGTATTGGGCAGGTGATCAGCAGTGCCTGGTTTTCTCTACATAAAAAAATGAACTTTTTTGAATTTACCAAATGGCTGCAATGAAACAAAGATTGAAAAATGTAAAAGGGTCTGAATACTTTCCGTACCCACTGTGTGTGTGTGTGTCTGTGTGTATATACAGTATATATATATATATATATACATATATATATGTATATACATATATATATGTATATATATATATATATATATATATATATATATATATATATATATATACACAGTACAGACCAAAAGTTTGGACACACCATCTCATCTCTAGAACAACTGTTAAGAGGAGACTTTGTGCAGCAGGCCTTCATGGTAAAAATAGCTGCTAGGAAACCACTGCTAAGGACAGGCAACAAGCAGAAGAGACTTGTTTGGGCTAAAGAACACAAGGAATGGACATTAGACCAGTGGAGATCTGTACTTTGGTCTGATGAGTCCAAATTTGAGATCTTTGGATCCAACCACCTTGTCTTTGTAGAAAAGGTGAACGGATGTACTCTACATGCCTGGTTCCCACCGTGAAGCATGGAGGAAGAGGTGTGATGGTGTGGCAGTGCTTTGCTGGTGACACTGTTGGGGATTTATTCAAAATTGAAGGCATACTGAACCAGCATGGCTACCACAGCATCTTGCAGCGGCGTGCTATTCCATCCGATTTGCGTTTAGTTGGACCATCATTTATTTTTCAACAGGACAAAGACCCCAAACATACCTCCAGGCTGTGTAAGGGCTATTTGACTAAGAAGGAGAGTGATGGGGTGCTATGCCAAATGACCTGGTCTCCACAGTCACCAGACCTGAACCCAATCGAGATGGTTTGGGGTGAGCTGGACCGCAGAGTGAAGGCAGAAGGGCCAACAAGTGCTAAGCATTTCTGGGAACTCCTTCAAGACTGTTGGAAGCAGGGCTGTTGAGTCGGTAAGCCAAACCTTCGACTCCGACTCCTCAATTTCACTTGCAACGACTCCGACTCCCACATATATTGCTTATAGTTAAGTGAAAAAATTATTGTAGTACAATGTGAACATCAGACATTTAATCATTTTTATGATACAATAATCAAGATATTTAGATAGAACATAAAATATATTTATTGGAATACAACTTTAGAACACAAACTGTAATAAATTGTAAATATGTAATACACTTTGTAATATACAGTAGATTACATATATATCATGTGTATACATATATTACATAGTGTATTACATATTTACAATTTATTACAGTTTTTTTGTAATCTAAAGTTATATTCCAATAAATATATTTTATGTTCTATCTAAATATCTTGATTGTTGTATCATAAGAATGATTAAATGTCTAATAAATGTCTAAAAACGCAGCAAAAATGCTGTGTGTGAATGTAGCCTTGGATCAGGAATAGAACAGCCATTTATAGGACATTTCATAACTTTCCCAAATTCCTATGAAAAAATATTCAGCACTTTATGCATTGCAGTACTGTTCCCAATTTATTATATATTTTAGGAGTCGGTGCATTTTATACCGACTCCGACTGCACCTCCACCAAAATGAGCTCCGACTCCACGACTCCGACTCCAACTCCACAGCCCTGGTTGGAAGACCATTTCCAGTGACTACTTCTTGAAGCTCATCAAGAGAATGCCAAGAGTGTGCAAAGCAGTAATCAAAGCAAAAGGTGGCTACTTTGAAGAACCTAGAATATAAGACATATTTTCAGTTGTTTCACACTTTAAGTATTTCATTCCACATGTTTTAATTCATAGTTTTGATGCCTTCAACGTGAATCTACAATTTTCAGAGTCATGAAAATAAAGAAAACTCTTTGAATGGGAAGGTGTGTCCAAACTTTTGGTCTGCCCTGTATATATATATATATATATATATATATATATGTATATATATATATATGTATATATATATATATGTGTATATATATATGTGTGTATATATATATATATATGTATGTATATATATATATATATATATATATATATATATATATATATATATATATATATATATATATATATATATATATATATATATATATATAGATGTTATATATATAAAATTTCATGAAGGGGTTAAAAATTAGATGTCTTGCAACTCGGATCTTGTAATTTATATGGTCAACTGTACATGGTCTACAGTATGTTGGCCGAACAACACAGACCTTGCAGGCCCGCATGAATTGCCACAGACACAACACCAAAAATGGTATTTTGAAAAAAAACCTTTCACGACATATAACTACGAAAGACAAGGACATGTTTGGCTTACATCCTTGGAACAAATCCCGTCAAATAAATAATACGAAGGAAACAATAAATGAAAAAGAACTCTACTGGATTTTTAAACTGAAAGGTTTATTGACTGACAGTTTGAACAAAATAATTGAACATTTTTAGCGAGCTTCATTGCCCAAACAGCTGGACAAATATGTATCCACTTTCGAATCTGATTCTTCACAAATAGGTTTTTATTCGCAGTAAGTGCATTTTTATAGCAAGATCTATTTAGAGATTTATATATTTCTATATGTTTATTCAAGTATTAGTTTTTTTTTTTAGTCCTGGCTCAGCAGGCTGACAATTAAAAACGTGGGCGTATCTATTAATAGTAAGGCCTGTTTCAGATGTCCATGTTTTAGGTATGTGTGACATCCGTTTTTAACACGGATGCCACACGTACCCATGTTATTTTATACTGGTACTCACACGGCCCTGTTTTCACACGGACCGTGTGACCTTTCATGACCCCACACGCAGACATGGAGACATGTCCGTTTTTTCTCCAGGAGCATGGTGTCACACGGATCGCACACTGATGTGATCTGTGTGATATCAATGTTACACGTACCGGAGAAAACACTGGTCTTTTTAATAAAAATATTTTCTATATTTACCTGTATCCAGCGGTGCTGTCTTCGTCTCTGCTGCTGCTGCCTCCCGCTCCTGACCCCCGCTCATTATACTCACTGAAAATTCAAGAGCTGGAAGCCGGAGCAGCACTGGGGACTTCAGTGTTGGGGACCGCATTGCTGGGTGAGTATACAGCAGTGTGTGTGTGTGTGTGTGTGTTCAGTGTATACATGCATGTGTGTGTATGTGCTCGGTGTATCCATGTGTGTCTGCTATGTGTATATACATATGTGTGAATATGTGCTCAATGTATACGTGTGTGTGTGTGTGTGTGTGTGTGTAGTGAGAACCAGGAAGCTGGAGCATTGCGGTAACAGCATCAGGGACTCATCACAATTCCCAATGAACTATGATAAACCCGTGAAGCTGTAGCACGGATATCGCGGGGGTGTCATCAGGATGTCATCAGAATTCATTGGGAACTCCAATGACCTCCTGCATGTCACGGTGCTTGCAAAATACTCACCTGTCCCTGCAGTGCTGTAGCCAGCTTCTCCGGCTTCCAGGTCCTGAGTGCGGTTAATAATCAATGAATATAATGAGCGGCGGTCAGGAGCAGCAGAGCCGAAGAAAACATGTAAATAAGGAAAATCTTTTTATTTCACAGACCCGTGTTTTCTCCGGTACCTGTCACACATATGCAAACACGGATGTCACACGTATGACACACATATGACCATAAGCATGCATGTGACTTATATCTGATTAAACACGGATGTCTGAAACCGACCTAAGGTTGATTTACCTCCTCTCGTGTGTTTGAGATATGGTCTGTTTCACTTCCAACTAATCCAATTGATTGGCAGTGCCTCACAGTTAAACACACTTCACTTGCATTGGCTGAATAGGCAGGGGATTAAGTATATTTAACCCTGCTGTTCTGTTCGCATTTGCTATACACTTGTAGGGTACGTGCACACACTGCGTTTTGACTCCATCTTTATTGAAATAAAGAACCCCCCTCCGCAGTAATCCTGGGTCAGGGTCCGCGCCGTCCAATCCGGATCCAATATCATCTGATCGGTTTGCTGGAAGACATACCGATCAGATGATGTCAGGTTAAAGGACGTGAATCCCATCACACATCAGCTGATTGTATAAAAGCCGATTATACAATCAGCTGATGCATCGGTGCAAAAAAAAAAAATAATACTCACTTATGTGCTGATTACCGGCAGCTCCTGCAGCGATGGGGCGGGAGTCTGATCCTGTCCGATCGCTGCAGCAACTGCCGGTAATCAGGGATGAAGTCTCCTGACGCATCCGCTGATACCGGCCGGGCGCCCGCATCACCGCGATACTTACGATCACCTGATGCGTCAGGTGACTGCATCAGGTGATCCATCGCCAGGTCCTGCATCCATCGGAGCTTTCCCGGCCGTCTGCACACAGCCGGAGCGGCGATACCGGGAGAGGAGCTGGGAGCGGGCATGGCACCGGGAGTCTGCAGACAGGTGAGTATAACTTTTTTTTTTTTTTTTCTACTGTTAACTTTTGTTTTCGCAGCCGCTTCCACCTCCTGCCTTTACATGGCGCCGCACGGCAGCATACATGCACAGGACGGGAGATGGAAGCGGCGGGTGACGGTACCGGGAGGATTCACGCTTCTGTATATACTGACAGAAGGAATCCTCTTCCTGTACACGTCACTTTACTACCCACCTCCTGCGTTTATAGCTGCGTTTTTGGTCTTAGAAACGCACCAAAACGCAGCTATTTGCGTTTCTCATTGCGTCTTTCAACATCCCATTGAACTCAATGGATGAAAAGCGCAGTGAAAAACGCGGGAATAATTGACATGCTGCGCTTTTGTGGTCACCACAAAAACGCAGCTGAAAAAAACGCTGTGTGGGGACAGCAAAAATGAAAACTCATAGACTTTGCTGGGGAAGCAAAGTCATGCCGTTTTGAGGCCAAAAACGCACCCGAAAAACGCGCAAAAACGCCGAGAAAAACGCACTGTGTGCACATAGCCGTACTGTTCCCGGATCAATATGACCTGACCTATTAATTATTGATTTTTAGCTACTCTAATTGTTTTATTTGAATACTTTTTTCATTGAAATACTGTATTTGAACATGGTTGATCATAAACAAATGAAAAATTTAAATTCAAACTTAATTATTTCTTTTTTTCATAAAAAGGTTACACAGGCTTTTTGCAATTATCTTCGATTGTTGACATTATGCACACAAATAATAAAGAAGATAAATAAGAAGAAAAACAGGACTCTGTGTGCCATAGATATATATAACCATAATCAATATCACCCGACAATCATTTGCACATAAAAATATATTTTATTATCATTAGAAATGGGGATAACGATTACAATAATTGATACAGTTTACATGAGGGAGGGGGGGAAGGGAACGAGGACTAGAAAAATGGCACAATAAAAACCCTATTGGAAAATAGAATTGTGACCTCAGTTAATAATAGCCTGGTGAATACTATTGATTAGGAAAATTACCATAATCCAAGATTAAACCAGGCATCAATACACAACATGGGAAACTGCTGTAAACAAGGACAAAATTCCTAAATGGATGTAAATAGCAATGAACCGTAATGTACAATAATTCAGAGAAGTTCATCAATAATTGAGAGTATAAGTCCTCAAACAGTCAGCTTACCCATGGGAGGTCGCATAAATTAGATTGATGTATGCCCCTACGCGTCTCGCATAACAAGCTTCATGAGGGGGAAAGAGATCAGTGGAATAGTGCCAGTCACTAACGTAGGCCGATAATCAAACTTTTATACTGGTTGCCGGTGGAAAGATAATGATGTGGGCGTTGCAGTATACACGCACGCGTCACCTACCATTCCCCGTCACTTCCGATATGCGGTTGCCATAGTTACGTTTGAAGCCAAACAAAGCCGTGAGCAATAGGAAGGAGGGGAAGCGGAAGTAGACGTCACTATGTGCAGCACGTGTGTTCGCATCATCACACTATTCCCCATCACTTCCGGCGCTCCGACAGTAACCATAGTTACATCCAGTGTTGTCAGAGGCCGGAAGCAATGGCGGTAAAAGAAAGAAGAAAAACACGCTGGCGATATTAAATACGGCGCATACGTCCGTATCACCCACCAGTCCCCACCATTCACCGACACTCCAGCAGTGACAATAGTCACGTTTAGTGCTATCGGAGGTCGGGAGCGATAAGGAGGGAGGGGCGAAAGCGGGCGCATGCGCACCAAACATCACCAACGTAAATTCATGAATGAAAACACCCAAATTGCTTAAACCAGGATCAGAAATAAGAAGATCAACATTACAACATATTCGGTAATACTACCTTCTATTGAACCAAACAGTAGGTCCAGAAAAGAAGGAGAACACACATATATAACAAAGTAGTAATCAAGAAATACATGATGTAGAGAATCCCTATATACACATAGATACATATGTATATATACACATACATACACATCCATACAACATACATACACATACATACTCACTCATAAATAAAACATAATATAACGAAACATAACAGGCGATCTTCAGTACAAAAGTAGACAATTTCTGAACGAGGGGGTTGCACTCAATTCGTTCCTTATCAGCATGCAGAATTGGAAGTAAAGTCCATAGGAATCGGCCTTGCCACAAATGGCACTAAATGAGAATCCAATAGCAGGAACTAACAATCTAAAAACAACAACACATAAAGAAAAAAGGGGGAACAATTAAAAAATAATTAAAAACACCATCACAAGAGAAACAGCAGGAATAGATGAATATATATATTCCTATATCAATAGAAAAAATCCCAAAGACAGAATGAAGATGAAAAAATAAAGATGAAAAAATAAGAGAAGAAATAGAAGAAAAAAGAACGAGGGGAATCGAGGCAGTTAAAGGGACAAAAAAGGGGGGAGGAAGGGGGGGGGGGAGGAGAGGGGGGGGGAGGGGGGGAAGGAGGGGAAGGAAGGGAGGAGGGGAACACGAAAACAGAACAACAACTCCCCCGAATGCGGGTGGATGGAAATGACAATGAAACAGTCGCCCTCATAAAAATGGTGAAAAATAAAGTTTTTCATTTAATCCAAGAGGAGCCACTGTATCAAGTCTGACCATCCACTCGCACTCACGTCTTGCCAATGCCTTCTTGTAATTACCGCCTCGTATCCCCAAATGAACCACATCGATCCCCATAAATCTCAACTCATCTGGATTGCAGCCATGATGTAATTTGAAGTGGCGTGGTATGGTTTTAAGGGATTCAATTTCAATCACCTCTTGAGCTGCCACAATGTCTCTGATGTGCTCTCTTACACGTTTCCGAAGTTCCCGTGATGTCAATCCGATATAAATCAAGTTGCAGGTGCACTTTGCATAGTAAATCACATTCGTAGTCCGACACGAAATATAGTGTTTTACTTTAAAAGTCCTGCTACCGTCTGATGAGGTGAAAACGTCAGAGCGCACCATGTTTTTACATGCCAGACAAGACCCACACGGATATGAACCGAAATTAGATCTCGGAATTCCAAAAAGGGGTTCGGTTTTGATAGTGTAATGGCTGTGAACCAGATGGTCTTTAAGGTTCATCCCCCTCCTAGCTGTCAGAAGGGGGGTATTTGACAATTTTGGACCCAGTATACCATCAGATCTTAGAATGGCCCAGTGTTTATTCAAGATAGTTCTAATATCGGACCACTGGTTGTTGAATGTCGTAATAAACCTGGTCACCCCCTCCGTCCTCTCCTTCTTTCTCCCCACCAATAGTGACTGGCACTATTCCACTGATCTCTTTCCCCCTCATGAAGCTTGTTATGCGAGACGCGTAGGGGCATACATCAATCTAATTTATGCGACCTCCCATGGGTAAGCTGACTGTTTGAGGACTTATACTCTCAATTATTGATGAACTTCTCTGAATTATTGTACATTACGGTTCATTGCTATTTACATCCATTTAGGAATTTTGTCCTTGTTTACAGCAGTTTCCCATGTTGTGTATTGATGCCTGGTTTAATCTTGGATTATGGTAATTTTCCTAATCAATAGAATTCACCAGGCTATTATTAACTGAGGTCACAATTCTATTTTCCAATAGGGTTTTTATTGTGCCATTTTTCTAGTCCTCGTTCCCTGCCCCCCCTCCCTCTCATGTAAACTGTATCAATTATTGTAATCGTTATCCCCATTTCTAATGATAATAAAATATACTTTTATGTGCAAATGATTGTCGGGTGATATTGATTATGGTTATATATATCTATGGCACACAGAGTCCTGTTTTTCTTCTTATTTATCGTCTTATTGTAAGGACGTGCTGGAGCGGCCACATGATAGCCGCAGCAGTGGTTCCAAGAGTGCGGTTTTTCTTTATGTTAATTGTTTTTTTGTGTATATTCACAGCTCTTACCGCAATCAGTAGTTAAACCATCCAAGATCTTTTTGGTAATAATCCCCTTACGGAATGCCATGTCCAAGATGTCAAATAGTTCCACCATAAACCTACCGAGTGGATTATGGGATAACAGAGTATATGTACTACGATCGCGGAGCTGACGTCCCGCTTCCTTTTCATACATTGATCTTGGCCACACCACCACGTTGCCCCCCTTGTCGGCCGGTTTGATGATAACATTATCAAGTTGTTTTAATTCATTGAGTGCCTTACGTTGATCAAATGTAAGGTTGTCTCGTACGTGTCTTCTACTCATATTTTTGAGATCCTTAGTGACCAACCTACAAAAAATCTCTACCTCAGGGCAGACCGAAAAGGGGGGAAAAGTGGTGGATCGTGGATGTAAAAAAGTGGGAAGGATTATTTCATTACCTC
Organism: Anomaloglossus baeobatrachus; assembly: GCF_048569485.1. Lineage (NCBI taxonomy): Eukaryota > Metazoa > Chordata > Amphibia > Anura > Aromobatidae > Anomaloglossus > Anomaloglossus baeobatrachus. Next base: position 223,766,599 of record NC_134355.1, read on the forward strand.
CTGAACTCTGAGGAGAGGATTCATCCAATTCCTCAAGAATCGTAATGGCTTCAACTTCAGCAGCTGTCAGGGGGGTCACGTCCAAATTCCTTTTGGCATGTAATTTTGTTAAAACTAATTTTCTGGAGAATAAGTGTAGGTCTTTAATTACTGTAAATAGATTGAAATCGTGGTTAGGTGCAAAATTTAGACCCAGACTCAAAACTTCTATTTGTGCTTTGGTGAGTATAACATCGGATAAGTTAATCACCTCTAGGTTCTGTCCCTTGGTCTTTTTCTTTTCCTTATCAGCCATCTGCGGAGGTGTAATAGTTCGTTTCTTGCCTCCATAGGTGGATTGTCTACCTAGTAGCCCAGTCAGTAGAGTTCCACTGGCTGATGCCCGGGGATCGGGAGGTCTATGGGATCCGTCCTCTACAGATGACATTGAGGAAAAAGACAAAGATCGTGACTTAGAGTCACATCTCTTTCTGGTCTGGCCTACTGATTTCCACCTATATACTGTGCCATTTTTAGCATCATTTAGATCTCGCTTATATTTCTTAGCTTTTGCAGCAATAATTTCTTTTTCCCATTTCAGGTATTCTTTATCAATATCTGCCATAAGTTGGGACATGGCCTCCTCCGACAGCAGTCCGATCAGTTGTTCTTGAATGCCGTTAATTTCTTCCTCGATTTCAGTTAAAGATTTTAAATTGGCTTGTATAAGGAGGTTCATGTGGCCCTTAGAACAAGAGTCAGAAAACCCCTCCCACTGTTTTTTAAAGACTTCGTCATTGACGATATAAGAAGGAAACACTCTGACTCTAAGGCCTCTTGGGATAAGGCCCTTCTCAAGATATTTTTCGAGAAAGGCCTTATTCCACCATAGCCGTGTTTGGCGGTTCAATAGATTCTTCATTTTATCTATAAGTAAATTAGTGTCTCTGGATGGTGTATTTAAAACCAATTCCGTATCCTCGTTAAAAACCTGCTCCAATTTGTTCAGCCACGTGGACTCACGGGCTTTGTGGTCCATCTTTGCGGTAAGAGCTGTGAATATACACAAAAAACCAATTAACATAAAGAAAAACCGCACTCTTGGAACCACTGCTGCGGCTATCATGTGGCCGCTCCAGCACGTCCTTACAATAAGACGATAAATAAGAAGAAAAACAGGACTCTGTGTGCCATAGATATATATAACCATAATCAATATCACCCGACAATCATTTGCACATAAAAATATATTTTATTATCATTAGAAATGGGGATAACGATTACAATAATTGATACAGTTTACATGAGGGAGGGGGGGCAGGGAACGAGGACTAGAAAAATGGCACAATAAAAACCCTATTGGAAAATAGAATTGTGACCTCAGTTAATAATAGCCTGGTGAATACTATTGATTAGGAAAATTACCATAATCCAAGATTAAACCAGGCATCAATACACAACATGGGAAACTGCTGTAAACAAGGACAAAATTCCTAAATGGATGTAAATAGCAATGAACCGTAATGTACAATAATTCAGAGAAGTTCATCAATAATTGAGAGTATAAGTCCTCAAACAGTCAGCTTACCCATGGGAGGTCGCATAAATTAGATTGATGTATGCCCCTACGCGTCTCGCATAACAAGCTTCATGAGGGGGAAAGAGATCAGTGGAATAGTGCCAGTCACTAACGTAGGCCGATAATCAATCATTCTTTTACCGCCATTGCTTCCGGCCTCTGACAACACTGGATGTAACTATGGTTACTGTCGGAGCGCCGGAAGTGATGGGGAATAGTGTGATGATGCGAACACACGTGCTGCACATAGTGACGTCTACTTCCGCTTCCCCTCCTTCCTATTGCTCACGGCTTTGTTTGGCTTCAAACGTAACTATGGCAACCGCATATCGGAAGTGACGGGGAATGGTAGGTGACGCGTGCGTGTATACTGCAACGCCCACATCATTATCTTTCCACCGGCAACCAGTATAAAAGTTTGATTATCGGCCTACGTTAGTGACTGGCACTATTCCACTGATCTCTTTCCCCCTCATGAAGCTTGTTATGCGAGACGCGTAGGGGCATACATCAATCTAATTTATGCGACCTCCCATGGGTAAGCTGACTGTTTGAGGACTTATACTCTCAATTATTGATGAACTTCTCTGAATTATTGTACATTACAGTTCATTGCTATTTACATCCATTTAGGAATTTTGTCCTTGTTTACAGCAGTTTCCCATGTTGTGTATTGATGCCTGGTTTAATCTTGGATTATGGTAATTTTCCTAATCAATAGTATTCACCAGGCTATTATTAACTGAGGTCACAATTCTATTTTCCAATAGGGTTTTTATTGTGCCATTTTTCTAGTCCTCGTTCCCTGTCCCCCCTCCCTCATGTAAACTGTATCAATTATTGTAATCGTTATCCCCATTTCTAATGATAATAAAATATATTTTTATGTGCAAATGATTGTCGGGTGATATTGATTATGGTTATATATATCTATGGCACACAGAGTCCTGTTTTTCTTCTTATTTATCGTCTTATTGTAAGGACGTGCTGGAGCGGCCACATGATAGCCGCAGCAGTGGTTCCAAGAGTGCGGTTTTTCTTTATGTTAAATAATAAAGAAGCTTTACATTACTATTACTAAAACATGAAATTTAACTTTTTGAAAACAAATTTTATAAATCAACAAATGAAAAATCATAAAAACTTCAACCTTTTTAGAAAGAAAAAAGAATAAACTGAACATGTTCATACGTTTTTACACTGAACACAATAATAAGACACATGTCCTTTACACAGATATTTTGAACATCCAGCCCATGTCAGATTAGTCTTATTGTCACAGGAAGATGGACAGAAGCTACATCTCTTCCTTTTTTTGCTGGTAGCTGTGCTGGTGGAGGCCGTGGATGTGGAGTCTCTTTCTTGAGCATGCTGGACACCTTTTACAATGGCTGTTGCTCCATCACTTCTGGGGGTCACTTTTCTGCTCTCAATATATGGCCTCACCAGGGATTTTCCCAATTCCTCAAGAAATAATCTTCTTTTATGCAGCTTATTCCGGTTCCAATCGGGGTCGATTTCTCTCCATAAGACAAATGCATTGTATGCAGAAACGTCCAGTATGTTATAAAATAAAATCATTGGCCACCGATTGGTTTTGCGTTTGCATTTATATGTTGATATTGCTTGGTCTAAAGTATCAACTGCTCACTTTGTGGCATTATAATCCAAAATAATGTCAGGCTTTCTGTCTTCTCTATCACTTACGGCATTGTCATGGTGCATTGTGCTCATTAGAATTACTTGTTTGGGGTTTTTTTGGAACATAAGAAACAACAGTTGTATTTCCAGAAAAATAAAAAGTAAAACTGTACACCTCTCTCTTGCTAAGGATACCTTGCGGTAGTTCAGGTTTGTTTTTTCTCATAGTACCCAGCATGGTAAGTTGTTTTTTCTTCAACATCTGGCCTAGTTGATAGGATGTCAAAAAGTTGTCACATGTGACATTTTGTCCTTTTAGTCTATGAGTCAAATCTAGAGCAACACGCATAGCCTGATTTTTTTCAGCTCTTTCATCAGGGGTTTTTCCTGTATACACTTGAACATTTAGAGCATATGAACTTTTGCTGTCGCAAAGTGTCCAGATCTTGATGCCATATTTTGCTGGCTTACTTGGTATATATTGTCTGAATGGGCACCTACCTCGGAATGCCACCAGTTGCTCATCAACAGTTACATTTTCACCACTGTTATACAATTTTGGCAGAATCTCTACCCATTGATTCCAAACATTTCTAATAGGGGCTAGTTTATCTTTAGCTCTTCTTTCCATTCTATCTGTTTTAGAATCAAACCGCAGTACTCTAGAAATAATCAGAGGCCTGTAGAACAGTATAAAATGCTATCGGGTCATATTGACCCGAACAGTACAAGTGTAACAATCAGCGTGTAGCAAAAAGTAAACAAAAACAAAAAAAAATGTAGAGCTCCACAAATGAGGAGAAGTCAAGGAACCACTAGTTTCAAATTCTCATTAAAAAAAATCTGCAGGGTCTCAAAAATCATTTCGGGTCATATTGACCCGAACAGTACAGCAGGGTTAAATGGAATCAGTATGAGAAGCATGAACATTCACTTGAGGAAGGCATCAATAGCCGAAACATGTTGTACATTACAAAGTATTTTAACAACTTTTAATTATTGTTTTATTAATAAGTAATAAAAACATTTTGGTCATCACGATCTGTATCCATATCCATCTCCAGGCTGTGGATCCCAGTCCAGCTACAAAGGGCACGATTACTTTTTTCCATACTGCTGTCAACGGTACTTTGGTTTCAAAATTAGTCTGGACCAATGACTGTTAGTGTCATGTACAGCTGTCCTCCCCCTGTAGTTTTGCCTATGGGGGGAGCTGTTCACTTATTCCTTACTGCCATTTTAAAACAACAGTAAGGAATAAGGCCCCTTAAGCTCTTTTTAATGCGTATTGGCGGTCATTAAGGGGTTAAAGCAGGGGTGGGGAACCTCCGGCCCGCGGGCCGCATACGGCCCGCCATGACCTTTTATGCGGCCCCCGGGAACATTCCCGGGGGCTGTAGTGCTGGGGCCGCCAGCCCTTTAAATGACCACATGCACTGTTTGGGAGAACCAATGGGCTCTCCTGCTGTCCAGTAGCGTAATCAGCGGTGTGTGCCCACCCCTCTGTCCCCTCGTGCTGTGTGTGTGCCCGCCCCTCTGCCCTCCGGAGCGATGTGCCCGCCCCTCTTTACCCTCGTGCTGTGTGTGCCCGCCCCTCTGCCCTCTGGAGCGATCTGCCCGCCCCTCTTTATCCTCGTGCGGTGTGCCCGCCCCTCTGCCCTCCGGAGCGATCTGCCCGCCCCTCTTTCCCCTCGTGTGGTGTGCCCGCCCCTCTGCCCTCCGGAGCGATCTGCCCGCCCCTCTTTCCCCTCGTGTGGTGTGCCCGCCCCTCTGCCCTCCGGAGCGATCTGCCCCCTCTGCCCTCGGCGCGATGTGCCCGCCCCTATGTCCTGTCGTGTGGTGTGACCGCACCTTTCAACTCCAGAGCGATCTGCCCGCCCCTCTTCCCTCCGGCCTGCACTGTCTCCGGCGCTGTGTGTGCGCGCCTGCACTCTACTCCCCGTCCAGTACTTTGTGTGCCCTCCCTCCAGAGTTGTGTGCAACGATCAGTGCTGTGTCCCTCACCCCATCCTGTCTATCACCTCAGGTTTGTGGCTCCCCGGTAATGTCAGGGCTCTGCAGGTGCTGTGTGCAGAGCCTTGACATTACTGGGGGGCAGTGCTGTGTGCCCTCCCAATGCTGTGCATCACCCCAAGTGTTGTGTTCCCCCAGTGATGTCTGTGCCCCCCTCAGTGATGGCTTTGCCCCCAGCTCCTCTTGTGATGTGTATGTCCCCCAGCCCCTCTTGCGTTCTGTATGCCCCCCAGCACCTCTTGCGTTGTGTATGCCCCCCAGCTCCTCTTGTGTTGTGTATGCCCCCCCAGTATCTCTTGCGTTGTGTATGCCCCCCAGCCCCTCTTGCGTTGTGTATGCCCCCCAGCCCCTCTTGCGTTGTGTATGCCCCCCAGTCTCTCTTGCGTTGTGTATGCCCCCCAGCCCCTCTTGCATTGTGTATGCCCCCCAGCCCCTCTTGTGTTGTTTGCCTTCAGCGTCTCCTGTGACTTATACATCACATTGGAGATGCTGGGGGCATATACATCACAGGAGACACTGGGGACATACACAACTCAGGAGGGGCTGTGGACATTTACATCACAGGAGGGGCTGGGAGCATATATAGCTCCTCATGTGATGTATGTGCCTCCAGTGTCTCCTGTGTTGTGTATATACAGCAGTCCCAGCGTTTCCTTTCTGTGGTGTATACGTCAGTCCCAGCGTTCTCTTTCTGTTGTGTATACGTCAGTCCCAGCGTTTTCAATGTGATGTATATGCCCCCAGCCCCTCCAGTGATGTATGTGCCTTCAGTGACTCCTGTAATGTATATAGAGCAGTCCCAGTGTCTCCTATGTGCTGTGTGTGCCTCCAGTGTCTCCTAAGTGTTGTGTGTGCCTCCAGTGTCTCCTATGTGTTGTGTGTGCCTCCAGTGTCTCCTATATGTTGTGTGTGCCTCCAGTGTCTCCTATGTGTTGTGTGTGCCTCCAGTGTCTCCTATGTGTTGTGTATGCCTCCAGTGTCTCCTATGTGTTGTGTGTGCCTCCAGTGTCTCCTATGTGTTGTGTATGCCTCCAGCGTCTCCTATGTGTTGTGTGTGCCTCCAGTGTCTCCTATGTGTTGTGTGTGCCTCCAGTGTCTCCTATGTGTTGTGTGTGCCTCCAGTGTCTCCTATGTGTTGTGTGTGCCTCCAGTGTCTCCTATGTGTTGTGTGTGCCTCCAGCGTCTCCTATGTGTTGTGTGTGCCTCCAGTGTCTCCTATGTGTTGTGTGTGCCTCCAGTGTCTCCTATGTGTTGTGTGTGCCTCCAGTGTCTCCTATGTGTTGTGTGTGCCTCCAGTGTCTCCTATGTGTTGTGTGTGCCTCCAGCGTCTCCTATGTGTTGTGTGTGCCTCCAGCGTCTCCTATGTGATGTATATGATTTAGCAAATATTATTATCACAAAGAGTTGACTGCGCTTCAGACCGAGACAGAAAAGCAGTTGTGAGAAGAAACATGATTAGTATCATCCAACATCACAGCCGCACCAAAGAGAAGCCGCTCCGGCCGCCACAGTAGGGGTGAGTTAATTGTTTGACCAAATATAGCCGGGTAATTTTCACATTGATAATTTTGTGCGGCCCCCAAAGGTTGGTAGAAATTTCCAAATGGCCCCCGGCTGAAAAAAGGTTCCCCACCCCTGGGTTAAAGTATCACTCCAGCAGTTTTTTTTTCCGTGCTGGAATGGTGCTTCTAATTTATGGTCGCTGACCCTAGTATTATACTTACCTACCAGAGTCTTTACTTTTTATTGACACTCCTTTGGTCCTATGGCATCATTTTTTCATCACAGCTTCTGACTGCCAGAAGACAGAAACAATTGTCACAGTAGTAATGGGCGAACCCCCCAATGTTTGTGTTCGGAAGCCTCGCCCGAACGTTTTGTAAAGTTCGAGTTTGGGTTCTGAGATAACGCGAACTTGTGTCCGAACACCGAACTTGGACTTTACAGTTATGGGATGGGGCTGGGGGTTATAAAATAAAGAATATAGTTTATAATAAACATTGTCATTAAACTTACAGGTTTCACGACGCGTACTGCAGACTCTGTCTCCCGGCCACTTCTGCTTCTGTGTCCGATCATTGCTGTGCCCTCGGGTAACCACCATTGACTTACACATCATAGCCATGCGATCATTCTAGTGTGAATGTTGTACGTGGGTTACAGACTGGTCACGTGGCTATGACATCACGGAAGATCCTGTAACCCACAAGGTAACAACATTCACACAAGACTAGTCACATGGATATGACGTCATGGAAAGTCCTGTAAGTCATATGTAGCAGAGCTGAAGACACTCACCCGCTTTTGGACTAAGTCGGAGGGGTTTTTTTGAGTAATAAAAATGGAGTCCTAAATGTCCTGTGTTTTATTTCTAATAAAATATTTTTTTCTTTGTGTTGTTGTTTTATTTTACTGTTAAAATAACAGACAACCACAGATGCTGTCACAGAGTGGGCATCTGTGATTGGATGCTGGAGTAACCTGAAACTAGCCCATACATTCTAGCATCTAGAATGTATAGACAAATTCCAGGTTATTCCAACAGCCAATCACAGACGCCCATTCTAAAGTGGAAAAAAGATAAAGTGGACGGCTACGGGCTGCCACCCCCATATGCCTGGCTTTACCTTGGCTGGCAATCAAAAGACAGGAAGCCCATTATTTGTTTTTTTCAATTATTAAAAAAAAATAAATAAAAAAAAAATGTGTGAGCTCCCGCCATATTTTGATCGCCAGTCAGTTAAAGCTAGGCAGCTGTAGGCTGGGATTTTCAGCTTGGTTAGGCTCAAGCATTTTGGGCCCCCCACGCTATAAAAACCACAGCCTGCAGCCACAACTTGAATTGGCACATTGTTTCTTAGCGCCATTTCCTGGTGCTTTACCCGGCTCATCCAGTGGCCTGATGGTGGTGCACGCTGGGTAATAAAGGGGACAATACCAGATTTGTATTCTCAGCTGGTACTAAGCCCGAAATTCATGGTGTCATCATGCCAAATTAGACATGGCCACCATGAATTTCTAGTAAACAGTAAAAAAACACAACACACAGAATTTTTTTTATTAGAAATACAACAAAAAAAAAAACATTTAGAGACTCCATCTTTATTATAAAAAAATCCTTAGTCCGACATAGTTCACAGGTAGAGTAATGTCAGATCTGCTTCATCGCTCTGTACAGACAAGTGTCTATACAGAGCAAGAAGCAGGGAGAGCATTGTCAGCTCTGCTTCATCGCTATATACAGACAAGTGTCTATATAGAGCAAGAAGCAGGGAGAGCATTGTCAGCTCTGCTGCATCGCTCTGTACAGACAAGTGTCTACAGAGCGAGAAGCAGGGAGAGCATTGTCAGCTCTGCTTCATCGCTGTATACAGACACGTGTCTATACAGAGCGAGAAGAAGTTAAAGCATTGTCAGCTCTGCTCCATCACTCTGTAAAGATAAGCGTCTCTACAGAGAGAGAAGCAGACTGACACTGAGGGTATGATTACACTTCCGCATGACTCGTGCGAGTCTCGCATTGCATCACCCCGCATGGTGCACACTCTTTGAACAGGAGTGCTTCAGCTGCATGGAAATACATGCAGCCGACCCGCTCCTGTTGGAAGAGTGTGCACCATGCCAAGTGATGCGATGCGAGACTCGCACAGGTTCAGTCAAATATCAATCAAGTCCATGGCAGCCATGGTGAACCCTGACATCACCGCGAACACGGCTGAAAACAGCCATAGACTGCCAACTGCCAAGTGACGAGCAGTGTAGTGAATACACCCAGAAGTTAACAGGACCTTCCGTGACATCATAGCCTTGTGACCAGTCTGTAAGCCAAAGTCTGTACAACATTCACACCACACTGGTCACATGCCTATGACATCATGGAAGGTCCTGTAGTCAGTGGTGGTTACCCGGGGGCATAGCAATAATCGGACGCGGAAGCAGAAGCGGCCGGGAGACAGAGTCTGCAGAACGCGTCACAGGACTTGTAAGTATAATCATAATGTTTTTAGTAATGTCCTCTTTTTTTTTTTCTTTACAGCCCCTGGACCTGAACTGGACTCGAACTGTAACAAGAGCTTCCCAGGAAAGCTCGAGTTTGAGATCGTGTGGACGAGAACACTATGTGTTTGGTACGGACCCCGAACTTTACAGTTCGGGTTCGCCCATCACTAGTCACAAGCTCTCCATGCAAGTCTATGAGAACCAAAACAAGGCTCTACGAGACTTGCATTGAAAAATGACCCTTGGCTCGCTACAGCAAACCCTGGAGCGATCCAGCGCAAACTGCTGTAGACCGACGGGAATAGCACAGCTAGAAAGTAAAGACGGTGGCAGGTAAGCATAAGACGTCAGGGAATTTAGAGTAGAAGCACCACTCCAGCGGTAAAATAAAATAAAAAAACGCTGCTGGTGTTTTAATGATATTTACGCAGTTCCCATTATTGTGATGCATGATTTTGATTTTTGCCTTAGTACGGCACAAGCCAAGAGGATGTTGCAGGAAAACACTAATGAAAAAAGAGTAGAGCAGCAAGGGTGCAGTGTCTGGAGACTACAACTCCCATTTACACATGGCACTGTGAATGAGCTTCTTAGAAATTAAAGGAGTTGTCCGATTTAAGAAAACTTTAATCTGTGGTAGTAAAAAAAAAAGGATTACCTACTCTCCCTTCGTACTGTTTCTGTTCTCTGCAACTGGCGCAGTCTCAGATGTTTGTCTGCAGCACTGACGTCACCTCAACAGTGAACTCAGAGGCTTGTAATGCCTACATGATCAGCACTGCAGACAAACAGCAGAGTCCAGGTCAGCAGTGGAGAGCCTGCGCTGGAGGGCTAGTAATACTCCCCTTTGTCTTTTTTGTTTATTTCTAACTTCCACAGCTTTTAGTAGAAAGTTTAAAGGGAACCTGTGAGGTGCGATATGCACACAGAACCACAAGCTTTCTAATCCCTGTTTAACTGTCCCTGTAGCATATGTGGAGACACGAGGGTCAGTGAGTGCTCTCGTCCGCTGACCCGGCCGCCTTTAGAAAGACAGCATGGCCCAGGGCTCATCCCAACTGAACGCCCGACCTCCTTAACCGTAGGTGGAACCCTACTCAGACAACACAGGGTGAGGGAATCACAATATTAAGATTTTATTGGATCCCCAAACGATTAATGGCACATAACACATAATAGGATAGCAAATCTGCCAAGCAGAGACGTAATGCCCAATAGTCCAAATAGCGAAAACAATAATAGCAGGGACTAAAACATAACTTTTAATCTAACAATAGATAAAATTAGTAATAAAGTGCTTGTGCATAAATAGTGCAAAGAACAAAATGCCACATGGCAACATATAGGTTAGATCTCACCCAAGCTTCATCCATGGGCTGGACTGCACACCGGTCCAAGAAAGAGAGGTCACAGGCTGGAAGAACAGGGTGAACAAGTGTGGTAAATAACCCCTGTCATGCCCCGTGGATGGACTTCTGCCCTGACAAGGGCAGCACCCAAGTGATATGTCTGCCCCACAACCAGAAATACAAAAGAAATGTCCTCCCGACGCGTTTCCCTCTCAATATCAAGAGTTCCTCAGGGAAGACGGAGGAAAAATTGGGGGGATCAACCTGCAGTGACAGGGATCAACACAGGCTAATGAAGGTGAATAACCTATGTGTACCAGGCAAATGGTGGCGCCTGGCACATAACACATAACCAGCAAAACCACAAAATGTAACCGGCAACAGTTTCTCACCCTTCCGATGGCTCACCATGGATTAGATTGTCCGTGCCTCAGAGCTTCCAGGGCTGCTTACTCCAAACCAGCAGCACCCCGCTTTTGGCGGGCACCCACCGAGAATGGAATAACGCCAGATTTAGGAAGCTGGCTGAGTACCGCAAAGTCTGTCGTCCGGCGACTGTATTGTCCCAAGCTGGATTCCTTCCTTAGGTAGTCCTTTATCTCAGCCGAATCCTTGCATTCGATGCTTAAGTCCATGTAGTGTTATAATTCAGCTACGGCTTGCGAATCAGATCTGCAGGTCCTAGATTGGTATCATGTAGCAAGCAAGAATCTACACGAGCATTGGACAGTCCTCCTTCTTATACCCATGAGCATTCCATTCAGACCATTGGGGTCTTCACGATTGGTGGATAAGACTGGGCTCTTATTGGCTAGCTTTCAAGCCGTATGCAAAACATCCCCGGCAGTATTGGTCTCTGACTGAGATGAGGGAGAAACAGCCCAGCCACATCGCATCCAAATACACATAGCAATACAATGAAAATTCGCACAATTTATTTGTCTGGGTATCTGATCCTCTCTGTCCAAGGTAATTACACAAGTCAACAAGAACTTTAACAATAGACTCCTGAGTCAGAAACAATGAGGGGCTTATCCCCAGTCCATAAACAAAATATCTTCATGTCCAGCTGAATGTTAAGAAACTTTAACCCTTGCTAGGCACTGACAGAGTCAATGTCATCACAGCATACATAAAGAGATCTTTACAAAAAGTATTTATAAAGATCCTTTATAATATGCTAACGATCGCAGGGACTACTCGCAAGTGCGATAGTTCTGGCCCTCATTCCGCCCTCTTAGCATGTTAGCCCATTACCCAGCGTCATTAGTACCTGTATTCATTGTCACCGCTTTAGAACACTGAGTTTAGGGTCAGTGCATATGATCAGAATGCCCGTCACTTCTAGTCATGCGCACTATGAAACCGGGTGTGCGCGACTCCCGGCTTCAGAGAGGTCTAGTGCGCATGACTGAAAGTGCCGGGACTTCTGATCATGCGCACTGACCCTAACAGACACAGGTACAGTGCCTTGCGAAAGTATTCGGCCCCTTTGAATTTGTCAACCTTTTCCCACATTTCAGGCTTCAAACATAGAGATAAAAGATTTAAATTTTATGGTGAAGAATCAACAAGTAGGACACAGTTGTGAAGTTGAACAAAATTTATTGCTTATTTTAAACTTATAAAAAATAATAAACTGAAAATTGGGGCGTGCCTTATTATTTGGCCCCTGTAAGTTAATACTTTGTAGTGCCACCATTTGCTGCGATTACAGCTGCAAGTCGCTTCGGGTATGTCTCTATCAGTTTTGCACATCGAAAGAATGAAATTCTTGCCCTTTGCAAACAGCTCGAGCTGAGTGAGATTGGATGGTGAGCGTTTGTGAACAGCAGTTTTCATCTCTTTCCACAGATTCTTGATTGGATTCAGGTCTGGACTTTGACTTGGCCATTCTAACACCTGGATACATTTATTTGTGAACCATTTCATTGTAGATTTTGCTTTATGTTTTGGATCATTGTCTTGTTGAAAGACAAATCTCCGTCCCAGTCTCAGGTCTTTTGCAAACTCCAACAGGTTTTCTTCAAGAATGGTCCTGTATTTGGCTCCATCCATCTTCCCATCAATTTTAACCATCTTCGCTGTCCCTGCTGAAGAAAAGCAGGCCCAAACCAAGATGCTGCCACCACCATGTTTGACAGTGGGGATGGTGTGTTTAGGGTGATGAGCTGTGTTGTTTTTTCGCCAAACATGTCTTTTAGCATTGTGCCCAAATAGTTCGATTTTGGTTTCATCTGACCAGAGCACCTTCTTCCACATGTTTGGTGTGTCTCCCAGGTGGCTTGTGGCAAACTTTAAACAACACTTTTTATGGATATCTTTGAGAGATGGCTTTCTTCTTGCCACTCTTCCATAAAGGCCAGATTTGTTTAGTGTACGACTGATTGTTGTCCTATAGACAGACTCTCCCACCTCAGCTGTAGATCTCTGCAGTTCATCCAAAGTGATCATGGGCCTCTTGGTTGCATCTCTGATCAGTCTTCTCCTTGTTTGAGATGACATTTTTGAGGGACGGCCAGGTCTTGGTAGATTTGCAGTGGTATGATACTCCTTCCATTTCAATATGATCGCTTACACAGTGCTTCTTGGGAAGTTTAAAGTTGTCGAAATGTTTTTGTAAGCAAATCTGGCTTTAAACTGCTCTACAACAGTATCACGGACCTGCATGTTGTGTTCCTTGGTCTTCATGATGCTATCTGCGCTTTAAACAGAACACTGAGACTATCACAGAGCAGGTGCATTTATACGGAGACTAGATTACACACAGGTTGCTTATATTTATCATCATCAGTCATTTAGGACAACATTGGATCATTCAGAGATTCTCAATGAACTTCTGGAGTGAGTTTGCTGCACTGAAAGTTAAGGGGACGAATAATATTGCACGCCAGAATTTTCAGTTTATTTTTTTTTTACAAAAGTTTAAAACAAGCAATAAATTTAGTTCAACTTCACAATTGTGTCCCACTTGTTGATTCTTCACCATAACATTAAAATTTTTATCTTTATGTTTGAAGCCTGAAGTGTGGGAAAGGGTTGAAAAATTCAAGGGGGCCGAATACTTTCGCAAGGCACTGTGCATGCATCTCCGCTGTTGTATGATCCCGTGAGATGGTAGCATGAGCGCGGGAACTAACGACCTTGTGACTAGTCACAGCCCTCATTAGCATATCATAAAGAATCTTTAGAAGTACTTTTTAAAAGCTCTCTTTTTGTATGCCACTAGATACTGAGACTGTTAGGCAGAAATTAGAAATATGCACCCAGAACTGCTCATAGTTCTAGGTGCATATTGCACTTGACAGGTTCACTTTAAAGGAAAAAAACTTTCCAGCTCCCCTCCCATATACTTGTTCAAGAGAAAATCACATGGATCCAGCACGGATCTCCTCAGGTGCAGATAGCTCACAGTTAGGAAAGAATACAAAATCCAGCGGATCCAGGTATGGGTAAATTCATTAAAACTCACTGTTTATCGTTCCATTAATATAATTTCAGGTAACAGATGTTTCACAGAGTTACAGGGAGTTTTAATGAATTTACCCATACCTCAATCCTCTGGATTTTGTATTCTATGCTAACTGTTCAATGTGAGCAAAAAAATCGCATTGCACTCGCACCAATGTTAACTAATAGAGCAGAACACATCTGTTAGTTTTATCTCTGAAAACTTCTGTACATGGGGCAAATCGCAGCATTCTGCGAGTTGCTCCGTACCTCGGAATACAAGTCAAAGGGTGCGAGAAAAACGTGCGGCACATGTACCAAACATGTACTTGCGTTTTTAACATGGAGTTTTACATACAGTGAAAAGCTAGAAAGATAGGTAGAAAGATAGGTAGCTACATAGAGAGATAGATGTGAAACACATATATAATGTCCCACCCCCTAGCATATTGTAAGCTTGCACCCTTTAGTGCCTTTTATGTGACACTAAAGAGTGTTTAGCCTTGTTTTTAGCCCCAAATTCAATATATTTTTTTAAAAATTACTTTTTGAAGCCAGCTAAGGTGAAGCAGGCAGCTGTAGCCTGCAGACCACAGCTGGCAGCTCTACCTTGGCTGGAAATCCAAAACAGAGGTCACTCCGTGCTGTTATTTTAAATTGATTTAAAAGTAAATAAATAATTTAAAACAAAAAACATGGGGTCTTCCCCAAATTAGATCACCAGCCAAGGTAAAGCAGACAGCTGTGGTCTGGTATTCTCAGACTGGGGAGGCCAATAGTTATTGGGCCCTCCCCAGCCAAAAAATGGGACTCTGCAACTGCCCCAGAAGTGGTGCATCCATTAGATGCACCAAACCTGGCGCTTCGCCTCAGCTCTTCCTTTTGCACAGGTGTGGTGGGAAATGGGGTAATAGATGAGGTTGATGTTAGCTGTGAATTGCCAGCTGGCATCAAGCCTTGGTATTAGTAATGGGTGAGCGTCCATCAGATATCCCCCCATTACTAATCCAGAAGTTTAAATAAGGAAAATAAATTTTATTTGGACAAACACCCCCAAATACATCCCTTGTTCAACAAATTTATTACAAATTTAACAAAAAAAAGTCCACTGTAATCCAAAGTGATGTCCCACGACGTTCCCCAAAAGTGAACCTGAAAGACTTAAAAAGAGAAAATTATTAAAGAAATAAAGACAAGATACACCCTCTTTCACTAATTTATTTCCCTGGAAAATCCTTAATCCAGGTCCGGCATAATCCAATAAGGGGGTCCCACAACGATCCCATACTCACTGTCCCAGTTAATGAAAACCAGAATGTTCCCTATTGACTGGGAGAGCAGTAACTGAAAGCTCACACACTGTGTGAGAAGCACTGCAGTGAACTGAGATGACCTCATGAGTTAGCCCAGGTAACCGCTGTGGCTCACACAACAGTGTGTGAGCGGCTGCAGGCGTGAAGAGTGATCGCATCATGAGGTTAGCTCAGTTCATTGCTTGCTGAAATGAACTTCGCTGAACTCCATGAAGTCAGTGCTCATCACTGAGTTCCCTGACTGTGGCTGTTCTCACTCGAGCGCCCGTGGATGTAACTTGCGTTGACGTTGCGGGATCTGGCCATAATTCACGTGAGAACGGCTGCGGTTATGGAACTCTGTGACAAGCACTGACGTCATGAATTCAATGCCGCAGAAAATTAACTGAGCTATCCTTATGACATCACTGCCTTTCATGCCACAGCATGTTTACTAGAATAGGGAGAGTACGCTGTTGGAGTGTGGGACAGTGATAAGTGCAGGTAAGAAAAAAAATACATTGTAGGGATAATATGCTTGTATTGTAAATCAAATACAGCTCTGCATCCTGCAGCTTTGTGTAGCGGTACAAATCAGCAGTATACAGGCAGTGTAATCTATCAGCTCAGTCTGTGCCCTTAATGTTTGGTAAAAAAAACCTAAAACTAACTGTCGCCACTACTCACCAGGGTATGTGGCCTTCGTTTTTTACAAACGTCTACTTGCCGCCAGTCTACAGCTGGGTATGGGAAATTAGTTTAAAAAAAAAATAGTTACTGTGCAGCAAGTATTGCGGGCTTTATCTGTCACAAACCTGTAACTGCACTGGAGTAGGCATAATGTTGCAGTTCTCGGAAAATATTAGTGCACTGTGTAAGAGTGTTGGATCTCGGGCAATCTTGGCTATGAAGGTCAAACAGGTAAATAGGGTGTTTAGGGGCCTTTTCAAAATAGGTTTTCTAGAGGGGGTGGGGGAACCTGTAAATTTTAAATTATAATATGCTGTCAAGTGAAGACAGTGAGCAAATCCTTGCTGCAGTGACTGCCAAGTCTCCTGACAAGTCACAGTTCTGATTACTGGCTATCCGCCCTGCTGGATACTCGCTACTACATCAAGGTGCTTCAATCACTGAAGCGTGGACGAGTCACCTCTTCATCACGGCCACAGTACCACCAAACCCAAAAATGGAAACAGAGTGTAAAGGGGGCTTTACACGGTAGCGATATCGCTAGCAATTTCTAGCGATATCGAGCGTGTAAGTACCCGCCCCCGTCGCGCATGCGATTGTTTGTGATCGCTGCCGTAGCGAACATTATCGCTACGGCAGCGTCACACGTACTTACGTGGTCGGCGTCGGCGCTGTGACTGACGAACAATCCCTCCTTCAAGGGGGAGGGACGTTCGGCATCAAAGCGATGTCACCGCAACGTCACTAAGTGGCCAGCCAATTAAAGCGGAGGGGCGGAGATTAGTGGGACGTAACATCTTGCCAACCTCCTTCCTTCCGCATTGGGGCCGGCGGCAGGTAAGGAGACGTTCCTCTTTCCTGCGGTGTCACACATAGCGATGTGTGGTGCCGCAGGAGCGATGAACAACATGGATAAACAACCCTTACCGATTTTTGAGTTTGGGACGACCTCTCCATGGTGAACTATTTTCACCATTTTTGAGGTCGCTTAAGGTCGCTGGTCAGTGTCACACGCTGCGATATCGTCAATGACGCCGGATGTGCGTCACTAACAACGTGACCCCGACGATAAAACATTAACGATATCGTAGCGTGTAAAGCCCCCTTTAGAGTATGTTCACACAGTGCATCTTTGCTAACCACAAAGATGCCGCATTTTTGGCTCCAAAAAATGCACCCATGGCAAAAACGCATCAAAAACATGCGTTTTTTTTCCCCACGTTTTTGACGCGTTTTTACATTTTGCTCAATGCGTTTTTTTAAGTCAAATCTTTTGACTGGAAAGGCTCAAATTCTGGAAACACGCAAAAAGAATTGACATGCTGCACCTTCAAAAACGCAGCCAAGATGCAGACAAAATCAGATGCCCGATGCAGACTGCAAAATAGAAATCTCATAGATTTTGCTGGGGGAAGTAAATTCATGCATTTAGGTGCATCTTTGTGACCTCAAAACACACCAAAATGCAGCAAAAGATGCAGTGTGTGAACATAGCCTTAAGGGTGCTTTACACGCTGCGACATCGCTAACGATATATCGTCAGGGTCACGCCGTTAGTGACGCACATCCGGCGCCGTTAGCAACATTGCAGCGTGTGACACCAAGGAGCGACGATCAATGAGTGCAAAAACCTGAAAATTCATTGCTCGTTGACACGTCGCTCCTTTTCAAAATATCGTTGCTGCTGCAGGTACGATGTTCGTCGTTCCTGCGGCAGCACACATCGCTGAGTGTGACACCGCAGAAACGACGACCATCTCCTTACCTGCATCCACCGGCAATGAGGAAGGAAGGAGGTGGGCGGCATGTTCCGGCCGCTCATCTCCGCCTCTCCTCTGCTATTAGACGGCTGCCGTGTGACGTCGCTGTGACGCCGCACGAACCGCCCCCTTAGAAACGAGGCGGATCGCTAGCCAGAGCGACGTCGCAGGGAAGGTATGTCTGTGTGACGGGTGTTAGTGATGTTGTGCGCCACGGGCAGCGATTTGCCCGTGTCACAGAACCGACGGGGGAGGGTACGCTCGCTAGCGATATCGGTACCGATATCGGTACCGATATCGCAGCACGTAAAGTACTCTTTAGTAGAGATGAGCGAACCGGTTGTGGTTCGGCTCGAGTTCGGTTCGTCGAACCGAACTCGAACCGCATAGGAAACAATGGCAGGCAATCACAAACACATAAAAACACCTAGAAAACACCCTCAAAGGTGTCCAAAAGGTGACAAACAACTCACAGCACAAACACATGGGAAAGTGACAAGGACATATACTCATGCGAAAACAAAAGAGCTGGACAAGGAAAAAGAGGAGGAGACACAGATATAGGCATGGTACGCCCTTCTAAAATCATGTAAAACACCGCAAGGTGACTCCAAGCGGAGTCTCCCTTTTTTCCAAAAATTGGGCCACACACACACCCACCCCTTCAGTGGCAGCAGTTGTGCCCCAGTTGTACACTTCACAGCTAGATTTGCATCAAGCACATTCAAAAATACGCCATTCTTAACCGTCCCCAGGATGACACCGGGGTAGGTAGCAAAGTCTTTCCTGATCCCAGCTCTGTTCATCTTGGCTCCTTTTTAAAAACACTGTAAGCAAGGGTTACTCCAAGCGGAGTCTCCCTTTTTTCCAAAAATTGGGCCACACACACACCCACCCCTTCAGTGGCAGCAGTTGTGCCCCAGTTGTACACTTCACAGCTAGATTTGCATCAAGCACATTCAAAAATACGCCATTCTTAACCATGCCCAGGATGACACCGGAGTAGGTAGCAAAGTCTTTGCTGAACCATGACTTGTTCATCTTGGCTCCTTTTAAAAAACACAGCAAGCAAGGGTTACTCCAAGCGGAGTCTCCCTTTTTTCCAAAAATTGGGCCCCACAGACACCCCATCAGTGGCAGCACTTGTGCCCTAGTTGCAAACAGGATGTTTTGATTTGCATCAAGCACATTCCAAATCCACAAGCATTTACTCTCCCCAGGATGACACAGGGGTAGTAAATTCCTTGTGGATCCATGACTTGTTCATTTTGATGAACGTTAGTCTGTCCACATTGTCACTGGACAGACGTGTGCGCTTATCTGTCAGCACACACCCAGCAGCACTGAAGACACGTTCAGAGACAACGCTGGCAGCTGGACACGACAAAATCTCCAAGGCGTAAGTTGAGAGCTCTGGCCATTTTTCAAGATTTGAAGCCCAAAATGAGCAAGGCTCCATTTGAAAAGTCATGGCATCAATGTTCATTTGGAGATACTCCTGTATCATCCCCTCCAGCCGTTGACTATGTGTAAGACTTGTTGTCTCTGGTGGCCTTGCAAAGGACGGTCTAAAAAAAAAAGATTCCATAAAATTGCTGTTACCAGCACCAGATACGGTGCTACTGGTACGGGTAGACTGTTGAAGATGACGAGACCGTCCCATGTTTGTCAAGTTACAACTGGGAGATTCACTCCCTGCACCTGCACGGTTGTTTGGTGGAAAAGCTGAGCTAAGATCGAGTAACAGCTTCTGCTGATACTCCTGCATACGTGCGTCCCTTTCTATGGCTGGAATTATGTCACAAAATTTGGACTTGTACCGGGGATCTAATAGTGTGGCAAGCCAGTAGTCATCATCACTTCTAATTTTGACAATACGAGGGTCATGTTGGAGGTAGTGCAGCAAAAAGGCACTCATGTGTCTTGCGCAGCCATGCGGACCACGTCCACGCTGTGTTTGTGGCATAGAGGTGCTAACCGTTCTTTCTTCCTCTGACATCTTCCCCCAACCTCTTTCAACTGAAATTTGACCAAGGTCTCCCTCATCCGCTGAGTCTTCCATGTCCATGCACAGTTTGTCCTCCATTTCTTCATGTTCTCTTGCACCTTCCTCAACATTTCGCCTGCTACCATGCGCCCTTGTTGATCCCTGTCCCCCATGGTCCCATGCCTGCCGCGTTGGTGATGATGAACGTCTGGACCTTGGTGATGTTGTTGTGTCTTGCGCATATGAATCCTCCTGTAGTTCCTCCCCTTCCTGTTGTCTCACCCCCTGACTCCGAATAGTGTTTAGCGTGTGCTCCAGCATGTAAATGACTGGAATTGTCATGCTGATAATGGCATTGTCAGCGCTAAACATATTCGTCGCCATGTCGAAACTGTGCAGAAGGGTGCATAGGTCCTTGATCTGAGACCACTCCATCAGGGTTATCTGCCCCACCTCTGCATCTCGTTGGCCCAGGCTATACGTCATGACGTATTGCACCAGGGCTCGGCGGTGCTGCCACAGTCGCTGTAACATGTGGAGAGTCGAATTCCAGCGTGTCGCCACATCGCATTTCAGGCGATGAACCGGCAGGCCGAAAGACTTCTGGAGCGATGCAAGTCGCTCAGCTGCGGCGGTTGAACGGCGGAAGTGAGCAGACAGTTTTCGTGCCCTGGTCAGAAGGCAATCTAGGCTGGGATAGTGTGTTAAAAATTGCTGGACAACAAGGTTCAACACGTGAGCCATACAAGGCACGTGTGTCACCTTGCCCAGGCGAAGGGCCGCACCCAGGTTTGCAGCATTGTCGCACACGGCCTTACCAGGCTGCAGGTTGAGTGGAGACAACGATTTATTAAACTCGGACCACAGAGCTGACCACAACTCTTCAGCTGTGTGACTCCTATTCCCAAGACATGCCAAGCTAAAGACCGCCTGATGCCGTTGCACTCTGCTGCCAGCATAGTAATGAGGGGTGCGTGATTCCTTCTGCGCAGTGAGAACGCTGGTGGCCTGACCAGGCAGGCTTGGGGCGGAGGTGGAGGACCCAGATGAGGTGGAGGAGGCAGAAGCAGTGGCGGAACTTGGACAGACAGAGGATTGACACACAAGTCGTGGGGACGGCAAGACTTGTGCAGCAGACCCTTCACCATCTATCACCATAGTTACCCAGTGCCCAGTCAGCGACATATAACGTCCCTGTCCATGCTTACTGGTCCAAGTATCGGTTGTGAAATGCACCCGTTGACACACAGAGTTTCTCAAGGAAGCGGTGATGTTGTGTGTGACATGCTGGTGTAGCGTGGGCACACCTTTCTTAGAGAAGTAGTGGCGACTGGGCATCTGGTACTGGGGCACAGCGACAGACATAAGGTCTCTAAAATCCTGTGTGTCCACCAGGCGGAAAGGCAGCATTTCGGTAGCCAAGAGCTTACAGAGGGATAAAGTCAACCTCTTAGCTTTGTCATGGGTCGCAGGAAATGGCCTTTTATTTGTCCACATCTGAAGGACAGAGATCTGGCTGCTGTGTGTAGACGGTGTTGAGTAGGGTGTCCCTTGAAAAATGCAGCTTTGTGAGGAAAGTGCAGGCGTAAACATAATGTGGCCTTCATCCAACGTTGGTGCTATCGATGTCTGAGAGAGCTGTACACACGTACTTGTTTCCCCTTCCAAACCAACTGACGACCTACCAAGCAAACTGCCTGTTGCGGTTACAGTGGTGGAAGTTGTGCGTGGAAAATCAGGTGTGACAGCTGTCCCCACAGTCCTAGAAGATGAAGAGCGCGCTGATGCACTAGAAGGGGCAGGCGGTGGATGGTTCGCTCCGCTATGCCGCATTGCAGCACGGTGAGCTTCCCACCGGGACATATGATATTTATTCATGTGACGATTCATGGAAGAAGTTGTCAAACTGCTGAGGTTTTGCCCTCTACTAACAGAATCATGACAAATTTTACAGATCACATAATTTGGGCGATCTTTTGCTATGTCAAAAAAGGACCAGGCTAGGCAAGGCTTAGAGGGCATGCGACCTGCTGATCCACCCCGACTAGTGCTCAGAGGCACAGTAGTGGCTGAGGATGCAGTTGTAGACGTGCTACCAGTACTCCTACTCTGTCCAGGAAGGCGCAAGGTAACTTCGTCGTCAGTTGCATCCTCCTCCACCGTCTCTGTTGACCTCCTCGAGGGCCTGACTGTGGGTTGACAGTAGGTGGGATCTAGAACTTCCTCATCAATTGTTGTGTTTGCACTCCCCTCACCCTCAGACCGAGCCTCTTCTTGCCCTGACCGAATATTTAAGTTGTCATCCCAATCTGGTATCTGCGTCTCATCGTCATCAGTATGTTCCTCATTGTCTATTACAACAGGTGTTTCAGTTTGTGAATAAGGGTCAACATTATGCTCAGAAACTTGGTCATCACGGCCTGAATCTGAGTCACAAAGGTTCTGGGCATCACTGCAGACCATTTCCTGGTCTGTACTCACTGTAGCTTGGGAGCAGACCTCTGATTCCCAGGCTATAGTGTGACTGAACAGCTCTGCAGACTCAGCCATCTCAGTTCCACCATGCTGTGCAGGGCGGATGGAGACTTCAGAGCTGGGAGAAAGCAAGTTTGATTGGGATGACAACTCAGAGGACTGGTGTTTTTTGGATGCGGTACTTGAGGTGGCGGAGAGGGCACTTGTTGGGCCACTTGAGATCCATTCAAGCATTTTCCTTTTTTGGCCATCATCTACCTTTGTTTCAGTTGTTCGTGTCCGTAAAAAAGGGAGCACATCGGATTGTCCACGGTAAGTAGTAGACATCTTACTTTTGCTGGAAGATGGTCTATCTTCAGCAGATGTTAATGGAGCTTTGCCACCTTCCCCACGGACAAACCCTTTTTTTCCTTTTCCAACCCGCCTCTTCCCCTTTCCACCAGCATCTGTCATTTTGCCACTCATTTTGATTGCGACAAGATTGTGCACTTAAAATGTGGTAGTAAAAATTGAGAGATGGTGTAGATTTCAGCGGTGGTCTAGCTTTATTAACAGCAGAATAAACAACAATAATTATCCCTGACAATGCAACTACGGCCCTTAAACTGGCAGCAGTATTTGCTAGTATAATGGCTTAGTAACAATGAGTTTGAGTGTGCAATGCAGGCAGACGTGCTGCAAATATCTTTGCACTAGTGGGACAATACAGAAGTCCAACAGCCACGTTTAGGATGCCACTAAGTTCACTCAGTGTTTGCTAGTATAATGGCTTAGTAACAATGAGTTTGAGTGTGCAATGCAGGCAGACGTGCTGCAAATATCTTTGCACTAGTGGGACAATACAGAAGTACAACAGCCACTTTTAGGATGCCACTAAGTTTCCTCAGTGTTTGCTAGTATAATGGCTTAGTAACAATGAGTTTGAGTGTGCAAAGGGCAGGAGGGTACAGTGGCAGGGTTTTGGGTCTCTGAGTAGAGGAAAGGAAGCCTGCCTTTCTATCCCTGCTAATGGGGAAATGCAGCGAGGAAATCCCTGACCTTAGCTACACAGACGCTGTCATCTTGTGTAGCTGTTAAACTCTGTTTTCACGGACCTGTCACCTATGGCTCTGACCCTGCCGGTATTAGCCCTTAAAAGGACTGATAGAAAGTGCTATCCCTATTCTGTACAGCGCTGTGTATAGAGCGTACACAGCAGTATCGGAGATAGGCGCTGCGCCAGCGGGGACTGACACCAAGGACGCAGAAGAGATAATGGCGTCCGGACGGGCAGATACTCGTTTTTATAATGTAGGGACATGTGACATGGACATCCTATCACACATGCCGTTGCTTCTCTGGCTAAAAGTACACTTAGCTGTGTGTGTGTCTGGGATTGGCTGACATGCTGGCCCGCCCCACTACACGCGCGCGCTTAGGGAAGGAAGACAAGGAAAAAAAAAAAATGGCGATCGCCATTATCCATACAGCAGTGATCTGGATGCGCTGTTCCCGCACACTATACACTGAAATGTCATAATAGTGTGAGTCACAGAGTGACTTACACTATTACAGTGGAAAGCCTGCTAGTAATTAGCTGGTCTTTTTGCTGCTAGAACCGTTCTCGAACGTATCTAGAACTATCGAGCTTTAGCAAAAAGCTCGAGTTCTAGTTCTATCTAGAACAGCCCCCAAAATCACTCGAGCCGCGAACTGGAGAACCGCGAACCGCGCTCAACTCTACTCTTTAGTCCATTAATCAAAGCTGTAGTATTCAGACAGAGCTGCCTGCTTTGACCAATTATTTTTTAAAAATAAATGTTTCGGATTCACTGGATACACGATGAGCAGCATAGGTGATCAGCTTCTAGTGTAAATGACTGGGACTGGTAACAGCAAGTCTAGCTGGCATACATCTGTCTCGATTTCAAATCCAACTGTGAGTTTTTTAAATGCAGCAACTAGACGGTCCACCACTGGAGCAGAAAATTGGCTCCTGTGTGTGAACTGTTAAAACAAGCAGTCAAAGAATCAGTGCCCTGCTGAAAGCGCAGAGTTAGCAGCTGAGGAGCATGGCCATCTTTTATCAATGTCACCCCCTTGAAAACAAGCAAAGCAGTGTGAACTTCAACAAGTCAGGCACCTCGCAGTTTTGTTTTTTGAGAACTCTGTTGGATGGGATTCCATGGCCCATCTCTGTTTTAATTGGGTGCTGCCTGGTGTATCTTGGGCAATAAGAGCTATGAGGATCAACCAGGTAAACAGGATGTTTAGGAGCCTTTTTACACATTGGGTGTTGTGTGTTGGATCTCAGGCAATCTTGGCTGAAAGCGTTAACCTGTTAAAGAGGCTGTTTGGGAGCCTTTTTTACAATTCAGTAGTCTGTGGTGGAACTTTTTCAATTTTGGCTCTGTAGGGAACTGGGAATACAGACTACATAGAGCAAATTTGTTAAACTTCTTGCTCTTTGGGGGAAGTCTGGCATTATTGGCTGTTTGGGGCAACTGTTTATCCTGTTTAGGACTAAGGAGGTAACTGTTCGTCCTTTGTCGCCTCCCTGCGGTTACCGTTGGCTCCGGCGGCGAACATCTCTGCTGACCTGATTAGCAGAGATGTGTGGTGCACAGGTGGATCAGAGATGGGCTCACAGGGTGCCTTGGTGTTACCATGGTAGCGTGGGGTCAGCTGATGACACCTGATACTACCATGACTCACTTCCTGTGAGAGCCGACAAAGCTCTGACAGGAAGTGAGTCATGTGACAGCATGTGACCTTATCTTGCCGCAATTCCAGTGAACTGTATTGAACTGAATTGAACATTTTTGCCGGATCCTGCATTGCGACAGAATGCCGCTGAAGTGAAGGAGGCCTTAGCAGTAGAAAACAGGAAACAACAATTGGAAATAAAGAATCTTTCTCCTATTGATATCAGAGAGAAAAAGTGACCTCAATACACAGCACAATCCACTATACCAAAACCAATAATACCACATACAAGGGAGAAATACCGCCACACTGTGAACAGACAACATATTACCACTACATAGTGACTAAATACAGCCACATACAAGGGAGAAATACCACCACACCATGACTAGACAGCATATTACCACCACATAGTGACTGAATACAGGCACATACAAGGGAGAAATACCGCGACACTATGACCAGATAACATATTACCAACACAGTGATCAAATACAACCACATACAAGAGATTAATACCACCACGCCATAATTAGACCACGTAGTAACTGAATATAACCACATACAAGGGAGAAATACCACAACACTAGGACCAGACCACATAATGACCAATTAATACCACACACAAGAGGGGGCGTGGTCTGGCCATGCAGGAGTGAGGACGCACACTAGCTTCGCTCCTGCTCCCGCATCGGCAATCAGCCATTAAAATCAGCCGACGGTGACCTAGACTGGAGTATGAGCCGGAGGAGAACGCAGGGGAGCGACGCCCGAGACCTCCAGCCAGAGAAGAAAGGGATAACGCGTTTTTTCTCGGGACCAGCGCGGGCTGCGACCTCACATACTTGCAGCTCACCCAAGATGGCTGCGGTGGCTCCACGAAGTGCTGGCACGGCGGTCGCAAGAGGAGGGAGGAGCAGCGTGAAGCGTGAGGGCCAGCAGCAATGCAGCAGTCAGACCCGGATCGCCAGTCACTCACTAAAAAAACCGAAGCAGCGACAAGGAGCTCCAACAAACAGCAAGCTGAGCCGGCGACAGCAGAGCAGATGCCGGCAAGTCAGGAGGCAAGCAAGTCAGAGTGACGGGCCTGACACCCCCGGACGGCAGAGTCAGCAGGTATTGGAGGGGAGTCGCCAGCCCACAAGCTCAAAGGCAAATGTCCCATTGGAGACTGAGGTTTAGCGGGAGCCAGGGCTGTGGAGTCGGAGTCGTGGAGTCGGAGCTCATTTTGGTGGAGTTGAAGTCGGTATAAAATGCACCGACTCCGACTCGTAAAATCTAATATATAAAGCTGAATGTGTGTGTGTATGTGTGTGTGTGTGTGTGTGTGTGTGTGTGTGTGTGTATGTGTGTGTGTATGTCCGGGATTGGCATCTGCACCGTCGCAGCTACAGCCACAAATTTTTGCACACTCACACTTCTGGACCCCGAGAGCGTCATAGGCTATGTTTTGAGGGGAAATTTTAACCCCACTCTTTACAGTTATTCGCCAAAAAACCTGCCTCCATTAAAGCGAATGGAGCTCGGAGCCACAGTGCAGCCAGAACTTCAGAAGAATGCGCAGCCACGCCCTTATATGGAATGTTGGCGTGTCACAATGCAGCCAGGTAAAGAGACAGGCACAGACAGGGAAAGAGGCAGACACAGACAGGGTAAGAAACAGACATAGACAAGGTAAGAGACAGACACAAAGAGATAGACACAGACAAAGATACAGACTGACAGGGAAAGAGACTGACAGGGAAAGCCAGGGAAAGTGACAGACAGGGAAAGTGACAGACAGGGAAAGTAAATCATCAAAAGGGAACTGGAGGAAAAACAGGTTTTTCGCCGCGCTTGAAGACCACGAACATCAGTGTTGAACAAACAATTTCTTTTATTGCATTCCTATGCGTTTCGGAGACCCCAACTGTCTCCTTCTTTAGGGAAAGGCTGGAAAGAAAGAAAGAAGGAGACAGTTGGTGTCTCTGAAACGCGTAGGAATGACATAAAAGAAATTGTTTGTTCAACATTGATGTTCGTGGTCTTCAAGCGCGGCGAAAAACCTGTTTTTCCTCCAGTTCCCTTTTGATGATTTACTTGTGCAACAGGGCTGCTGCTGGACTGCTTAGGCACTCACTTATGCCATTGAAGGAGTTGTGACTGGCACAACCCAATCAGGTGAGTGCACCACTTTATGTTTTGCACCTTTTCTCTCCTGTTTTTAAACAGGGAAAGTGACAGAGATAGACAGGGAAAGTGACAGAGATAGACAGGGAAAGTGACAGAAATAGACAGGGAAAGTGACAGAGATAGATAGACAGGGAAAGAGATAGACAGACTGGAAAAGAGATTGAGACAGATGGAGAAAGAGACAGACAGGGAAAGAGACAGACAGATAAAGAGATAGAGAGAGACAGAGAGATATATACAGAGGGGGAGACAGACAGAGAATGGGAGAGAACAGAGAGACAGTTACTATCCCGGGCAGCGCCAGGTGCTATGTTGTGAGGCGAAATTTTAACCCCGCGCGTTCCAATTTACCAATCAATTTTTCCCCTATCTACATAATGGTGAAAAAGTGAAACGAAAAGTGTTGGGGGCAAATTGACAGCTGCCAGATGTGAACAAGGGGGACTTAAAGAATGAGAGCGATGGCGCCAAAGAGTATATACCGTACAGTTGCTAAGGTGGGGCCCCGACATGGGATACTCACCACACTCGGGGATATGAACATACACACAAAATGCGCCACACACTACCACGTACTTGAACACATATACCACCCTCAGCACACATTTTACCACACATACACCCACCTCGCCACATAATCACCCTAAACACACACAAGTCTGGTATTATCCTTCAAAAATAAAAATCTGATTAATAAGCAGCCAAACTACAAGAACAACAAATGTACCACATAGGAAATACGGCAGCTGTCAGTCACATGAGCTGTCTATATGTGTATGTGTGAGCTAATATATACTGTCAGGGGGGAAGGCTTTCTGTTGCCTGGAGCTTTATCAGGCTGCCAATAGCAACCAATCACAGCTTAGCTTCTATTTTGCTACAGTTAATTAATCTGAGCTCTGATTGGTTAATATAGGCAACAATTTAATAATTACATTTCTATCTATTTGTTTTGTGGTTTTTGTGTGCAGAATACATTTTTGTTAATACATTCTATTTTGTTAACAGCAGTTATTAACCCGGGCGAAGCAAGCCGGGTAGTACAGCTAGTATATAATAAATTGGGTACAGTAGTGCAATGCAGAATGTGCTGAATATTTTTTCATAAGAATTTGGGAAAGTTATGAAATGTCCTATAAATGGCTGTTCTATTCCTAATCTAAGGCTACATTCACACAGCGTTTTTGCTGCATTTTTTGAGGATACGTTTTTCAGCCTGCAAAAGCAGATCCACTTTTTAAAAAACCGCATCATCTGAAAGGTTTTTGTGCTCATAGATAATGTTTTTAATAGCAAAAGCAGATTAGAAAAACACCACACAAACTGACATGCTCATTCTTTGTCAGGATCTGTTTTTGAGCCCAAAAACGGATCCTCACAAAACGATGTGTCTGAATGTCCTATCTTAAAACCCATTGACTTTGCTGGGATGCCCAGAGTCACTGCATTTCACTGCAAAAAACACAGCAAAAATGCTATGTGCGAATGTACGTATGTAGCCTGTGGATCTAGGCTTTATCTGAGCTGAGATAAGTCTGTGCTGCACTTGAGCACCAGTGAAGCTCCTCCTCTACAGGCAGGGGTAAAAAGTAAGCACACTCAGAAAGAAGGAAGGCTGCACTCATCTCAGAATTGCTAGAGTGAACAGGATAACAAGATTAAGGTAATTACTTTAAGCTCTCAATAAACTGTGCATGAATCAATAGTCCAGTATACTGTATGTTCTCTCTGTATGCTGGATGCGTGTTTGTTTTTTCTTTGAGCTCATGTACTTTTGGGAGGATTGCTTCTATACAATATACTTACAATATACAGGGAAAATACAGCAACAGGATTGATGAGGACTTATATGAGGACTTGTATAGGTATAGAAGCCAAAACATCAAGTTATTAGCTCTGTTATCAGTTTCTTTGTTCCTGGAGTATGATACACAACAAACTTGCTCCCTCCCTCCTCCCCTCTTCATAGACTGAAGCAATCTGATGTGAAACCTTTAGTGAGCTCTACCTAAGAAATGCCTGAGATTGGAAATTCAAAGTAAAGCTATATAATGACATATTTTACACACTTTTATTTGTCATCTGTACTATTGATTTATGCAAAGTTTATTTTATTTCTATCTAAAATTATACTGTTGGGAAAATAAGTATTTGATACACTGTTGATTCCCACCTACAAAGAATGGAGAGGTCTGAAATTTTTATCTTATGTACACTTCAACTGAGAAACAGAATCTACAGGAAACGTTTGACCTCTGTAATTGCAAACACAGGTTTCTGTACCAAATATTAAGTTCTGTTTTTCTATTGTATCAAATACGGATTTTTTTCATGCAATAAAATGCAAATATTTATAGGATTTTTTTAGATTCTGTCTCTCACAGGCGAAGTGTACAATTACAGACCTCTCCATTCTTTGTAGGTGGGAAAAGTTTCAAAATTGTCAGTGTATCAAATACTTATTTTCCCCACTGTACATGGTTCCCTGTTCTTGCTGGAATTATACTTTTTTTTATAGGACAAAATTATTTTGAAAGTGAATTTATATGATTACAAAATGTCTAAGAAGCTTTCTATGAAGTCAGCTGTATTTGAGCATTTCACAGTGACACAAGATGAAAAATATTTTGTGTGTCAATGTATGACAAGTGACCCAGATGAAAACAAATGCTGTGATGCCAAAATCAGTGCATACTCAGGCAGTGATAAAAATGCTCCTACAAGAGCTTCCAATATAAAAAGACATTTACAACACTTCCACCCAGAAGTTTTCAAAGCTGTGACTGAGAAAGATAACAGCAGCACCAAGAAACCAGTGCCCAGCACTTTATGCCAGACAAAGATGGAGGAAACAGCATCTCAAACATCATTAGCAAGATATTTTGTAAGTGACAAAGTTACTGTAAGGCTATGTGCGCACGTGTGCGTATTACATGCAGTTACGCTGCGCTTTGTAGCGCAGCGTAACTGCATGTGTCCTGCGTCCCCTGCATAATCTATGGAGATTGTGCAGGGGCCGTGCGCACGTGGCGTCTTAGAGCGCAGCGCTTCGGCTGCTGCCCGAAGCGCGAGTTCTAAGAAGTGACATGTCACTTCTTCC
Source organism: Anomaloglossus baeobatrachus (assembly GCF_048569485.1). NCBI lineage: Eukaryota > Metazoa > Chordata > Amphibia > Anura > Aromobatidae > Anomaloglossus > Anomaloglossus baeobatrachus. The sequence continues at coordinate 223,796,770 of NC_134355.1, forward strand.
GTGCGCTTTGCCGGCAGCCCCTGCTCTGTCTATGGCAGGAGCTGCAGGCAGAGCGCATGTTCTCGCCGGCACCATGCGCTTCAGAACGGAGCTTTTCAGCTGCGCTGTGAAGCGCACCTTTTAGGTACGGTGCAGAGCGCACACGTGCGCACATAGCCTAACAATGACAGCAGATATGTTTAAAAGACAGCTCATACAGCTTGTTGTGAAGGACTGTGTACCATTGTCGTTATTTGCATGACCAGCTTTTACAGCTCTTAATGGAGAATTGGCCTGCAAACTTGTGTTTCTCTGGAAAGAGAAAGTATTAGAAAATTAGTGATTGAAGAAGTCCTTAAATAAAAGGAAGCTCTTAAAAAGACTCTCAAAAGACGCTTTATATTTCTTAAAATGGATGCCTGCACAAGTCGCAGAGTGAACTATTTTGCCATCAATGTTCAATATGTTTGTGACAAGAAAGAAATTGTTACCAAGACACAGGCAGTAAAAGATACTAAAGGGGGCTTTACACGCTGCGACATTGCTAATGCGGAATCGTTGGGGTCACGGAATTTGTGACGCACATCCGGCCGCATTAGCGATGTTGCTGCGTGTGACACCGATGAGCGATTTTGCATCGTTGCAAAAACATGCAAAATCGCTCATCGGTGACATGGGGGTCCATTCTCGATTATCGTTACTGCAGCAGTAACGATGTAGTTCGTCGCTCCTGCGGCAGCACACATCGCTATGTGTGACGCCGCAGGAACAAGGAAGCTCTCCTTACCTGCCTCCCAGCCGCTATGAGGAAGGAAGGAGGTGGGCGGGATGTTCCGGCCACTCATCTCCGCCCCTCCGCTTCTATTAAGCGGCCGCTCAGTGACGTCGGTGTGACGCCGCACGGACCGCCCCCTTAGAAAGGAGGCGGTTCGCCGGTCACAGCGACGTCGCCAGGCAGGTAAGTATGTGTGACGGGTCTGCGCGATGTTGTGCGGCACGGGCAGCGATTTGCCCGTGTCGCACAACAGATGGGGGCGGGTATCTACGCTAGCGATATCGGGACCGATATCGCAGCGTGTAAAGTAGCCTTAGGGGTACTTTGAACGCTGCGACATCGCAGGCCGATGCTGCGATGTCGAGCGCGATAGTCCCCACCCCCGTCGCAGCAGCGATATCCTTGTGATAGCTGCCGTAGCGAACATTATCGCTACGGCAGCTTCACATGGACTCACCTGTCCTGCGACCGTCGCTCTGGCCGGCAACCCGCCTCCTTGTTAAGGGGGCGGGTCGTGCGGCGTCATAGCGACGTCACACGGCAGGCGGCCAATCGGAGTGGAGGGGCGGAGATGAGTGGGATGTAAACATCCCGCCCACCTCCTTCCTTCCGCATATTTTACGGAAGCCGCAGTGACGCCGGTAGGAGATGTTCCTCGCTCCTGCGGCTTCACACACAGCGATGTGTGCTGCCACAGGAGCGAGGAACAACATCGGACTGTCGCGTCAGCGTAATTAGGGATTACGCCGACGCTGCACCGATGATACGATTACGACGCTTTTGCGCTCGTTAATCGTATCATCGAACCTTTACACACTACGATGTCGCATGCGATGCCGGAAGTACGTCATTGTCAATTTGACCTCACCGACATCGCACCTGCGATGTCGTAGTGTGCAAAGTACCCCTTAAGGCTATGTGCGCACTAGAAAAGTGATTTTTCTCAAGAAAATTTCTTGAGAAACTTCTGGGAGTTGAAGATTACCGCACCTGCGGTAAAAAAACGCACCAAAACCGCGGGAAAAAATGCATGCGTTTTTGCCGCGGTTTTTCCACAGGTTAGTCCCTGCGTTTTTTTTATGCTGAACTGCAATAAATAATATAGATAATCGATAGATAGACAGATAATGGATAGAGGGAAAGATGGATAGATGAATAGATAGATAGATGGATGAGAAAGACCTATATAATGTTCCACCCCCTGCATATTCTAAGCTGGCACCCTTTAGTGCCACATAAAAGTCACTAGCCTAGCCTTGTATTTAGCAAAAAAATAAATAAATAATTAAAAAAAAATGACGTGAGGTCCCCCCATCTTTTGTAGCCAGCTAGGGTAAAGCAGACGGCTGCAGCCTGCAGACCACAGCTGGTAGCTTCACCTTGGCTGGTAATCCAAAACAGAGGGCACCCCACGCTGTTATTTTACATTAAATAAATAATGTAAAACAAAAAACGTGGTGTCCCCCCCATATTGGATCACCAGCCAAGGTAAAGCAGACAGCTGGGGTCTGATATTCTCAGACTTGAGAGGTCCACTGTTATTGGACACTTCCCAGCCTAAAAATAGCAGGCTGCAGCCGCCCCAGAAGTGGCGCATCCATTAGATGCGCCAATCCTGGCGCTTCGCCCCAACTCATCCCGTTGCCCTGGTGCGGTGGCAAACGGCGTAATATATGGGGTTGATGCCAGATGTGTAATGTCACCTGGCATCAAGCCCTGGGGTTAGTGATGTCACGCGTCTATCAGATACCCGACATCACCAACCCAGTCAGTAAGAAATATAAAATAGACAACAAAAAAAGTTTTATCTGAAAAAACACTCCCCACATTCCCTCTTTCACCAATTTATTGACGAGAACAATCAAATCCAGGTCCGGCGTAATCCAATAAGGGGCGGGTCCCACGACGATCCATACCATAGTCACTGTCCCAGTAAGTGAAGAACAGAAGGTTCCCCATTGGCTGGTAGAGTAATGCAGTGACCTGAGCTAACATCAATAGGTCAGCCCAGGTCACTGCAGGGGATGACGAACGCTGCCATCAGGAGGTTAGATGAGATCATTACCTGCTATGATGATCTCCTGCAGTCCTGCCATCAGTGCTGTCACTGCCTTCTATACCCGCCGTGTTCTCAGCAGTATCGCGAGAGCCTGTGACGTCACCGCTAGTGACAGTCTCGGGCCGCGGGCATAGACGGCAGTGACAGCGGTGACGTCAGGAGGCAGGAGATCGTCACAGCAGGTAATGATCTCATCTCACCTCCTGACAGCAGCGCTCGGCATCCCCGCGGCTGCACGCACTGCTGTGTGTCAGTGTCTGCCTGCGCTGCAAGGTGACAAGCTGCTGACACTGCGGGCAGACACTGACACACTGCAGGGCAGGCAGCCGCGGGGCCAAAGCGGGACACAGACTGCACGGGCACCTGGAGGTCACACGGAAGTGCTTCTGTGCGGCGTCCAGGGAGTGTGACATCTGTGTTTACTCTGCTCCGCTTCCTCTTCCTGGCATAATGACATCACTCCTTGCAAAACCGCAGGCAGCGATGAGCATTACCGCAGGTAAATCGCGGCTATACCGGGGGTATACCGCACATCATTTGCTACCTGCGGTATACCCCCGGTATTTCGCGATTACATTACAGTGAATGGAGTGAAATACCTATACCGCAGGTAACTGTGGAAAAGAAGTGACATTTTCTCAAGAAATTTTCTCAAGAAAATCTTCACAAAGAATTTTCTTGAGAAAAAAACGCAGTGTGCGCACAGCTATTTTTTTTTCCCATAGGTTTTGCTGGGAAATGTCTGCAGAAAGATTTCAAACATTTCTCAAGAAATTTCCGCAGCAAAACCGTGGGTAAATCCGCAGGTAAAAATGCCTAGTGCGCACAGGGCCTAAAGCTCATCATACCAGCCAGTTTCTCCAGGCCTTAGTGGAAAAAGTTCTGCAAGATTACGAACTCAAAAAAGAACAGGTTCTTGCTATTGTAACGGACAATGCTTCAGACCCGCAACACACATCCGTGTAATTTGTACGTGTGCGGTACGTATTTGCACGTACCGGAGACACGTACACACGGAGACCCATGTTTTTCAATGGAAGATGGCACACGTACGTAAAATCACACGGAACGCGTGTCCGTGTCGTAAGGATGTGTGTGCGCTTTTCTACACGGACGACATGTCCGTTTTTGGCCGGCAACACGCACGCACGGACCCGCTTTAGTCTATGGGTCCGTGCCTGCACGGACCGCACACGGAGTATGTCCGTGTTCAGTACGTATCGTCCGTGTCCGTTTTTCATCACAAAATCTGAAACACTTGTTACCAATCTATCAGGTCAATTGATGGTCATTAATTCTGGCGCCAAACATACATTTCCTGTCTCATTTGCACGCCAGACGGCAGCTGGGCACCTGTCCTCTCACTGCAGGGGAACTTTGAGCACAGAGAACAACACAGGTACTGAGCATGGCGCCCAGAATCGATACAGAGAGGCTGATTGGAGAAGTAAAGAGGCATCCAGAGCTGTGGGACACACGTGTTGATGGCTATCATGACAGGTTAATGGTGGAACGAGCATGGATGGCTGTGGCAGAGATAGTCTACCCTAGGAATGGATGGTCTCAATGTACCCCTGGAAAGAAAAATAGATATGGTGAGTACACATATTTGCATTGCTCCTGTCTTTACCTACATGTGCACATTCTGTAGGCAGATTAGAAACATATCTGTATAGTTTTTTTGGCATATATTAATGGGCCTGACTCATTTTAAGATACACTGGGGACTCACAAACAGGAGAGTGTATTTATTTGGCCTTTTGAAGTATTCATTGCAGTTTACTAGTAATGTCAGCATGTGTATATGTGGTCTGCAAAGCATTTTATGCATGTACAAAAGGCCTTTCAGGGTGGTTAAGCCACTATTAAACATGTTTTGGGTTTGTTTTGGTTTGCATTTCTGTGCTTTTTCTATTGCTAATGTGCAGAGATTTCTCTATACATTTTGAGTTGTATTTCTATGTTTGGTTTATTATGCATGTTCCTTGGAGTCACCATGTCTGGAATGGTAACAGTAATGTGTAGTGTATAATTGAAAATATATGTGGAACATATGGCATTTCATGGGTTAGTAGTCATTTTGTTGCTCATGGCTTACTGTAGGTTTTTTTTTTAAATTAAAAGGAGATGAATGATTATGCAGTGGTTTTAGATTTTTACTGGTGAACTTGTTTTCTTTCCCATGGTTATTGTGTTATTATGTCACTATATGAGTGTAATGGGTTGTTGTTTTCATACACAGGGATGTGTGTTCCTATTTTTTACAATTGCTGCAATACAAGACTAATGTCTGATTTTTTGGAATCTACAATTGTTTGAATGTGTTCTTATTTTTTTTTTTTTTTTTTACAGTGGATCTTGTCAAATGGCGATGGCGCTCAGCCCGTGACCAGTTCCGCAGAGAGTATAACCCTGTGGCCACCACAGCTGCCGCTGCAAAAAAGAAAAAATATGTCCATTATGAAAAACTGAGCTTCCTTATGCCCATTATGGAAGTAGTACCAAAGTAAGTTTCTACCATTACATCACATGGTGGTTTTATTTAAAAGGCACACACTAATTTTTTTTTCTTTTGTCATCAAAGTACAGAGGATAACCTGGAAGATAGTGAGGAAGCCCAGTCAGCAGTATTAACAGCGACCTCTGCTTCTGAGATGGAGCTAACCTCATATCAACCTTCACCAATCCCCAACACCAGCCAGCCAGACGCAGAAGAAATGTCCTCTGATTTGGGTTTGGGCACATGTCAATCCACTAATGTAATTGCAGGCCAGTCTACAGGGCAACAAAGTGGCCCTTCACCAGTTCTTGCGGAGAGTAGTCCACAGCAACATGCAGGCACACAGCCAAGAATATCAACTAATACCATGCGCACAGTAGCACAATCTATCCGTGGTCGCAGACATAGGCGTTATGAAGATTTACGTTCCCTGCCAGATATCATTGATACCAGAATTCTACACATGATGAATTCACTGATACCAGAGAGTGATGGAGAGAGATTTTGCCGCTCCCTTTCTCCCTCTCTTGCATTGGTTGCACCTGATAGGCAGGGCAGATTGAGGGCGTCCTTAATAACACTAATATCTGCTACCCAACGTGAGCCAGAACCCATTTATTGTTTTGAAGTGATAGAACAATGGAGAGCCAATCCACGTGGCCCACACACAAACGCAACTCAACAAACTGTGGAAACCCAAATAGATGAACATTTCTCTAATTTTCAACTAAATCCTGTAGTGCAACAAACACATATACAGTGTCCATCTTCTTCTATGGTAACTGATGTACAAATTAGGCCAACAGTTGTCCCACACCAAACAGGTACATTAATGACACAAAGGCCATCTCAACATCCAACATTTGTCCCACAAATACCCCAACAAACACCAATGCAAACCTCTTTTAACTATCCTAGTATTGGTAGTAATGTTCATAGACTACCTCAAATGATTCAACAACCAACAGCATACCATGTTCCTAATAATCCACAACAACAGTACTTTCAACAACAGACTTACCCAACTAACTTCACATACACACATACTCAGCCTCTTCAAACACATCATTATGTACCACCTACACTTGGTCTTCCATCTGCTCAAAAAACTGCCTCATTATTTGTTCCAAGTACAACAACTGTTACTAGTGGAAACACTGATCAGACACTCACTACAACATTTACTGTTGTGCAGCAAACATATTCTGTAGATGTCAATGCAATGGAGACTACACAGGAAAGCATCACTAGCCTAGAGGATTTAGTTGAATCATAATGTGATATTGTATGTATTTTTTACATTTTGGTATGTTTTCTAGGGTATTGCTGGTGGGGAAACATATCAAAATGTAACACATTACTTACTCTATATACATGTGGTCATATTTTTTGTTTTCCTTTACAAAAATTCAATAGAAATTACTCTATCACTTCAAAAACAATACCTGCCTGTTAGAATGATGCCTTGCTCTGGACATGTTGTTTGGACCATCCATTAGAATAAACTGGGTTTAGGGAAAAAATGCATGCACACAAACTACTACACTAACATTCAGACACCTTTATTATTAAAAATCCACCCACTATGCAGTATCTGCATATGATCTGGTCCCATACTTTTATTCCAATAGTGTCAAACAAATTATGTTTGCGTGACATTATTGCATAATAAAGTATGGTGTTTTGTATGGGCTAATGTCCCTGACAAAATTGTATTTAAAAAAATAAAAAAAAATACAGGGTGTCTTGCAAAAGATAACATACATACATAGGTAAAATAATAATTCTGGACTAAATATTTCAATTCAAATTTGCCATATTTTTATTAGTTATGTACATTCAGTAGTACTGTTTTTAGAATAACAAAAATTTCTGATGTTATATCAATATATTTATATCACAATAGCTTATGGGGACCACAAACACAACCAACCAACCAACCAACCAACCAACCAAAAAAACTCAAATTATACCTATGTATGGTCATTTTCTCTTTTGTAATACATATGTGTTTGTGCTTATGTAACCAAGTGATAAAAAACTATAACAATGTCAAATTTATACATGACTATGGCGATTTAAACTAAAATAATCTTTAAACTGATTCCTCACTTGTAGACCAGAAGTGGACACAGTGGTTCTAACACTACCATTCTCTACAAATGGTGCATTTAAAGCAGGCAACTCCTCAATGTCTTCGTCATTGCTTTCATGTAATCTACAGTAATTATGTAATACTACTGTCGATTTAAGGACAGCATGACGGTGGTTGGTTGGAGTTGGATGGTGGTTTGATAAATGCGCCATCTTGAGGCCAAAATGCCAAAGGCACGTTCAACATAGCAACGTGCTCTTGCCAATTTGCTATTAAATAGGGCTTTTGATCTGTCCAGCCCCCTTCTGGGATATGGACGCATCAAATGCCTAGACAATGCAAACCCCTGATCTGCAACCATTACAAAAGGGACAATAGGGCCATTAGTACCAGGCAATGGTCTTGGTGCAGGCAAACTTAGGCTATGTGCGCACAGTGCGTTTTTCGCGGCGTTTTTGCGCGTTTTTCGGATGCGTTTTTGGCCTCAAAACTGCAGGACTTTGCTTCCCCAGCAAAGTCTATGAGTTTTCATTTTTGCTGTCCGCACACATATGTTTTTTTTACCTGCGTTTTTGAGTTAAAAAAAAAAAATGAACATGTCAGTTCTTTCCTGCGTTTTTCTGCGTTTTCCGCCCATGCAATGCATTTGAAAAACGCAGCAAAACGCAGAGATCAAAAATGCAGCAAAACGCAGCCAAAAACGCACCAAATCGCGGCAAAAACGCATGCGTTTTTTGATGCGTTTTTTCGACGCAGGTGCGTTTTTGTGCGATTTTAGCGGCCAAAAACGCACAAAAACGCAGCGTCAAAAAGACGCAGTGTGCGCACATAGCCTTAAAATGTCAGGCATTATTCGTCTTGCTAAACGTGAACGTCAGAAAATGCGTGCATCTGAGGCACTGCCATAGGCCCCAATATCAGCAAATAAAAAGCAGTAGTTTGTATCTACCATTGCCAAAATAACTACAGAAAAAAATGTATGATAATTAAAATATCTTGATGCTGAGTTCGGTGGTTTCTTCACTCTAATGTGCTTTCCGTCAATGGCACCAATACAATTTGGGAAAGCTGTTTTCTCAACAAATTCATCTGAAATGTGCATCCATTCCTGTGTTGAAGGCAGCTGCATGACATGATGCCTAAGGATCTCCCAAAGCACAATGCAGGTATGCAGGATAATCTTGGCAATTGTGGACCTTCCCAATAAGAATTCGAAATGTAGACTGCTGATGGATTGGCCAGTTGCTAGGTAACTGAAATAGAATAAAAACATGACATTACTTTCACTATTCCTGTAATTTGTATTTCACACCAAATATTTGTATCATCCAATGACTGGCGAGATACTGTGTATGTTTATTTATAATTTCTTTGGTTGGTAAAAGCATATGTGATCTTTACTTTCCATATTGGAAAAATATTTAATTTTGTGTTTAATAAACAAGCTTGTTTGAGTTAAGCCTCTTGTTTCTTCAATTTTGGTAGAGATAGAATGGTAGATGTGACTTCTCAGATCTTAATTTTAAATTGCACTGTGGTTATGTGATCAATATAAGTTTTCTACAAAGACCATAATTTTAAATTACTTAATTTCTACAAAATGATGCCTTAGCGACTTTACATGTACAGTCAGGGCCAGAAATATTTGGACAGTGACACAAGTTTTGTTATTTTAGCTGTTTACAAAAACATGTTCAGAGATACAATTATATATATATAATATGGGCTGAAAGTGCTGCAATATGAGAGATTTCACATCCAAATCGGAGAAAGGGTTTAGGAATCATAGCTCTGTAATGCATAGCCTCCTCTTTTTAAAGGGACCAAAAGTAATTGGAAAAGGGACTCTAAGGGCTGCAATTAACTCTGAAGGCGTCTCCCTCGTTAACCTGTAATCAATGAAGTAGTTAAAAGGTCTGGGGTTGATTACAGGTGTGTGGTTTTGCATTTGGAAGCTGTTGCTGTGACCAGACAACATGCGGTCTAAGGAACTCTCAATTGAGGTGAAGCAGAACATCCTGAGGCTGAAAAAAAAGAAAAAATCCATCAGAGAGATAGCAGACATGCTTGGAGTAGCAAAATCAACAGTCGGGTACATTCTGAGAAAAAAGGAATTGACTGGTGAGCTTGGGAACTCAAAAAGGCCTGGGCGTCCACGGATGACAACAGTGGTGGATGATTGCCGAATGCTTTCTTTGGTGAAGAAGAACCCGTTCACAACATCAACTGAAGTCCAGAACACTCTCAGTGAAGTAGGTGTATCTGTCTCTAAGTCAACAGTAAAGAGAAGACTCCATGAAAGTAAATACAAAGGGTTCACATCTAGATGCAAACCATTCATCAATTCCAAAAATAGACAGGCCAGAGTTAAATTTGCTGAAAAACACCTCATGAAGCCAGCTCAGTTCTGGAAAAGTATTCTATGGACAGATGAGACAAAGATCAACCTGTACCAGAATGATGGGAAGAAAAAAGTTTGGAGAAGAAAGGGAACGGCACATGATCCAAAGCACACCACATCCTCTGTAAAACATGGTGGAGGCAACGTGATGGCATGGGCATGCATGGCTTTCAATGGCACTGGGTCACTTGTGTTTATTGATGACATAACAGCAGACAAGAGTAGCCGGATGAATTCTGAAGTGTACCGGGATATACTTTCAGCCCAGATTCAGCCAAATGCCGCAAAGTTGATCGGACGGCGCTTCATAGTACAGATGGACAATGACCCCAAGCATACAGCCAAAGCTACCCAGGAGTTCATGAGTGCAAAAAAATGGAACATTCTGCAATGGCCAAGTCAATCACCAGATCTTAACCCAATTGAGCATGCATTTCACTTGCTCAAATCCAGACTTAAGACGGAAAGACTCACAAACAAGCAAGACCTGAAGGCTGCGGCTGTAAAGGCCTGGCAAAGCATTAAGAAGGAGGAAACTCAGCGTTTGGTGATGTCCATGGGTTCCAGACTTAAGGCAGTGATTGCCTCCAAAGGATTCGCAACAAAATATTGAAAATAAAAATATTTTGTTTGGGTTTGGTTTATTTGTCCAATTACTTTTGACCTCCTAAAATGTGGAGTGTTTGTAAAGAAATGTGTACAATTCCTACAATTTCTATCAGATATTTTTGTTCAAACCTTCAAATTAAACGTTACAATCTGCACTTGAATTCTGTTGTAGAGGTTTCATTTCAAATCAAATGTGCTGGCATGCAGAGCCCAACTCGCGAAAATTGTGTCACTGTCCAAATATTTCTGGACCTTACTGTTTTTTAATATAACCGATAAAGCATGAGTATACATGACAACACCTACCGTAAAGTCACCAACAGTCGTTCCTCAGGGGAGATGCTGAGGTGCATAGAGGTGTCCTGATGCTTTAAACGATGGTACACAAGGCCAAGGATGTTGTCAAATGAATTCATGGTGAGATGGCAGTAGGCTTGGAATTTAGGAGGAAATTTCTGCATTTCTCCATATAAAATATTAAAATGCCCATGTGTTTTCCTGAGCTTCACAAGGGGGTGAATCCACATCCTTTTCTCCAGTGGTGGCTCTTCTTCAGTCATATGTCTCCTAACCCCAAATCTCCTAGATATCAACCTATCAACCAGAGCAAATACATGGTTGCTTCATTGGAGAGAGACATTTTGGAGTGTGTCTAATGTGAGAATGAGCTCTGAAGCCATGTTTTTAAGGTGTTTTAAGCAAAATAAACAAATTGGGTAGTTAATTGACCAATTTAACACACCAGGAGCACATTTAGATGGGCTAACAAGGTTATTTGTGTGAAAATACGGATCTGAAAAAGCAGACGGCACACGGACTGCACACGTACGTATTTTGTGTCAATACGGATATACCACACGTACACACGGCTCGCATACGCCATCACACGGATGCCACACGTACGCCCCAAAAATACGGAACACGGACCCGAAAAACGGACCGTGTAATACGGACTTTTTTTGCAGAAGTGTGTTTTAGGCCTCAAACATGATAAGTACAATTAAACTGATGAATGAGAGTAATGAACAACAGCTAGAAGTAAATTTAGGATTGAGTATGTTTGAGATGGAAGGCCACAGTGCTGCTCATGTAACTGAGGAACAAACAGCTATTACAACAGAAGAACTGCAAAATGATACTTTAGAATTAGATGATCTTGTTGAAGCTGCTTCAAAACACTTTCATATTCATCACATGCGCTGTGTTGTGCACACGCTACAGCTGGCAATAAGAGATAGTCTGCAAGAGGGACATGCTGGAAATCTGATTGGAAAAGTGAGGAAAATTGGTTATTGCCGCCAGAACCCCTAAAATTGATTCCATCTTGAAGAGACGTGCTGGGAAAGGGGCAATTGTCGATCAAGCCACTCGGTGGGGCAGCCCTTATTTAATGATTGAGTGATTGCTTGAACTAAAACAGTTTCTTATAGACATGGCGAACCCTCAGGTAACAATAAGTGAAGGTCAATGGACACAGGTGGCTGCATTGATGGAATTGCTTTATCACCCATTTACTGTGACTAAAAAATTACAAGCTGAGGATATAACTCCGGGCATTTGCATAAGGGAGCTAAAGAACTTGCTATTTTGCCTGTCCCAAACACGAGGTTTAATTGCAGATGGCATTTCTGCTTCAATGAAACGGAGAGAGACACAGCTATTGGACAATAAAATTCTTCTGGCAGCTGTGGTCCCAAGTCATTGTATACTGCTTGATGATCAACATCTTACTAAAGGAAAAGAAGCTCTGGCTGAGGTAGCAGTTAGGATGAGTGGCCTACAGGACTGCCAGACGCAAGAGGACTTGGGTCCTGACAGTGCTACTGCTGCCATATCTTCATCCTCATCAGATGAGGAGTTTAACTTTGACAAGTATTTGGATGACATGGAGCAGGCAAAGTGTTGCCGCAAGGAAAAAGATTTTCACTCCATCTCCTATAGCAAGCAGATTGACCAGATTTCAGCAAAATTTTTCTCTTGCTCTCAAAGAAATAGAAAAATTCAACCGTTCATCAAAACTGACTGTGCATGAGGCAATTCCTTTATACCCGGAAATTGTTAGAGATGTTGCCCATGTGGTTACGGCTTTGCCACAAACCCAAGTTAGTGTAGAGAGGTTGTTCTCTAGCCATAAAATTATTAGGTCAGATTTGAAGTCATCTGCGAAGGAGGATCTGATGGAGGCAATTCTATTTCTTAGAACAAAGTCATAAACACAAATGTTATTTAGTATATTTTTGTTGAAAACTGTTTTTTGCCACTTACATAGTTTATTACAGTGTTACATATTATATACACAATATATATATATATATTTATATATATATATATATGTAACCTATATTACATAGGGTATTACTTACAGTATTTACAATTTATTAGTTTTTTGTGTTCTAAAGTTGTATTCCAATAAATATATTTTATGTTCTATCTAAATATCTTGATTACTGTACCATACAACTGATTAAATGTCTGATGTTCACATTGTACTACAATAAATTTTTCACTTAAATATAAGCAATATATGTGGGAGTCGGAGTTGTGGAGTCGGAGTCGGTGCAAGGGAAATTGAGGAGTCGCAGGTTTGGTTTACCGACTCCACAGCCTTGGCGGGAGCCACGAGTACCGAAGAACCTCATGAGTGGGGGAGAGAAGATGGGTCTTGAGGGAAGCTTGAGGGGGGGTTCCAGAAGTTCTGAGTGCCCCACCACCAAATCAGCTTCAGGGATCCTTGCTGAATTAAAGGAACTGCACACTCATATAAAGGCCATCCCCACCAGGGAGGATATGGAGGCTTACATAGCCAGGCTGGAATCTGCTTACAAAGAGGAACTGGTGGCCTTAAGGGGAGAGGTGGAAAAGAGAGAGGCCCAGGGTCAGGTACATGATGGGAGACTTCAGGCCCTGGAGGCAGCGGCCCAGGATCCGCAAAAGCTACTGATCGGCATTCCCACCAACTGTAGTATTTAATTGAAGCTATGGATGATGCAGAAAATCGAGGGAGGAGAAATAATCATAGAGTGTGGGAGCTCCCGGAATCCATAGAGTCCAGGGACCTCCCTGCCACTCTGCAAGCCATCTTTAATGACATCTTGGGAGAACCTCCTAATAAAGATCTGGAGCTTGACAGAGCTCATAGAGCTCTGGGCCCTAAACCTGCAGAGCTGGCTTGTCTGAGAGACATTATATGTAGAGTGCATCGATATGTCCTGAAGGAAGCTATTAAGTATAAGATCCATAATGGAGCTTCGGTGTCCTTTCAGGATAGAAATATCTTTATCCTCCCGGACCTCTCGTCTCACCTTACAGAGGAGAAGAGCTTTGAGACCCCTTTTGGATATGTTGTGTGCCTATAATTTTCCCTATAACTGGGGATTCCCCTTTCGTCTCCAAGTACGTCATGCGGGACACTTGCATATCCTACTGCCAGCATTTACCAGGGCTCTGGACATATCTATGGTCAATATCGAGGACTGACCTGCCTTCCCGCTGGGTCCTGAGGTTGGTGGGACCCGGGAGGGGCGGGTGGTTGTGGACCGAACGGGAAGGAGAGAACGGGTGGGTCTGCATCCCCCTTGAGGGAACGAGGGGTTTCCTGAGAAGGTGGTAATTTTTTTTTTTTTTTGCTTCTAGATGCTCAATTGAGACTATGATCGTGTCGTCACTCTGACAATCGTTATGATTAGTTATATGGAGGGTGAAATCACTATTTTGTTGATGGCATTGAAGCCTTATCATAGATCTCTTACTCTAACCTTAAGGTACCGTCACAATAAGCAACATCGCTAGCAACATCGCTGCTGATGCACAACTTGCTAGCGATGTTGCTTAGTGTGACATCCAGCAACAACCTGGCCCCTGCTGTGAGGTTGTTGATTGTTGCTGAATGTCCTGGGCCATTTTTTAGTTGTTGCTCCCCCGCTGGGAAGCACACATCGCTGTGTGTGACAGCAACAGAGCAACAACTAAATGTGCAGGCAGCAGGAGCCGGCTTCTGTGGATGCTGGTAACCACGGTAAACAGCGGGTAACCAAGAACCCCTTACCTTGGTTACCCGATATTTACCTTCGTTACCCGCATCCGCCGCTCTCAGCTGTCAGTGCCGGCTCCTGCTCTGTACACATGTAGCTGCAGTACACATCGGGTAATTAACCTGTTCTTTGCTGTTCTTTTCTTGTACTGTCTTGTCCTGATGAAGAAGGCGGTTATGCCTTCGAAACGCGTTGACTCGTGCCAATAAAGGAAAGGATTTTATTATATCCATTGGAATCGTGGTTTTCTAGTGCAGCATTCAACCCGGTTTTCTCTCAGCCATCTTGTGATCTACATTTTCTCCATCGGGGCTGCTGCTGACCACTACCGCATAATCTGCCTATATGCTTACATAGGAGTTGTGCCTGTCACAACCAGAACAGGTGAGTACCTGTCTCTATCTGTGTATCCCCTCATCCACCAGATAAGACCCTATTTTTGCGCTTGTCTCCTCCACAGTTCTCTCGCCTGACTTTCACCAGAAAAAGATTTGCTAGAGTGCAGGCCCCCATTGCCACTCCGCTATGTTGTAGGTACCAGGAGTGTCCAAATTTAAAGGTGTTATGGGTTAATACAAAAGATAGATCTTCCTCAATGAAGATGATCAAATGATCATCCTCACCTATCTTTCTCAGTGTATCTATTATGGTATCAATCCCTAACTTTTGCGGTATTCTGGTGAATAAGCTTTCCACATCTAATGATGACCAGCGGAATGTATCCTGCCATTCAAAATCTACCAGCTGTTTCACCAGATCTCCCGTATCCTGTACATATGAAGGGACTGATTTCAATAAAGGGTGTAACAACCATTCCAGATACTCTGACAAGGGTTCAGTTAGGGAACCTCTTAGGGTGAACTTTAATCAGAGATCACTAGTTGCCTACTGCCTGGCCTAATTGGTATAGACCAAGTGCATGCGTAAAAAATTCACACCAGACACAGTCGGATATGAAATCTCTTCTTGGTGACAGTAAAAATGGCACAGAACAGAGCGAGTACAAGCATGCGTCCTCTTGACATAGGCCAAGGCGTACACAAGTTCAGATATGCCCATTTAGTGGGACAGTTCATGGGCTAGCCAATGGGGAGATTTGTGTTGCTGTTGATGGGCGGGTCTGACTTCAATGGATGAATCGATGGTGATGGGAGGGACGTCATCTGGTGGATCCACGCTGATGGTTTGGTCTAATGTCATCGGGGGCCATTTTGGGTTCCTCTGAAAACTGACTGGCTTATGTATAGAGAATTAATTTTATTGAACACATTTCTCACAGTGCTCTATGTCCAGAGGTTAATTTAAGTATTTCATCTTATGGCTCTCCTCAACAGTCCCCCCTAAATACTTTATTAACCTTCTGACCCTACCGTGGTCCTCTAACACATCAGCCCTAATGCGTTAACTGCAACTTTTTTTATTTTTCTATCCGCTATACAAGCAATGCTAAGCCTTTGCCCCCGCTGATACAGATTGTTGATCAGAGAGTTGATCACATCCCGCACACACAGTTCACAGAGGCACAGGTAATGTCTCAGTCCTTAGAACAGACTATTTAATGCCGAAGGGCTCACTCAGATTTTGAGATTAATCGATTAGAAAGAGTAAGGCAATTGTAAGAATAAGCTTCTTACCGTTATGCTGCAGCTTTTAGCGTTACTGTTTCTGAAAGACTGATACTCAATCAACATCCGAGTGTTGTCCGCGTCTTCCGAGACTTTTCTACCTTAATACACCTGATTGTATCACAACTCTAATGGATCTTTTCTTGTCTCGGGTCCATAATCTACCACCAGGAGACCTTTAACAAGATTTCCCTTACGCATGGATCCGATTACCTTCAGTAACACAGAGTAGCACTTTTACGGCTTCAAATACCAACAAATAAGACAATACCAGTTACCTACAAGTGTATGTTATCCTTAAAAAGTCACTTAAACCCTTAAAATAATTGGTTGGTTCAGGTCAGATAATGTTTTTCCCACCATGAGCCCTTATTTGTGTAATGTTGCTGTACCCATTGTTCTCTTATCATGGATATTTCCCATGTTTAATCCCCAATCTAGAAATTCTCCATAAGGTTCCATGTGAGATAATCCAGCACTATGTGTGTTGTGACCCTCATTCTGCTGGTACGATGGATTCTTTACAGTGGTTGTTGTCTCCAGATGGGTTTTTCCTCAAGCTTCATGGAAATTGCTGTGGTCAGGAAAAGCTGGATCGGCCAATCTGATTCTGACTCATAGCTCTTTCTAACTTGTCTTTTTAGGATTACCCAGTCTCCTGGCTTGAGACCACGTGCTCCTGACACTGATTTAGGATTTGGAATTGGAGGATACACATGTTTAACACACTATATAGGCAGTTGTATAAGGCTCGTACATCACTGGTCAGGATATCACACTGTATCTGAAGTATCTATGAGAAATATAATCACATTCTAGGTGCTAAACCAAAAATATCTTATGTAAAGATCTAATTATTAAGGAAAACGAACATTTGTTACATGATTTGCCAGCGTCCACCATTATCTTGTGGATCGTTACATGTTTATGTTATAATCATTAAAATTCCAAACATACACCCATGTAACTATAGACACAATTAAATATTCCAATAAAGCAGGGGGCAGGGATTGGGGCAATAGCCCTAAACTCTCCCTACCTCGCAGCGGAGGTCGGCACACTATAAGGCGAATTGGCGACCCCGCTCACCGACGGCTCACCCTTCCTAGCCCTACACTGCTAATGCTAATACATGCTGCTAATATCAATGAGGAAATATAGAAACTGTGAGATACAGGGAATAAAGAGGTGTCAATATGCAATTATATATATCCAATTCATTCCCAAAGATTAAATAGTCAAACTCTATATTTTACATAGCTGTTTGGTAGCTTAAATCAATATGATACAGCAAATTCAAGGACCAAACCCTAAAAGAAATTAAATATCTCACATGTATAACATGTACCCACTGAATCAATATAATAATAAGGCTAGGTAAAGTCATGAGGAGATCTTGTCCAATCACAGACCCTCCACTGTCTAATTCACACTCAGACTAATAAAATAAACGCATATTTGTCAGACACTTAGCATGAAAGAAGCCCAATGCGTTTCTCCCCTCTTCACAATGGCAGACAGGGGTTCATCAGGGGCATCCCCAGGTACTGATCTCTATAATGACCTTTGCTATAGAATATGTACTTTTACCGCTTTTTAGGAACTCCATTTTTACATACCACCAGCATCATGAGTTTTTCAGCAGTAATGTTTTCCATACTGGATATGTTTCAGAGCAGGCCTGAAAAGAAATTCACACAACAAGCACAAAACTCACATAAACCTACTCATGGTAGATGTATATGACTAATCTGCAATCACTGGAGCAGTAGAGAGGATGAGGGGGTGTTTCTACGAGGTCTTTACAGTTTTTTCTACCTTAATAGGCACACATCTTACAAGACTGGAGGTGTCTGGCCACCTGGGTACTGATGCAGTGGTGCCGCCCATATCTTGTCCATCACAACACCTTTGTCACATGTGTTACCTGGGCGATTATTGAGTAGAGCGCACATGGCAGAGAAAGCTGACCGCCCTTGATACACAGACCTTCCTCAGTCAGATGGCTCCCTGCGTCTCACACTCCGTCCCTTGCTGAATCGCTTGTTCCTGTAGGGATTTAAAAACACAAGGAGTGACCAATGTCACGGATGTGACCGGAGCCACCGAGGTACTGGTACTGGTCTGCATATTGGTAAAGGACTCTCAACTCTAGGCCCATTCACTGCTTCTTTGTTGTCTGCACCTGTGCGAGCATCTCCTCCGGCTGCTGCCTATATCCACATTTTGACTATCTTACCCCCCTCTGCTCTACAAACCACAGTGATCGCAAATCTTCATCTCATTCTCCTATTCCGATGGTAGAGGAGCGAGTGGTTCGATTTTTATTACCTCATGTTGCGTAACCTCAGAATATCCAGTGTAGAATCAACCAGCATCTTGGTATCTGGATCCATCTACGAAAAAACTCAAAATCTGCATTAGCAATGGACTCATCTGAGACATGTTCAAAACGTGACGATTCTTGTTACATCAGAGCAATCATGAGATATATGTATGTCTGCTGTATCCTCCTCACAGATAAAAATATAAAGACAACTTAATAGAAAAACTCAATTTGATGAACAAATTAAAACCTTAAATAATATGTGTGATTTTTCCCATCATCTTTCCCCCCCTTTTTGAATCTATTATCCAAAAACATAATTAGATTAAAAAATGTGTGTGGCCCCGGAGCGCTACATTTAAGGCCGCTTTACACACTGCGATATCGGTACCGATATTGCCAGCGTGCGTATGCGCCCCTATCGGTTGTGCGACACGGGCAAATCTCTGCTCGTGTCGCACAACATCGCCCGGACCCATCACACGGACTTACCTTCCCTGCGACGTCGCTGTGACAGGCGAACCGCCTCCTTTCTAAGGGGGCGGTTCGTTCAGCGTCACAGCAGCGTCACTGAACGAACATCCTGCCCACCTCCTTCCTTTCGCATTGTGGCCGGGAGGCAGGTAAGGAGAGCTTCCTCGTTCCTGCAGTGTCACACGGAGCGATGTGTGCTGCCGCAGGAACGACGAACAACTTCGTTACTGCTGCAGTAACGATATTTGAGAATGGACCCCCATGTCACCGATGAGCGATTTTGCACGTTTTTGCGACGATGCAAAATCGCTCATAGGTGTCACACGCAACGGCATCGCTAAAGCGACCGGATGTGTGTCATAAATTCCGTGACCCCAACGAGATCACTCGGGCGATGTCGTAGCGTGTAAAGCTCGCTTTAAACATAAAAGTCACATTGTATAGATTGTACCTAACCGGGAACACCATAAATATCATGTTATGTGTAACCTTATAATGAAAAACTATTTCAATGGCTTTTTTAACCTTCGCTTGAACCACAGAAATCTGCATTACAATCTTTCTTTCTATAAAAAAGAAAACAGATGATTCAATACATTATATATCAAACACAGAATGCCATAAATCATCCACATACTTTTAAACCAAATTATTGTAATTATTAAAAAATATATTATTTATAAAGATTATTATTATTGTTATTATTATTAACAATAATAACGTAACACAACCTCTGGATAACAGACTTCTATGCTCGAATATCTATCAATAAATCTAAACATGTCCGCAGTTAATTTTTATTCATTTGGGATTAAATTAGTAAAATAAACTACCGTATTTTTCACTTTATAAGACGCAATTTTGTTCCTCCAAATTTTGGAGGAAAGTAGGGGGTGCGTCTTATAAGCCAAATATACGGGGGGGGTATATATATGCACACTGCAGGGTCCAGGGGAGGTGGAGTTCAGCTGTGGAGCGCTGCTGGGTGCAGGTGAACGCTGCGGGCGGCAGCGTTAGATCTGCTCCCGCTCATATAATAAGCACAGCCGCTGTCCATCACCGTGGTGCTGAAACCGCACCGCAGTGACGGGCTGGGGGAGCGGTGCATATTATATGAGCCTGTGCCCCCCTGTGATGGCACATGCCTCCCCTGTGTTAGATATGGCCCCCATGCTGCTGCTCATCCTAAAATAAAAAAGCTTTACTTACCCCCTCCAGCATTTCTCCCCGGTGTCCCTGCTTCCACTGTGATCAGGCACGCAGCGATGATCTCACTCTGCTGTGCCGATCACAAGACCGCACCGAGAACCAGGAAGTGGAGGAACAGAAGCACAGAGCAAGACAGGAGGGAGATCAGCGCTGGAGGAGGTAGGGAAAGAGTGTTTTATTTTACTATGAGCAGCAGCATGGGGGCGATATCTAACACAGGGGAATGTGTGCAATCCATAGGGGGCCATAGGCAGCACAAGGGAATGTGTGCAATCCATAGGGGGCCATAGGCAGCACAGGGGAACGTGTGCAATCCATAGGGGGCCATAGGCAGCACAGAGGAATGTGTGCAATCCATAGGGGGCCATAGGCAGCACAGGGGAATGTGTGCAATCCATAGGGGGCCATAGGCAGCACAGGGGAATGTGTGCAATCCATAGGGGGCCATGGGCAGCACAAGGGAACGTGTGCAATCCATAGGGGACCATAGGCAGCACAGAGGGACGTGTGCAATCCATAGGGGGCCATAGGCAGCACAGGGAACATGTGCAATCCATAGGGGGCCATAGGCAGCACAAGGAACATGTGCAATCCATAGGGAGCCATAGGCAGCACAGGGGAACGTGTGCAATCCATAGGGAAACATAGGCAGCACAGGGGAACATGTGCAATCCATAGGGGGCCATAGGCAGCACAGAGGGACGTGTGCAATCCATAGGGGGCCATAGGCAGCACAGGAGAATGTGTGCAATCCATAGGGGGCCATGGGAAGCACAGGGGAACGTGTGCAATCCATAGGGGGCCATAGGCAGCACAGGGGAACGTGTGCAATCCATAGGGAAACATAGGCAGCACAGGGGAACATGTGTAATCCATAGGGGACCATAGGCAGCACAGAGGGACGTGTGCAATCCATAGGGGGCCATAGGCAGCACAGGGAACATGTGCAATCCATAGGGGGCCACAGGCAGCACAAGGAACATGTGCAATCCATAGGGAGCCATAGGCAGCACAGGGGAACGTGTGCAATCCATAGGGAAACATAGGCAGCACAGGGGAACATGTGCAATCCATAGGGGGCCATAGGCAGCACAGAGGGACGTGTGCAATCCATAGGGGGCCATAGGCAGCACAGGAGAATGTGTGCAATCCATAGGGGGCCATGGGAAGCACAGGGGAACATGTGCAATCCATAGGGGGCCATAGGCAGCACAGGGGAACGTGTGCAATCCATAGGGAAACATAGGCAGCACAGGGGAACGTGTGCCAGTACAAGGTGGTTATTTTCAATATAAGGGGGCCATATCCAGATTAAGGGGGCTAATTTTAGGATGGGGGCTATGAGGGACATATACCCTATATGATTTGTTAGACGGACACTGGCATTATAAGATGGACCCCATTTCACATTAAAATAAAAAATCTCTTTTCCTTCACCAAATTTGGGGGTGCGTCTTATAATCAGGTGCGTCTTAAAAAGCGAAAAATACGGTATTTGCAATTACTTTTTCCACTATAATTTACAATGAATTAAATGTGGAAACCTCTTTTTTTTTTCTTTTGGCCTTTTTATGACAAAACAATAGATAGAACGAACCCCCCTTGTAACCTGAAACTCTAGTGGAAAAACCTGTATTTCCCTCCTCCCTCTGATCCCTTTGAAGCCATAAGCAAGCATTTTTTTTTTTTCTCTCTGCAAGATGCAAGTTGGGGTCCATCCTTACCTTGGATATATTATGGTTATTTATTTTATTTTAATTTATTTATGCAACTCTCAGGATCAATCTATCAGATCCACAACTGGAATATTTATCCATTTTCATCAGATCTGTTTTAAGGTACGTTTATTCCAAGGTTTTTCTCTTATTCTTTTATTGCTTACTAATTAATAAGTGATTGTCCTGACTCAATCCAACCCGCACACTGTATCTAAATTAAGTGTCTTCCACAAATACCCAATCATTCAATATTCCATCTTTTAGTACTATAAACGTTTACTAACACTTCATAGGTTATTCAGTGAGCAGTTTTGTCAACTTCACTGAGGGCTCCACACAGATTTACTAACAAAATGGCCACTGCCAGAATAGCACATGGCTTCTTTGTGTAAGGGCGGCTTAACCATGTGAGTGGGGGAAAGGAGAAACTGATTTTACTTCTGCTAAACTTACAAGTTTAAACAATTATCCTTCCTGCCTATATTCCATACTTTATACATATACACACAGATTTACATATCCACAGTCCTGGTCCAACTACAGTTAAAACCATTCATTTTTCTGTCTAAAGCCTGCTTTACACGCTGCAATATATCTTACGATGTGTCGGCGGGGTCACGTCCTAAGTGACGCACATCCGGCATCGTAAGGTACATTGTAGTGTGTGACAGGTACGTGCGATTGAACGTTAAAACGTTCATCGCATACACGTCGTTGAATCCTGAAGAATTGCATGTCGGGTTGTTCAATGTTCCCGAGGCAGCACACATCGCAGTGTGTGACACCCTGGGAACATTGAACAGATCTTACCTACCTCCCACGGCTCCAGCCGGCAATGCGGAAGGAAAGAGGTGGGCGGGATGTTTACGTTTCCATAGGCCGGCTGCCGCGTGACCTCGATGTGACGCCGAACATCCCTCCCACTCCAGGAAGTGGACGTTCGCCGCCCACATCAAGGTCATATGGACGGCTAAGTACGTGTGACGGGGGGTTAATCGTTGTGCGGCACGTTTAACAAATTGAACGTGCCACACATACGATGGGGGCGTTGCAAATCGCATACGATATTGTATGCGAAATTGCAACATGTAAAGTAGGCTTAAGTATGTACTACTCCATCCAATCCATTGTTCAGACTTTCATACAACCGATGGTCTTCTGGTTACTTTACACATCCCCCTACTCACTCTCTGTCTTTGTCTCAATCATGCCTCAGCCATGTGCTTCGTCCACCATTTTGCATCTGTAGGAGCATGTGGCAGAGAAAAAGGAAAACTGACCTCAAATCTTCTCAAACTCTTTCTCCCCTCTTTTCTATAGTTTGTACTTATACATATATATTTATACACACACACACACACACATACACATACACACACATATGTCCACGATCTAAGTCTAATTATAGATAAAAACACTTATTTTTCTGTCTAAGTATATAGTAGTCCATCAAATCCATTGTTCAAACATTTACAGAGCACATGATCTTCTTCACACATGCCCCGACTCACTTCCTTTTCTTTGCTTAAACCATGCATGCCTCAGCCACCATGCGCTTCATCCACCATTTTAGAATCTGACCTAAAATGGCTGCCACCAAAAATAGCAGATGGTTTATTACAGGACTGCGGCCTAGAGTCCCCACATCTCAACAAAGTCCACTCTCATCCGGATTTTTTCTGATCACAACTACACACAACTTCATCAATTTCTCCATCTTTCTCTCAAGATAAACAACGCCAAACAAGCAATCTTTCTCTATGCATACCATATAAAAACAACAGACAAACAAAAAGACGGGGGGAGATAACTCACAACTGAAACACTAAAGAAACTTGCAGTTTGCAGCACACATTTCCAAATCCTTCCTTATACTGCCACGTGGTCCCTGTCTGATTTCTGAATTCCGTAATTTACAAAAACACCTCCAGAGATACCCCTGGCTTCAAGGTGTCTATACCAGCAAATTCATGTCCAAGAATACACTTTTTTAATGAGTCAGATTTACGTCCTGCACTTTGTTCTAAACTCTAAAAAACCACTTCCACTACCAGGGCTCTAATTGCCTCAATCTAGCCCTGTACCTGGCCTCTATGTAGACCTGTACCCAGCTTCTCTGTAGCCCTGTACCCGGCCTCTATAACACCCAGGCTCCTGTAATAAGCCCCATTTGGATGTCTTCTACCCATCCTTTTTAATCCATGCTCCTGTTAACAAGCCTCTCTTGGAGGACTTGTAACTAGCCTCTCTAATACAGACTCCCGTTAACAAGCCTCTCTTGGAGGACTTGTAACAAGCCTCTCTAACACAGGCTCTCGTTAACAAGCCTCTCTTAGAGGACTTGTAACTAGCCTCTCTAACACAGGCTCCCGTTAACAAACCTCTCTTGGAGGACTTGTAACTAGCCTCTCTAACCAGCTTTGAGAGCCCGTGAAAAACACATGCCTAACCTGACCAATTAAAACTTGTGTTTTATCTCTAGGCCTCTTGCCGAGACATTCACTCTAGGCCTGAAGCCAAAACTCTATTTACTACACCTCGTGCCAAGTCATTCACTCTAGGCCTCGAGCCAAGAACTCAATTTACTAGGCCCCATGTCGAGTCATTCACTCTAGACCACGTGCCAAAAACTCAATTTACTACACCTCGAGCCGAGTCATTCACTAGGCCTCGAGCCACAACTCTATTTAAATCTCTACCAGAACCGCAAAACATATGACAGGCAACAACCAAAAACCGTACCGCATGGAGCATCCTCCACATTTCCAAACACCGCTCAAAAATCCACTTGCTATCCTAACTACCAGTCAATCTCCCCTCAAGACAAATACACAAGAGGCAGCAGGCAACTGAATATGTGACGGTTCTTCCGCAATTAAATATGGCCAGCAGCGGAGAAACTCTTCTGCCGTCACAAAGATCACAAAAACCGGACACGGTCAGGCAATCAGTGCCACACACCCTGAGACACACAAGTAAGACTTCAGATTAGAAAAATCAGCAGACTTACCGTGTTCTCGTATATAGAGTTGATCAGTCTCTTGGCTCAGGGTATTTAGCACGTCTTGCCATTCCAATTGCCGGTCCTCAAGATTGTAGAGTTTCTCCTATGCTGGCCCCACATTTTGGACGCCATTAATGTTAGGGTGAACTCTTAATCGGAGATCACTAGTTGCCTACTGCCTGGCCTAATTGGTATAGACCAAGTGCATGCGTAAAGAATTCACAACACACAGTCAGATATGAAATCTCTTCTTGGTCACAGTAAAAATGGCACAGAACAGAGCAAGTACAAGCATGCATCCTCTTGATATAGGCCAAGGCGTACACAAGTTCAGATATGCCCATTTAGTGGGACAGTTCATGGGCTAGCCAATGGGGAGATCTGTGTTGCTGTTGATGGGCGGGTCTGACTTCAGTGGATGAATCCATGATGATGGTGATTGGAGGGACGTCATCTGGTGGATCCATGCTGATGGTTTGGTCTGTGATGTCATCGGGGGCCATTTTGGGTTCCTCTGAAAACTGACTGGCTTATGTATAGAGAATTAATTTCATTGAACACACTTCTCACAGTGCTCTATGTCCAGAGGTTAATTTAAGTATTCCATCTTATGGCTCTCCTCAACAGTCCCCCCTAAATACTTTATTAACCTTCTGACCCTACCGTGGTCCTCTAACACATCAGCTCTAATGCGTTAACTGCAACTTTTTTATTTTTCTATCCGCTATACAAGCAATGCTAAGCCTTTGCCCTCGCTGATACAGATTGTTGATCAGAGAGTTGATCACATCCCACACACACAGTTCAAAGAGGCACAGGTAATGTCCCAGTCCTTAGAACAGACTATTTAATGCCGAAGAGCTCACTCAGATTTTAAGATTAATCAATTAGAAAGAGTAAGGCAATTGTAAGAATAAGCTTCTTACTGTTATGCTGCAGCTTTTAGCGTTACTGTTTCTGAAAGACTGATACTCAGTCAACATCCGAGTATTGTCCGCGTCTTCCGAGACATTTCTACCTGAATACACCTGATTGTATCACAACTCTAATGGATCTTTTCTTGTCTCGGGTCCATAATCTACCACCAGGAGACCTTTAACAAGATTTCCCTTACGCATGGATCCGATTACCTACAGTAACACAGAGTAGCACTTTTACGGCTTCAAATACCAACAAATAAGACAATACCAGTTACCTGCAGGTGTGTTATCCTTAAAAAGTCACTTAAACCCTTAAAATAATTGGTTGGTTCAGGTCAGAAATGTTTTTCCCACCATGAGCCCTTATTTGTGTAATGTTGCTGTACCCATTGTTCTCTTATCATGGGTATTTCCCATGTTTAATCCCCAATCTAGAAATTCTCCATAAGGTTCCATGTGAGATAATCCAGCACTATGTGTGTTGTGACCCTCATTCTGCTGGTACAATGGACTCTTTACAGCGGTTGTTGTCTCCAGATGGGTTTTTCCTCAAGCTTCATGGAAGTTGCTGTGGTTGGGAAAAGCTGGATCGGCCTATCTGATTCTGTCTCATAGCTCTTTCTAACTTGTCTTTTTAGGATCACCCAGTCTCCTGGCTTGAGACCACATGCTCCTGACACTGATTTAGGATCTGGAATTGGAGGATACACATGTTTAACACACTATATAGGCAGTTGTATAAGGCTCGTACATTATTGGTCAGGATATCACACTGTATCTGAAGTATCTATGAGAAATATAATCACGTTCTAGGTGCTAAACCAAAAATATCTTATGTAAAGATCTAATTATTAAGGAAAACAAACATTTGTTACATGATTTGCTAGCGTCCATCATTATCTTGTGGATCGTTATATGTTTATGTTATAATCATTAAAATTCCAAACATACACCCATGTAACTATAGACACAATTAAATATTCCAATAAAGCAGAGGGCAGGGATTGGGGCAATAGCCCTAAACTCTCCCTACCTCACAGCGGAGGTCGACACCCTATAAGGCGAATTGGCGCCCCTCAACAAACCTATCCCTGAAACAGTGGGTCGCCCTGGTGGCCTGGACTCTGATTATGTACTGTATCTTTGGTAGTCAATACCAGTGATGTTTAATTGGGAATGGCGGTAAAAGCTTTTCTGCTCTGTTCTTAGAAATCACACTCAAAGTAACTTGCCTATTCAAGAGGCTTCATAATTTTTCTTTAAACCTCACTGTCGGATCACTTTCTAATTTTTGATATACAGCACTATTGTTTAATTGTCGCAGCGACTCTTCTAGATAATATTCAGTGCTCAACAGAACTGTCGCCCCGCCTTTATCAGCCTTTCTTATCGTCACGTTGTTCAAAGATTTGATTTTATTTAAGGCTTTCTTTTCTAAATGAGATAAATTATTCTGTGAATCAGAATATTTTAATGCCCGGATATCACGTAGAACCACCTCTTGGAATAAGTCAATATTATTGATCCTGGGGATATGGGGGGAAAAAAAGAGGTTTTCACTCCTCCTGAAAAACCTGCTTCTGTTTCTGTTTCAATTGTACTTGTGACAGCTGACAGGTCTGTTCGGTCTATATAATCATTAGTTAGGCTTAATAAATGCAGGGCGTCTTGCTTAATTTTACTAATTTCTGATCAATCCCTTTTCTTTATCTGCACCAGAAAAATGTTTTTTCAAATGTAATGTACGGCAGGCCTTATACAACTCTATTTCAAAATCAACTATATCAAAGGGCTCAGGAACACAGTAGTTTAGTCCTTTTTCAAGAACCGCGATCATGTCTTCATCCAGTACATGGTTAGTAAGATTATAGTTTTTTTGCTTTGAGCAAGGTATCAGTCCCTCCATGATACATTCTTCCTCTTCCCTGAAAGCTGTTCGCTTCCTCCTGCCGCGACCTCTTTTTGTCCTCCTTCTAAAGGGTTAATAGGTTGATTCTTAGATGTTCGGTCATCACTAAATTTTCTTTTTTGTGGAGGAGGTTCCTCCTGCCCACTCGAATCAGAGTCTGTTGTCCATGCGACTTTTTTACTGTTGGTGTTTTTTTCTTTTTCAGGGTTTTTTTTTGGAACTTTTTCCTTGATTTCCCTTTTTTAAAAAATGGATGATTTTCATTAGGCTTGTTCCATTTGAACATAGTATTGGACTCATAGTCCAGAAACCAGTTCCATTGCTCCTTTGAAAGTCTCGCTTCCAGTTCACGTCTAAGTCTGATTAATTCAGCTGTTATTTTTTCATGTTCTTGCTCATTTTTTGTAAAACAATGTCCAAAAATTTAAGGGAGCACTCTGTTTGTACTTCATCCCAAAGTTGCTTAAACTGAACATCATCTTGGTAGAACGAAATGGTTTTCATTACTCGTAAACCTCTAGGGTCACGTTTGCAATCTTTATAGGAGCGTAATGATTGTGCTGACCAGAAAAGTTATGTCTTTCCTTTCTCGCCTTTTCATTGGGGGACACAGACAGTGGGTATTATGATGTCTCCAGGGAGGCGTTTTCCCCTCTCCCCTCCCCCCCCCTCACCACATTCCCCTTCCTGGTCCTCTTTCGTCCTCTTTCCTTCTCCTTTTTATTGGTTGTTGTTATGATTTAGATTTTTATAAAAATCATTAATATTCATCCCTCAGTCCCTGGCTCTCTACATTACATTATGGTATCTCATGATTTTTTACTTTTTTTCCTCCACCCACCTCACCTCCCCCTTTTCCCCCCCTCTCCTCCATACCCCTCACCCCCCTTCCCCCCCCCCCCCCTTTAACCACCCCCTTCTCTCTGATGTTATCTGTTCTTATATTTCATTTTATTTATTATTTTTTATTCATTTTTTCATTATACTACATAACCCTTTTATTCATGATTTTTCTTTCCTTCCTACAGTTTTATTTTATTACTTTAATATTATTGTTTGGTTCCTATTCTTGTATAAACTCTCTGTGCTCCACAAAAATAAGCACGGAAAATCCTGTGCATGATCATAATGGTACACAGCACCTGTATTGTGGTGGACAATACAGGTGCTGTGTACCATTATGATCATGCACAGGATTTTCCGTGCTTATTTTTGTTTTTCCGTGCATTAGCGATACTGCGCATGCGCGGTTCCCCTTGGATGACGTGCGACCCATCTTTGACTCTCCGCGCATGCGTGGACTTTCCAAGATGGCGGCGCCCATCTCCTTGCATTACAGCTGCTGTAATACGCGCTCCCACATGTCCACCGCTCGGACCATCTGCCACTTTCCATACAGGTGATTTCTATGTATTCATTATTGATTGGCTTATATACCTCCTTTGTTGTGGGCTACTATGTACACACTTGCCCTGAGGAAGCCGCTGCTGCGGCGATACGCGTGGGTCTCCCCACGGTGTTCTTGCCCCCTGTGTACCTCCCCTGGCTCTGCCTTATCCACATGTTATTGCTATTTTGCCCTTATAGGCTGCCACCTCCATGAAGCCTCCTTGCCTATGGCTATATACATTGCTTGTGACCTATGCATTTTAGTAGGTGACGTTGTTCTCTTGATATACATTAGTATTGTTTATTGTTGATATCTTCTGGGAGGTGACATTGCTTTTTACGGCGATTTTTCCCAGTGCCGTTGCATATATATATATATATATATATTTTTTTTATAGGTGTTATTCCTTGGATAACAGTGAGCTGGCTGGTATTATGTACCTGTATGGTACCTGTCCTTAGCTATTGTCTATCATTGCATGCTTAGATATTTTTCATGTATGACTTTTGTATTTACACATTATTACTGTTCATGTTTTGTATATGATGGGTGTTACAAGGGGTATCAGGCCGTGTCATCTTGTGTGTCATGTTTTTAGTGTTTTTATTCTTGCTTTCACAATAAAGGTTTGCCTTTTACATATACTATTGTGGGTGTGCTCCCTGTTCATATGTAGTTCTTTTTCTCCATGTATTGTTAGGTTCTCTTTGCTACATGGGTGAGCACACAACTATATATAATCATTAAGTTGGTGCACCCACCCCTGTGTTTCTCCAGGGAGGCGTGACACTAGATTTGCAAAAGTGTTAGCTCCTCCCCCCACAGCATATACCCTAGCTAGGCAGGAAACTAGCTCAGTTTTTTCTAGTGTCAGCAGGGAGGCTGACATGTCTGGACTTAGCTCCACCAGAGGTGCCTCAGGCCAGCTTATTTTGTTTTTATTTGTACTTTTTATTTAGTTTTTTCTTATTCATTCTAATTTTGATATGGGGCAATACCAGGGTGCCTTGCCACCCCTGTTCCCCCCGTGTACGGGCAGAGGAAACCTGGCATGCACAAGCCGTCAGTCTTCCCTCGCGCCCAAGTGGTCGGGTCTGCGTACCCCTTCAGGCTCCCAGGAAGCACCTCACACCAAGGTAGCTCCAGAGGGCTAGCAGAGCCGAGGACCTGCTTCAGCCTTGAGCCAAAGATGCGTCCCTGAGATCCCCGCATCCATCACCGACGCGTCTTCAGACGGAGCCAGGAGCAGGTGGGGAGATGACGAGTCATCTGTCCCCTGCATCCAAACCGCCGCCTGGAACGGCGCCGGTGGGGCAATGCAGGCCGTGATCCCGGGTAGCATCATTAATTTAGCCCCCGGCTTCGGCCTGCATTCTAGCAACGCCCCCTCTCACTGCTCTGGAGGCCGCTCCCTCACTCAGGAGCAGCTCCTTTCTGATTGGCCGTCACACTTAGAACCAGCCCTGAGACCAATCAGCCTCCGGGGGCCGTCTCTCTCCTCCATGCTGCCAGGAACACTGGACACCATTTTCCACGAGGGGAGCAGACTCGGGTGAGATCGCCTCCTTGGCTCTGCACTTCTGCAGCACTATATACCGCTCTGCTCAGCGGTATATCGCTGTCTCTCTAGCGGTGTGTGCCTGCTGGCTAGCGGTGTATATCAGCTATTAGCGGTATATACTGGCTCTGCCTGCAGGTATATGCCAGCTGTTTGACAGTATATGCCATTTTGCCACGGTATATACCGGCTCTGCATAGCAGTCACTTTATAATACTGATAGTGGCTCCTCACTCATATAACTCACCCCTATAGGGCTGTAGGACTCCATTGCTGACATGCGTAACCGCAAGGGTGATAAGACTTCCCAGGTGTCCTCTATGGACCTGTACTATGCCTGTACCACCTGTGGACGCTCGTTTTCTAATGGATGAAGCTATCCACTATGCCGGGGCTGCGATGCCCCTTCTACCGTGTCACAACAGACCCCGTTGCCGGACCAGGATGCCGTGCAGTCTGTGGATTCTGCTCCGGCCACCGGCCAGGCAGCTCCCCCGTCTGATGACGTAATGCCTGCATGGGCTCTTCTAATGTCTAAAAGGTTGGATGACCTTGCCGCTCAGATATCATTGCATTGCGACCTCTACGCCTCTTCAGACTCTGATGATGGTCAGTCTGACCCTGGCTCTGTGACTTTTAGTAGTCACGATTCCCAAGACTCTGACTCTGATTCAGATGTCCTTTCTGAGTCTAGGTAAAATATATCTTTGTACCGTGTTAGCCAGTAGAGATAAAAAATTGTTTAAAAGAACTGAAGTCCTCAGTGGTTGATACCTTTTAATGGCTAACTGAAAAGATGGTAATAATAGCAAGCTTTCGAGACTACTACTGTGATGAAGAGACCTGAGTAGTCTCGAAAGCTTGCTATTATTACCATCTTTTCAGTAAGCCATTAAAAGGTATCAACCACTGAGGACTTCAGTTCTTTTAAACAATTTTTTATTTCTGAGTCTAGGCATATAGAAGACACACTAATTTCAGCTGTCAATCACTCTCTGTCGATCTCTGATCAGCCTCCTGACCCGACTTCTCAGTCGGCAATCAAGCGGGTCAAGAAGCCTCCTAAATCCTTTGCTCAGGATCCGGTTTTTCGGCAAATTATATCTAAACGGTGGGATCACCCTGATAGAAGGTTTAATAAAAAACCCTTCTCTTCATTCGCTTATCCCTTTCCTCTGAAATGGTTAAGCCCTGGTCAGTACCCCCCGTTGTGGATCCGCCAGTATCCAGACTGGCTAAACACACGGTCATGTCTGTTTCAGACAACGCGTCTCTCAAGGACTCGTCCGACCGCGCAGTTGATGCTGCGGTCAAATCTATTTTCCAGGCTTCGGGCTCCTCTCTTCGCCGCCTGTTTGCCTTAACATGGGTCGCGAGAGCTATGGGGGTGTGGAGCAAGAACCTACGCAGGATGCTTCGCTCTTGTAATATTCCCCCGGCGGCTTTTGAGATACTTGATTTCTTCTCTCTAGCCTCTAATTATTTTTTTCACGGCTCCCTAGATGCAGCTAGTTGGTCAGCCCTATCAGCGGCCAATGCTGTCTTTGCCCGCAGAGTCCTTTGGCTAAAATAATGGAATACGGACAGTGCCTCCAAGAAATCCCTGTCCACACTCCCCTTCCATGGTCTGCGTCTGTTTGGAGAATCCCTGGACAAACTCATATCTGAGACGACGGGTGGTAAAAGTACCATTCTACCTCAAAAGTGGCCTGTATCCAGGAATTTTAAAAAATCTCGTTGGCGCAGGAGGTCCTTTCGGCCTGCCCCCAAAAACCATCAGCCCAAGGATCATCCCAATGCTCAGATCGAGGATCCGGTCCCTCAAGGGGCTCTTCTTGGCGTTCCCACTCCAAGCAACCTAAACCCAAAGGACCTCGCTCTGTACAGGCCCCTTCAGCATGACGCCAGGTATCCCTCAGATCCGACTCCTGTTGGAGGGCAGCTTCTGCTTTTTCGGGATATCTGGCTAGACCACACTCACGATGCTTGGGTTCGAGAAATCCTCACCTCAGGTTACAAGATCGATTTCCATTCCCTGCCGGCCAACAGGTTTCTACGTTCTCGACTTCCAAAGTTCAAAACACAAAGCCAGGCCTTATTTCAGGCCATAGCCTTTTTACAGAAAGCAAATGTTATCATTCCAGTGCCCCTGGAACAGCGCGGCAAAGGTTTCTATTCAAACCTTTTTGTCGTTCCCAAAAAAGATGGCTCTGTCCGCCCTATCTTGGAGTTCAAACGGCTGATCAAATTCGTACGGATTCGAACTTTCCGAATGGAATCATTGAGAGCAGTGCTAGCCGCCATGGAACCTGGAGAATTCCTAGCTTTCAAAGACGTTCAAGATGCTTATTTACACATTCCCATATGTGTCTCTGTCACGCTCCCGGTGTCCCAGCAGCCCTCCTTACCCACTGAGCCGGTTCCTGCATCGCACCACCGCTCCATACCCACTGATCCAGTCATACCTGCATTGCACCACCGCTCTGTACCCACTGATCCAGTCGCACCTGCATCGCACCACCGCTCCGTACCCACTGATCCGGCCTCACCGTCATTGCACTGCTCCTTACCCACTGATCCACTCCACGTGTCCACCGGTCATGGCTGCCGCTCCCGCTCGTGCTCTCCTGTGTCCTGCTCCTGGTCTCATGAGTCTGACTCTGAGTATTAGCCTCAGGCCTCTGTATAGGACCAGGCCGCGCCCACTCTCCTGGTTTTATGGACCCAGCACACCTGCAGCAGGATGTGACATACGGCTGTGCTGGATATATAAGACTGGCCCTTCCATAGGGGCGTTGCCTGATCAACGTGTCTGGAAGCTTTGTCTTTTGAGCTAGGTGCTCAGGCCCCTGGTGCCGTGTCCTGTAGACTTCTTGTCTTTGCTCCCTGGTACCTGTGCCTGTTTCCTTACCGTCCTGAAGAACTCTGACTCTGCTGACCTGGTTATACCTGTCCCTGCCACGCCAGTGCTCCGGCTGCCGTGTACCCTGCCCCCCGGTGGGATACTCGGTCCAGTGGATCCACCTCCTGGGCCCATCCGTCCTCCCGGTCCTGACAGTTTGATCAGGCCATGGATCCCGCTGGAGCACAAACATCTGAGCTGGCCGAACTACGCCAGGAACTGGTGCAACAGCGTGACACCTTACACCGGATGCTGAAATTCCTGGCGTCCATGGACCACCGGTTATATACACTGCAGACCGCTGCCTCGTCTGAGTCCACGCAGCAACCAGTCTCCGGCTCCGAACCAGTTTCCGCCACGGCCTCGCAACTTCGCCTCGCTGCTCCGCCTCGCTATGCAGGGGATCCCAAGTCCTGCCGCGGCTTCTTGAACCAGTGCTCCCTGCATTTCAAGTTGCTTCCTCATTTGTTTGTCTCAGACCAGGCTAAAGTGGCATTCCTGATGTCACACGTGGAAGGCGAAGCTCTAGCCTGGATTAACCCCCTGTGGGAGAATGAGGATCCAATGACCACTAACATCCGGGAATTCTTGCACGCTTTCCGAAGTACATTCGATGAACCCGGACGTACCACCACAGTGACCTCTTCGCTCCTCCGGCTATGCCAAGGGACCCTGACCGTCGGCCAATACGCCATCCAGTTCCGCACGCTCGCCTCTGAGCTGGGCTGGAACAATGAGGCCTTGACGGCGGCCTTTTGGGAAGGACTCTCTGGCCGCGTCAAAGACGAGCTTGCTGGCCGTGACGTTCCACGCACCTTGGACGCTTTAATATCCTTAGCCACCCGGATTGACCTCCGTTTCCAGGAGCGAACCAAAGAGGTATTCCGGGAGAAGCGACCACCCCGTCACGCCTTGTCCCCGCAGAGGCCTACCGCTCCTTTGCCCCTGCCTTCCTGTGACATGTTTCCGGAACCCATGCAAATTGACCGACTGAACCAAGCCAAGCAACGCCGTGCAGAACGGCTCGCCCTGGGCCTGTGCTTCTATTGTGGAGACGGGTCACACATGCTTCGGACATGCCCTGAGAAACCTGGTAGACCCCAGGCCCAAGGGATGGTGGGAACCGCTACCCTTGGCACCGGAATCCCCTCCGTTCCACTTACACAGACTGTCCAGGTGACGACGAAGAAGACCAGGTTCACAGCAGAGGCCCACATCGATTCTGGGGCAGCGGCTAATTTCATACACCAGTCTGCAGTGGACCGATACCAGATACCTGTGATCCCGCTTGCCAAGCCCCTCTGGTTCGCCTCCGTGGACGGCAAACTGCTATACGAACCTGTCCGATATACCACTGAACCAGTGAGACTCCAGGTTGGCCCTTTGCATACTGAGACCATCACCTTCTATGTGATCCCGAGGATGGCTCCTGAGCTCCTGTTGGGCCTACCCTGGCTTCAACTCCATGACCCTGCCATTAGTTGGCACTCTGGCGCTATTACTCGCTGGGGGTCCTTGTGTCATGACCACTGCCTACAGCCCGTTCCTCGGCCCCTGTCACCTGAGCCTGCTATGCCGCAGGAAGAAGAAGAGGCGACGACTCAGTCCAGCGGTGTGCCACAGCTCCTGGCACTTGTGCCTGTGGTGCCACCGGACCCAGAAGCAGAGTCGACGCAGTCCAGCGTTGTTCCACCATCCCTGGCACTTGAGACTTTGGTGCCCCCTGCTACTGAGGATGACACACTATCCTGTACCCGGTCCGAGACGCCCGAACCGGTCGCCCACGACTCCAGTCCTGCTTCTGACTGTCTTCCCCTATCCGTTGCCTCCGTTGCCGCTGACTTGGGTTCTCCGATACGGGACATAGTGGCCATGAAAACGGTCCGGGGTAGGCAGTCCTTCCTGGTCGATTGGGTGGATTGCGGTCCCGAGGCTCGGTCCTGGTTGTCCCGGAAGTACGTTGCTGCCCCTCTTCGGCGCGCCTACATGTCCCGGCCGCGGGGAGGGGGGCTTCAAGGGGGGGGTACTGTCACGCTCCCGGTGTCCCAGCAGCCCTCCTTACCCACTGAGCCGGTTCCTGCATCGCACCACCGCTCCATACCCACTGATCCAGTCATACCTGCATTGCACCACCGCTCTGTACCCACTGATCCAGTCGCACCTGCATCGCACCACCGCTCCGTACCCACTGATCCGGCCTCACCGTCATTGCACTGCTCCTTACCCACTGATCCACTCCACGTGTCCACCGGTCATGGCTGCCGCTCCCGCTCGTGCTCTCCTGTGTCCTGCTCCTGGTCTCATGAGTCTGACTCTGAGTATTAGCCTCAGGCCTCTGTATAGGACCAGGCCGCGCCCACTCTCCTGGTTTTATGGACCCAGCACACCTGCAGCAGGATGTGACATACGGCTGTGCTGGATATATAAGACTGGCCCTTCCATAGGGGCGTTGCCTGATCAACGTGTCTGGAAGCTTTGTCTTTTGAGCTAGGTGCTCAGGCCCCTGGTGCCGTGTCCTGTAGACTTCTTGTCTTTGCTCCCTGGTACCTGTGCCTGTTTCCTTACCGTCCTGAAGAACTCTGACTCTGCTGACCTGGTTATACCTGTCCCTGCCACGCCAGTGCTCCGGCTGCCGTGTACCCTGCCCCCCGGTGGGATACTCGGTCCAGTGGATCCACCTCCTGGGCCCATCCGTCCTCCCGGTCCTGACAGTCTCTCATCAACGGTTCCTTCGCTTTGCCGTAGGACACCGTCATTTCCAATTCAGGGCCCTCCCCTTTGGGCTGGCCACTGCGCCTGGGGTCTTCACAAAGGTCATGGCGGCCGTCATGTCCATTTTACACCCCAGAGGCATCCTGGTCGTTCCCTTATTTGGACGACCTTCTTGTCAAAGGGAGCTCTCTTCAAGTTTGCTCAGAAAGCGTGCAGATTTGCCTAGACACGCTGTCAAGGCTAGGGTGGCTTATCAACTTCAACCAGTCATCCCTCATTCCTCGTCAGTGCATCACCTTTTTAGGTATGCTGATAGACACGGCTCAGTCGGGTTTTTCTTCCAGAGGACAAGAGGTCTTCCCTGATCCGGGCCGCCCATTCCCTCCGCTCTCGCCGTCACACATCCCTTCGGAATGGAATGAGAGTGTTAGGCAAGATGGTGACGGTCATAGAAGCCGTGTCCTTTGCCCAATTCCATCTGCGCCCACTACAACTGGATCTTCTATCCTCCTGGGACAAGAATCCAGCTTCCCTAGACCGGTCAGTCCGCCTATCTCGGTCTGCGCTCAGCTCCCTCGTATGGTGGACTCAAGCCTCATCCCTATCTCAAGGGAAATCCTTCCGCCCGGTCTACTGGCAAGTAGTCACGACGGATGCCAGCCTGATAGGCTGGGGGGCGGTGTTTCTCCACCACACTGTTCACGGACGCTGGTCTCCTTCCGAACGCTCCCTGCACATCAATGTTCTGGAGATCAGAGCCATATTTTTGGCCCTTCAGAATTTCAACCCTTACTATTGGGCCTCCCTGTTCGGATCCAGTCAGACAATGCCACGGCCGTGGCTTACATCAACCATCAGGGAGGAACTCGAGGCAAGGCAGCGATGAAGGAAGTATCCAGGATTCTTCTTTGGGCAGAGAAGCACATCCCCATTATTTCAGTTGTCCATATCCCAGGGGTAGACAACTGGGCCGCAGACTTTCTCAGCAGGCAAGGTCTAGCAGGAGGGGAATGGTCCCTCCACGACGAAGTGTTTCATCAGATCACTCTTCGTTGGGGACTCCCGGATGTGGACCTCATGGCGTCTCGAATGAATGCCAAAATACGTTCCTTCATATCCCGGTCGAGAGACCCGCTAGCGATCGGCTCCGATGCCCTAGTCTTTCCGTGGGCGCAGTTCCGCCTACCCTACATCTTCCCTCCGTTTTCTCTCATTCCAAGAGTAATCAAGAAAATCAAAGCGAAGGGAATCCCGGTGATCCTCGTGGCCCCGGACTGGCCCAGGAGAGCCTGGTACCCAGAGCTTCCCCAGCAGCTCGGCGACACTCCCTGGCGCCTTCCCGACCGCCCGGATCTTCTGTCGCAAGGTTCAATATTCCACCAGAATACAGCACAGCTGCATTTGATGGCGTGGCGCTTGAATCCTTGATTCTAGCTAAATCAGGTCTTTCTTCTAAGGTAGTTCATACCATGCTTAATGCTCAGAAGCCCTCCTCCGCCAGTATCTACCACAGGACCTGGAAGACCTATCTTTCCTGGTGTGACCGTCATAATCGGTCGCCCCTTACCTTTTCAATCCCTAATGTTCTTGCCTTTCTGCAAGACGGTCTGGAGTCAGGACTAGCTCTCAGTACCCTTAAAGGACAAGTTTCTGCCTTGTTAGTATTTTTCCAGAAACGTCTGGCTTCTCGCCCTCAGGTCCCTACCTTTCTTCAAGGGGTGGCGCATTTGGTCCCTCCTTATCGCCACCCCTTAGATCCCTGGGATCTGAATCTGATTCTCGGAGCTCTTCAGCTTCCTCCCTTCGTACCTCTGAGAGAAATCTCTCTTCAACGACTGTCCTGGAAGGTTGACTTTTTAGTCGCCATTACCTCTATCAGGCGAGTGTCCGAACTAGCGGCTCTTTCCTGTAGCTCACCTTACCTGATTTTCCATCATGATAAGGTGGTCCTTTGGCCTTCCCCTGCTTTTCTTTCAAAGGTCGTATCTTCTTTCCACTTAAACGAGGACATTGTGTTGCCGTCATTCTGCCCGGTCCCGGTCCACACTCTTTTGAAAAAGCCCTTCACACTCTAGATCTTGTCAGGGCTCTGCGGATCTACATCTCCAGAACAGCGCCATTGCGCAAGTCCGATGCTCTCTTCGTCCTCTCACAAGGACACAAAGGACACAAAAAGGGCAATCCGGCTTCTAAATCCACGATTTCTCGATGGATTAGGACTGCCATCTGTGAGGCTTACAAAACACGAGGTGTTGTTCCCCCTCAATCTGTGCGGGCCCACTGTACGCGAGCAGTGGGTGCTTCCTGGGCTATCCGGCATCCGGCTTCGTCGGCCCAACTTTGGAAGGCCGCTACCTGGCCCAGTGTGCACACGTTTACAAAATTCTACAGAGTGCATACGCATGCCTCCGCGGATGCTGCTCTTGGAAGACAAGTCCTTCAGGCAGCAGTGGCCCATTTATAAGTGGCCACTGCTTGTTTTTTTTTTACAGTGTTTTGATATATGTTCACTGCAGTTGCAGTCGTTAGTCAGCTCTTAGTCTGATGTTATACACTGTTAATAGTTCAGTTCCCACTTAGGGAGTGCTTTGGGACGTCCCACTGTCTCTGTCCCCCAATGAAAAGGCGAGAAATGAAATGACATTTTTGTGTACTCACCGTAAAATGTCTTCCTTGGAGCCTTTCATTGGGGGACACAGCTCCCACCCTTGTGGTTTTGGTTTTCCTTCTCCTACTGCTTTTACACCAAACTGAGCTAGTTTCCTGCCTAGCTAGGGTATATGCTGTGGGGGGAGGAGCTAACACTTTTGAAAATCTAGTGTCACGCCTCCCTGGAGACATAATACCCACTGTCTGTGTCCCCCAATGAAAGGCTCCAAGGAAGACATTTTACGGTGAGTACACAAAAATGTCATTTTTTAGCTACATTTAATATTTTAAATTCTTGCGATTTCACACTCAGGACATCTGTATCCATTTTACTGTTGCAGTCCAGAAAGAACGTGTTGGCGTCCTCCCTCCCCGCTAAACTTCCAAGCCCACTATTGCCGGCTTCTCCAGTATCCAGGTTCTCAGATTCAGCCATGTGTGCTAAATTTCCATACAACGGACTACAGAGAATGTGCAAATATATGTGTCTATAGGGCATGCTCACCAGTAACGGCCAGATAAGTAAACTTCAGAAGGTTAGAGAAGAATCTGGGGCACTGCTCCACACATTTGTTCTCATGCCATGTAATCAATGTCCATAGCAAACAGGCAGATATCTGTGCTTTGGTCAGGAGGAACCTCCCCCACAAAAAAGAAAATTTAGTGATGACCGAACATCTAAGAATCAACCTATTAACCCTTTAGAAGGAGGACAAGAAGAGGTCGCGGCAGGAGGAAGCGAACAGCTTTCAGGGAAGAGGAGGAATGTATCGTGGAGGGACTGATACCTTGCTCAAAGCAAAAAATCTATAATCTTACTAACCATGTACTGGATGAAGACATGATCACGGTTCTTGAAAAAGGACTAAACTACTGTGTTCCTGAGCCCTTTGATATAGTTGATTTTGAAATAGAGTTGTATAAGGCCTGCCGTACATTACATTTGAAAAAAACATTTTTCTGGTGCAGATAAAGAAAAGGGATTTAATCGTACAAGAGCGAAACAATGTTATAACAGCTCACTAGGTTTTTCCTATGAAGGATCAGAAATTAGTAAAATTAAACAAGACGCCCTGCATTTATTTATAAGTACAATTGAAACAGAAACAGAAGCAGGTTTTTCAGGAGGAGTGAAATCCTCTTTTTTTCCCCCATATCCCAAAGGAATAATATTGACTTATTCCAAGAGGTGGTTCTACATGATATCCGGGTATTAAAATATCCTGATTCACAGAATAATTTATCTAATTTAGAAAAGAAAGCCTTAAATAAAATCAAATCATTGAACAACGTGATGATAAGAAAGGCTGATAAAGGAGGGGCGACAGTTCTGTTGAGCACTGAATATTATCTAGAAGAGTTGATGCGACAATAAAACAATAGTGCTGTATATCAAAAATTAGAAAGTGATCTGCAAGTGAGGTTTAAGGAAAAATTACGGAGCCTGTTAAATAGGCAAGTTACTTTGGGTGTGATATCTAAGAACAGAGCAGAAGAGCTTTTACCGCCATTCCCAATAAAACCTCACTGGTATTGGCTACCAAAGATACATAAATCAGAGTCCAGGCCACCGGGGTGACCCATTGTTTCAGGGATAGGTTCCCTAACTGAACCCTTGTCAGAGTATCTAGATTGGTTGTTACACCCTTTATTGAAATCAGTCCCTTCATATGTACAGGATATGGGAGATCTGGTGAAACAGCTGGAAGATTTTGAATGGCAGGATACATTCCGCTGGTCATCATTAGATGTGGAAAGCTTATTCACCAGAATACCGCAAAAGTTAGGGATTGATACCATAATAGATACACTGAGAAAGATAGGTGAGGATGATCATTTGATCAACTTCATTGAGGAAGCTCTATCTTTTGTATTAACCCATAACACCTTTAAATTTGGACACTCCTGGGACCTACAACATAGCGGAGTGGCAATGGGGACTCCGGTGGCCTACACTCTAGTGAATCTTTTTCTGGCGAAAGTCGAGGATGTTTTGATCTATAGCCTAAAAAAACCCTTTCATAAAACATATAAAAAAATATTTGCGTTTCGTGGACGACGTAGTGATTATATGGGATAGGAGTAAACAAGAGTTTGAATCCTTTGTATCATATCTGAACATCGAAAATGATTATAACATGCTATTCACACATTCTTTTGAAGTAAAAAGCATTGAATTTTTAGACGTCAAATTGATGGCTCAGGATGGGAGGATCATACGTGAACTCTATAGGAAGCCTACCACCGTTAATATGTTGCTACACTATGAAAGTGCTCACCCCAGACACGTCTTGAAATCAGTTTCGTTTGGCTAGTTTTTAAGATTAAACAGAATAACCAATGATCCTGATAGGTTAAAAATACAAGAGTCAGATTTAAGATGTAGATTCATTGAAAGAGGCTATCCTTTAAAATTGATTAATGAAGCGCAAAAACAGGCTGAAGATTAAGTTTTATCCGAGAATAGCCTAAATAAGAATAATTCCAATGTGAAAATTAAAAAATTTGAAGCGCTTTGTATTCAACTTTAAATATGGTCCTATGGATCAGATGATAAAAACGGTTATAAACAAAAACTGACATATAATTGAAAGT
Source organism: Anomaloglossus baeobatrachus (assembly GCF_048569485.1). Classification (NCBI taxonomy): domain Eukaryota; kingdom Metazoa; phylum Chordata; class Amphibia; order Anura; family Aromobatidae; genus Anomaloglossus; species Anomaloglossus baeobatrachus. Next base: position 223,838,210 of record NC_134355.1, read on the forward strand.
GAAAACAATCTTAGGGAAATGGCTCTAAACAAACCTCTGTTACATACAGACGCTGTAAAAACATAGGCGACATCTTGGTGAAAAAGCGGTATACACCATCTAGGACATGGCTACACCATTGCGGTCCTACAGGTAATCACAGGTGCGGCAACTGCTCTTTTTGCAGTTTCCATGTAATTGATAGAACACTCAGACTTGGGGGAAATTTACATGTTACACGGCATTTGATTGTAGGACTAAAATGGTAGTGTATGTAATTTTTTGTCCATGTGGACATTTTTATATCGGAAAAACAATAAGGCAACTCTTTGTAAGATTTAGGGAGCATAGAAATTCGATTGCAAGCGGTATAGGGGCAACGAGAATGATTAACCATATAAAAGAAAAGCATAATGCTGACTGTAATGTGCTATCTTTTCCCGGTTTAGAATTAGTGGAACCTGTGGCAAGAGGTGGGGACACACAAGATACTGCCCAGGAAAGAAGCAGAATATATTATGAGATATAATGCCACAGGTCCACTAGGACTAAATGATAAAAATGACTTAAGTGTTTTTTTAGGATAAATGAATATACTCTGTATATAGAAATTTTTACTGTTTACTGTTGTTGTTCCATTAAGATTTTGTAATATAATGTTTTTAATATATTTTAATTATGTGACATCAACCACATGTTTAGTGTGTTTAAAATGGTCATGATGTCTCACGCCCTCAGACCAGCTGAAGCACTGAGAGAAAGTGCGAAACGGCCGTCGTCTGACGTGTCGGGTGGTCCGCTCCCTCCCCGCCAGCCCCATGAATGTAACCTCTACATTTAAATAAAGAATTCCCTGCACAGCAAGAAACTGCTGGGTGCCGTTTTCTCTATAACTTCATGTAGATATATCTTATCTAAAATGAGCACCCCAGAGCAGCACAGATAATTGCCTGTGTGCTATGGACATTGCTTACACAGCATGAGAACAAATGTGTGGAGCAGTGCCCCAGATTCTTCTCTAACCTTCTATAGTATAGTCATTACCAGTGACATTATACACAGGGGCTCTGTATATAGTGTATATTGTGTGTATTTTTAAATGTAATACACTGTCTTACCAGTGACATCTGTAGCTGAAGTTATTCATCTTTGCTTTTCCTCTTCATCTGGCGCTGACCACCATCACTTCTTCCTGCCATGACGTGACTCTGCAGAAAATAACACACAGCCACCTATAGCTGATTGCTTCCAGAGCACATTCCACACTTTTCCCCCAATTTCTACACTACATCATACTTTTGTTCCCCCATGTGAAGAGAAGAAAAAAGAGAAGGCGCTCCTGTGTTGGACTGACAAATAGAATGGTAAGTGCAGATAAATAATTGCACTCACCTAGTGTTATTGCACTTCACAGGTACAACTCTGTAGCAGTGCATACAAGAGGTCTCATCACCTCCAACCCTCCATATGGTGAATCCAGGTCAGAGCTCTGCTGTCACAACCTTTCATTCCATTGAAGCAAGCAGACAATCCCCATCAACTGCATGTTCACACTGCTGCACTGTCAGCCTCTGAACCTTCCAGGGTGAATCAAGGTCAGAGATCCGCTGTCACAATTTCCTGTCCTGCTGGGTTTAAAAGCAACCTCCAGTAGGCTGTGTGTTAATCGGTTAATGCTGCTGCACTGCCCCCCCCCTCCTCCCAGGAGCTGAGAAAACACAACACAAGATAAGATTAGATAAAAAAGGTTGGTAATATGGGCACTGCACAGATCCAGACCTGGTCTTGTCTTATCTTATGTTTTGTTCCCCCATGGAACAGTATTCACAAAATTAACTTACATTTCATCAGTAATAATGTCCCCTAATTTGCCCCTACAGTAATTATGTCCCACTTGCCACCAAAAACCAAATAATGTATGTCCCTCATTCTGGCCCCATATAGTAATTATGCCCCTCATCCTTGCCCCTTTTATTTAATAATGTCCCCCACCCTGGACCCCTTCATTTAATAATGTCTAGGGAAACAAGTGAAATCAGAAGGGGTTGTTAATTGCTTCCTGTACAAAATATTCCCCCACACACTGCTCCTCTCCAAAATAGCCCCACAAAGTGCCCCTTTCCATAATGTCCCCCCAAAATTTGCCCTTTCTATATCTCCCCCATACTACATCTTGGCATAAATTCCCACTATCCCTGCTCCTCATTATAGTATGCCACCTTTCACAATCCCCTTCCTAATTGCCTCATAGGGATCCTCATTGCTCCATAATGTACCCCATTGCTCCATAATATCCCAGTTTGCTTCATAGTTTACTCCATTGCTCCATAATGTCCCCCATTGTGCCATAATGTCCAAATAAATATGCTCCATAATGTTACCATTGCCCCAAAATGTCCCTCATTGACCCATAATGGGCAAATTTTCCTCATAATGTCCCCATTACCCCATAATGTTTCTCATTCCTCCACAATTTCCCAATTTATTCTATAACTAGCTGTACTACCCCGCTTCACCCGGGTTAATAACTGCTGTTAACAAAATAGAATGTATTAACATTCCCGGGATAGAATGTATAAATAGAGTATATGAACGCCCGGGATAGTAACTGTCTCTCTGTTTCTCTCCCATTCTCTGTCTGTCTCCCCCTCTGTATATATCTCTCTATCTTTGTCTGTCTGTCTCTTTCCCTGTCTCTCTCTATCTCTTTCCCTGTCTGTTTCTTTCCCTGTCTGTCTCTGACTGTCTCTTTCTCCGTCTGTCTCAATCTCTTCCCCTGTCTGTCTATTTATCTCTTTCCTTGTTTGTCTATCTCTGTCACTTTCCCTGTTTGTCTCTTTCCCTCTCTTTCTCTGTCTGTCTCTTTCCCTCTCGTTCCCTGTCTGTCTGTTTCCCTGTGTCTGTCTCTGGCTCTTTGTCTGTGTCTGTCTCTTTACCTGTCTGTGTCTGTATCTTATCCTGTCTCTCTCTTTCCCTGTCTTTCCCTGTCTGTCTCTTTCCCTGTCAGTCTGTCTCTTTGTGTCTGTCTCTTTGTGTCTGTCTCTTACCTGTCTATGTCTGTTTCTTACCCTGTCTGTGTCTGCCTCTTTCCCTGTCTGTCTCTTTCCCTTGCTACATTGTGACACGCCAACATTCCATATAAGGGCGTGGCTGCGCATTCTTCTGAAGGTCTGGCTGCACTGTGGCTCCCAGCTCCATTCACTTTAATAGAGGCAGGTTTTTTGGTGAATAACTGTAAAGAGCGGGGTTAAAATTTCCCCTCAAAACATAGCCTATGACGCTCTCGGAGTCCAGAAGTGTGAGTGTGCAAAATTTTGTGGCTGTAGCTGCGATGGTGCGGATGCCAATCCCGGACATACACACACACACACACACACACACACACACATACATACATACACACATTCAGCTTTATATATTAGATGACCCAATTTACTCTGTATTATCACAATTTACTCTATAATGTCCCCCACTGCCTCATAATGTCCCTTATAAAGTAACACCGCTCCTCTCCCACCACAGCCCCATCATCTAAAGTTATTGTACATGTTCTCTTCTGTTCCTCTGGAGCGTTTACCTGTGCCTGCGCGTTGTCCTCTTCTCTGCAGCTGCGGCCCCGGTGATTACGGTACGTCGCGGTGTGGTGCTGAGCAGCGCTCCTCTGCCTCAGTCCTGTCGCCACACTTTTCAAATATATGAGCGCCTGAAAGATGCGCATACATTTGAATAGCGGTGCTGTCTCCAGGTCCTTGACACCGCATCTGTGCAGGCCTAGGAACTCCCGCAGTGCAGCATTAAGACCTTTGATAAGTCAAATGACTGTGATGTCACTAAAGGCCATTCTGCAACTGTTGAAACATCAGTGATAGTACAGAACTTGTACTATCACTGAAGTTTATGATTGAAAGGCTGGTAGCCCCTCAGAACATGGGGGCCCTGGATCAGCTGCCCAGTCTGCCCACCAATAAATGCCAGCCCTGAGAAACAGATGGCCCTGTGGCCCTGTACAGCTATATTTCTGATGACCGACTGCGAGCCATATGTCAGAAGCAGGTGAGCCACATGTGGCTCGCGAGCTACAGGTTGGGGACCCCTGCAATACACTATATGGTGAAACTAATGACTTCATTCACAAGTACAACTCACAAAAAATAAGCTCTCATTTGGCAAAATTGATGGATAAATAAAAAAAGTTATGGCTCACGGAAGAAAAAGAGGAAAAAAACAAAATGAAAAATTCATAATCGTGTGGGGGTAATGGGGTTAAAGGGGCTCTATTGAGGCCTACATTTTAAACTTACGCTCAGTGGTTAAACTTTAAACTTATGTTCAGTGGTTATGCTTTTGCAAACTTGGCTGTGTTGGACAACTGTTTAAAAAGGCTCTGTTGAAGCCTAGATTTGAAATTTACACTCTGTGGTTAAACTGGCAATCTTGACTGTAGGTGACCTGGGAATACAGGCTCTGTAAGGCCGCTTCAAATTCGCTTGCTGATCCCGATTTTTTTTTTCTGTGTTGGTTTGGTGGACCCGAATATCCACGGGTTCGCTCATTACTAGACAGAACCAGTCATTTTGCTTGTACTGTGTCGTACTTTGTTCATTCATTTTGGAGGGTTTTTTCAGACAAATTTTAGGCAGAATCTGCTTAAAAAAAAGAAAAAAAAAGTCTACATATACCTTAACATTTATACTGGCCGAATGTGGTGATCAAATGGCCGCTGAGTGGCTACATTCAAGATGATTGTAATTTTTTTAACAGCATGTTACATGCTGACAGGATGATCAAACTTAGTGGCACAGTAGTCAGGCAGTTTTGTGACTTATGTCTGACACTCTTAGGCTATGTGCGCACTTTGCGTTTTTACCTACGTTTCAGCTGCATTTTGAACTGCAGCGTTTTCATGCCAAAATGCTTGCGTTTTGCTTTTCAAGCAAAGTCAATGGGACATTGTGCTTTCTTGTGCACACTTTGCTCTTCTAAACGCTGCGTTTAATTTGCATAAATTTGGGCAAAAACTCAGCGTTCAAAGAAGCAACATGTCAATTGTTTTTGCCATTTGGGCTGCGTTTTGATAACATTGAACTCAATGAGAAAAGTCAAAACGCAAGCAAAATCAAAATACCAGCGTTTTACATGCTTTTTTGATGCAGAAAACATGCGTTTTAGACAAAATAAAAGCATGCGTTTAGGCAATTAAAATAATGATATGATATGTCCCTTTACACACACACATAGTCCGACAATTAAATTAATGAAAATCCATGATTTAACTTTATTTTATGCATAAATATATTAAAATAGCTATAATTTCAATTAAATTATCTACTTTGTGCATGATTTTAAATATATTTGTTATAATTTTTTCCGTTTTTTTCATAGTGTTTGACTGTTTAAACTTTATTTAGCAGTGTCTTTATGTTCAAAACGCATCTGTCATTATGCAGTGAAAAAGCATGTAAAAAGCGCTAAAAACGTGGTAAATACGCACACTTATTTATAGCGTTTTGATGGTCAAAAGCAACTTTGGCAAAAGCAATTTCTGCCAGAGGATGCGTTTAGAACTGCAACTACCTCGACGCAAAGTGCGCACATAGCCTTACTATCAATGCTTGAACTTTTTTCTTTCTCTTTTATGACCAGGATCAAAACCATGAAGGAAATACTTTCTAATAACAACACAACTAGTATCTCTCAAGCACGGAAAGCGGTTGAACAACTCAAAATGGAAGCATGTATGGACAGAATAAAGGTATTTTTTAGCAGACTAAAAAAATCAATTGTGTTTATTAAACATTGAAATGATTAAAAGGACTCTGTCAGGATATTTTTGCTATGCAATATGAAGTCAGCATGCTGTAAGACTTAGCATGAAGTTTACAGCCAGCCTTCTCTTATCACAAAATATATTTTTGTCTACCTGCAATGTTAGTTTAACACTAGAACTACTGAGGTAGTCATTTTGACTACTTTGCACCATGTATTTCTATATAGGTGTCACGAGTCCAGTAGTTCTAGTGTTAAGCCTCTTAGCTTCATCATTAGTGGGTCTGAGCAGCATGTCAGCTGCAGTCCGACTCCGCCCCCCTTTGTGATTAGCAGCTTCTGTCTATAGAAATGTACACTGAAAGACTGATGTGGGCTCTGAGCTCTGCTACATACAAAAAATAAAATCTTTCACTGTGTCGTTATGCTGCTCTTTGATGAGATAGCAAAAACCTGCTGACAGATTCCCTTTAAACAGATTAACCTCTTGGTACATCATAATCAGGAAGGAATTTCCACAAGGTAACATATACTTAAGGTCTCATTCAGACAACCTTCCATTTGTCCTAGTCAGTTTCTGTTTTTTTGCGGACCTACTGACAGAACCATCTTTTCAATGTCTTTTGTGTAGGATCGGATGGCACACGAAAACACTTCCGTGTGCATCCGATCCTACAAAAAAACAGATCGGATGCCGTATGTCAATTCCGTTATTATGGAACATGTCCTATTTTGTTCTGTAATAATGGACTCAATACAAGTCAATGTGTCTGCAAAATCCCAGAAGCCACATGGAAGCACTTCCATGTGACTTCCGTTGGGTGCCCCTGCAGCAGGGCTGTGGAGTCGGAGTCGAAGACGTGGAGTCGGAGTCGAAGCTCATTTTGGTGGAGTTGGAGTCGGTATAAAATGCACCGACTCCGACTCCTAAAATATATAATAAATTGGGGACAGTAGTTCAATGCAGAATGTGCTGAATATTTTTTCATAGGAATTTGGGAAAGTTATGAAATGTCCTATAAATGGCTGTTCTATTCCTGATCTAAGGCCACATTCACACACAGCGTTTTTTGTTGTGAATGTTAGTTATGTCTTGGCTGCTGGGAGACTCCCTCTGGTGGCCAGGAAAGGTTTGGACACAGACCAGGTGTGTTGTACAGTGGGTGTTTCCTTTGCTAACTCTCTGCTTATTTAAGTCCTGGTCTGATTGCAGGCTGTTGCTGGATGTCAGTTGTTCTTTGTATCTCTAGCCTGCTTAATCCTGCTCTACACCACATCTATTCCAGATAAGTGCTTGCTCTTTATTTATTGTCTGGTTCTTTGCTTATCTGGGTTTGTCATTTGTTGTGGTTGGTTTCAGTTTATTTCCTTCCAGGGATTTTCCCCCTCAGTGGATTGTTGAGGAACTCCCTGCAGTTCTGTGTGGAGTATAGCTCCTTTGGGTCCATGTGTTTGTGGCTTGTTGAATTTGTTATAATTCTTGTTTTCTGTTCATTGGTATGACAAGGGCACCTGGTATAGGACGGAGTTCAGATCGAGCGATCTGAGGGCCTTTTTGTACTATCAGGAAGTTGGTATTTTGCAGGGTTTTTCTCTGGCAACCATCAGTCCCTTTCCTGTCCTTTCCTATTTTAGTCAGCGGGGGCCTCACCTTTTGCTAATCCTGTCATCTACCTGTGTATTGTGTTTTTCCTATATCACCGCAGTCTTTGAATGTGGGGGGCTTGCTATTCTTGTCTATTTTCTGAGGCAGAGAGTTATTCATCTTTCCTACCTTTAGGATAGTTAGTTCTCCGGCTGGGTTTGCGGTGCACAGGATGTTGGTTCACCCCTCGGCTACTTCTAGTTATGTTGGTTAGTAAGGGGATGGCGGCCAGATTAGTTGCCAATGCTCTTGTCACCTTTTTGCCAATGATTTGTGGTGGTCTTCCATGGTTCCGGATCATAACAGTACATCCGGCCTACCAAATTTAAAGGGCACTCTTAAGAAGGAAGAAAAGAAAAAAAAAAAAAATTGCTGAGAACTTTTTTTTTTTTTTGGTATTTTTCCTCTTCTTCTTTGGGTTCTGTGGAAGATTTCTTTAGTCTAGCATGGATGAATTAGGTGAGCGTGTTGCTCATCTTGATGCTAAGGTTCGTCATATAGAGTCTTATCTTGCACAGACTCCCCTTGCAGAGCCTAAGATTCCTGTTCCTGAATTTTTTTCGGGAGATAGGTCGAGATTTTTGAGCTTCAAAAATAATTGTAAATTATTTTTTGACCTGCGCCCTAAGACCTCAGGGAATCCCGTAGAGCAGGTTAAGATTGTCATCTCCTTGCTGTGTGGTGACCCTCAGGACTGGGCCTTCTCTTTAGCGTCTGATGATCCGATTCTCAATGATGTGGACTCCTTTTTTCAGGCCTTGGGATTATTATATGATGAACCCAATATTGTGGACCAAGCAGAAAAGGTCTTGTTGTCCTTAACTCAGGGTTTGGATTCTGCAGAAACGTTTTGTCAGAAATTTCGTAAGTGGGCGGTCCTTACCAAATGGAATGATGATGCGCTTGCGGCTCTTTTTCGCAAGGGTATTGCGGATGCTGTGAAGCATGTAATGGTAGGATTTCCCGTCCCTTCTGGTCTTGATGCCTCTATGACCTTGGCCATTCAGATTGATAGGTGTTTACGTGAGCGCAGGAAGATACCTGCTGGTTTTGTGCCTGTGGATCAGCCTTTGGGGCCTATGGAGTGTGATAGGGTCCTATCTAATGCTAGTCGGCAGGGGTTCAGACGGAAGAATAGACTGTGCTTCTATTGTGGAGACGCTTCTCATAACATCTCTGTCTGCCCTAAACGTGAAAGGAGATTGGCTACTTCTGTTACTGTGGGTTCTTTGCAACCAAAGTTTCTTTTGTCTGTCACATTGATTTGCTCATTGTCTTCCTTTTCTGCATTTGCCTTTGTGGACTCAAGGGCAGCGCTCAATTTGATGGATTTTGGGTTTGCTAGGGATTGCGGTTTTCCCATGGTTCCTTTGCAAACTCTGATTCCTTTAAGGGGCATTGATGCTACCCCTTTGGCAGAACATAAACCCCAATTTTGGACCCAGGTGCCTATGAGAGTTGCACCAGCGCATCAGGAAACTTGTACATTTTTAGTATTGCATAATCTACAGGATACCTTGGTACTGGGATTTCCGTGGTTGCAGACCCATAATCCGGTTCTTGACTGGAGATCCTTGTCGGTAGCTAGTTGGGGTTGTCAAGGTTTGCATCAGGACCTTTCCGTGTCGTCCACGTCTGCTCAGGCAGTTGATGTTCCGGCTTTCTTGTCTGATTTCCGTGATGTATTTAATGACCAGGAATCTGATTCTCTGCCCCCACACCGGGACTATGACTGTGCCATTGAGTTGGTGCCCGGTTGTAAATTTCCCAAGGGGCGGATTTTCAACTTGTCTGTGCCCGAACATTATGCCATGCGGTCATACATCGGAGAATCATTGGAGAAGGGGCACATTCGGCCCTCATCTTCTCCTTTGGGTGCTGGCTTCTTCTTTGTTGCTAAGAAAGATGGTTCGTTGAGGCCTTGTATTGATTACCGTCTTCTTAATAAAATTACGGTCAAATATCAGTACCCTTTGCCTCTGATGTCTGATCTGTTCTCTAGAGTGCAGAGTGCCAAATGGTTTACGAAACTGGATCTCAAGGGTGCGTATAATCTCATCCGTATTAAGGAGGGTGATGAATGGAAGACGGCTTTTAATACTCCTGATGGGCATTTTGAGTACCTAGTGATGCCTTTTGGGCTCACTAATGCACCCTCCGTCTTCCAGGCCTTCATGAATGATATTTTTCGGGACCTTATTGGTAAATTTTTGATTGTGTATTTGGATGACATCTTGATTTTTTCTGATGATTGGGACTCTCATGTGGGGCAAGTACGGGATATTTTTCAGATACTTAAGGATAATGCACTGTACGTTAAGGGGTCAAAGTGCCTCTTTGGGGTGAAAAGGATTTCCTTTTTGGGCTTCATCCTGTCTCCCTCCGCTATTGAAATGGACCCGGTTAAGGTTCAGGCTATTTACGACTGGGTGCAACCGACTTGTCTAAAATCCCTGCAGCGGTTTTTGGGGTTTGCTAATTTTTACCGTAAATTTATAGCCAATTTTTCTGCCATTGTTAAACCTCTGACAGATTTGACAAAGAAGGGAGCTGATGCTGAGCATTGGACCCCTGAGGCTATTGTGGCCTTCCAGGAGCTTAAAAGGCGATTCACTTCTGCCCCAGTTCTGCAGCAACCTGATGTGTCTCGCCCATTTCAAGTTGAGATCGATGCCTCAGAGATCGGAGCAGGTGCTGTTCTGTCTCAACGAGATGCTACTTCAGGTAAACTTAAACCCTGTGCCTTTTTCTCTCGGAAGTTTGCTCCTTCTGAACGGAATTATGATGTGGGGAACCGGGAATTATTGGCTATGAAGTGGGCATTTGAAGAGTGGAGGCATTGGTTGGAGGGGGCTAGGCATCAAGTTGTGGTGCTTACGGACCACAAGAATCTCATCTATCTGGAATCGGCCAAGAGGTTGAATCCTCGGCAGGCCAGGTGGGCTTTGTTTTTTACCCGGTTTAATTTTGTGGTCTCTTTTTTGCCGGGCACCAAGAATGTTAAGGCCGATCCCCTCTCCAGGAGTTTCTGCGCTGACTCTTTGGAGGTTGTCGAACCGTCTACTTTCCTGAATGATGGTGTAGTTTTCTCGGCTATTTCGCCTGATCTGCGGTTAGCACTGGCGGAATTTCAGGGGGATAAACCTGAGAGATGTCCTACAGGGAAACTGTTTGTCCCAGACCAATGGAGAGACCGAGTTGTCTCTGAGGTTCATTGCTCTGTTTTGGCGGGTCATCCTGGCATTTTTGGTACTCGGGATCTGGTGAGACGCTCTTTTTGGTGGCCTTCCCTGTCCCGAGATGTCTGTCATTTTGTGAAGTCGTGTGGAGTTTGTTCTAGGTCCAAGCCCTGTTGTTCATGTTCTAGTGGGCTATTATTGCCTTTGCCTGTACCTAAGAAACCTTGGACGCACATCTCTATGGATTTTATTTCAGAGCTTCCCGTCTCTCAGAAAATGACTGTGATTTGGGTGATCTGTGACAGATTCTCCAAGATGGTCCACTTGGTTCCCCTATCTAAGTTGCCATCTTCATCAGAGTTGGTGCCTCTGTTTTTCCAACATGTTGTCCGTTTGCATGGTATTCCCGAAAACATTGTTTCTGACAGAGGGGTGCAGTTTGTATCCAGGTTTTGGAGGATTTTTTGCTCCAAATTGGGTGTTCAGCTGTCTTTCTCCTCGGCGTTTCATCCTCAGACCAACGGTCAGACTGAAAGGGCTAACCAGACCCTGGAGACCTATTTATGGTGTTTTGTTTCTGCGGATCAGGATGACTGGGTTTCGTTTTTGCCTTTGGCTGAATTTGCCCTTAACAATAGAGCTAGCTCTACCACGTTGGTGTCCCCCTTTTTCTGCAATTTTGGGTATCACCCTAGGTTCCTCTCAGGGCAGCTTGAGGCGTCTGACTGTCTGGGGGTGGATTCGATGGTCAACAGAATGCAGCAGATTTGGGGGTAGGTAGTGGATAAATTGTTTCAGTCCCAAGAAACTGCCCAAAAGTTTGCCAACCGGCGTCGGATTGTTGGTCCCCGGTTTAAAGTAGGGGACATGGTGTTGTTGTCCTCTAAAAATATTCCCATGAGAGTTCCGTCTCCTAAATTTAAGACCAGATTTATTGGACCTTATAAGATTTCGGAAATTATTAATCCTGTATCTTTCCGTTTGACTCTCCCTGCGTCATTTAAGATTCACAATGTCTTCCATAAGTCCTTATTGAAGAAACATGTGTAGCCAACAGTTCCTGCAGCAGCGCCTCCTGACCCTGTTTTGGTACAAGGGGATCTGGAGTATGAGGTTGAAAAAATTCTGGATTCCCGTCGCAGTAGGCGTCAGCTTCAGTACCTTGTGAAATGGAAGGGTTATGGGCAGGAGGATAACTCTTGGGTTGTGGCTTCTGACATTCATGCGGACAGGTTGGTTCGCGCCTTCCATCATGCTCATCCCGAGCGACCCGATGGCGTGGGTGAGGGTTCGGGGACCCCTCCTCAATGGGGGGTACTGTTGTGAATGTTAGTTACAGTTAGGTCCAGAAATATTTGGACAGTGACACAATTTTTGCGAGTTAGGCTCTGCATGCCACCACATTGGATTTGAAATGAAACCTCTACAACAGAATTCAAGTGCAGATTGTAACGTTTAATTTGAAGGTTTGAACAAAAATATCTGATAGAAATTGTAGGAATTGTACACATTTCTTTACAAACACTCCACATTTTAGGAGGTCAAAAGTAATTGGACAAATAAACCAAACCCAAACAAAATATTTTTATTTTCAATATTTTGTTGCGAATCCTTTGGAGGCAATCACTGCCTTAAGTCTGGAACCCATGGACATCACCAAACGCTGGGTTTCCTCCTTCTTAATGCTTTGCCAGGCCTTTACAGCCGCAGCCTTCAGGCTTTGCTTGTTTGTGGGTCTTTCCGTCTTAAGTCTGGATTTGAGCAAGTGAAATGCATGCTCAATTGGGTTAAGAACTGGTGATTGACTTGGCCATTGCAGAATGTTCCACTTTTTTGCACTCATGAACTCCTGGGTAGCTTTGGCTGTATGCTTGGGGTCATTGTCCATCTGTACTATGAAGCGCCGTCCGATCAACTTTGCGGCATTTGGCTGAATCTGGGCTGAAAGTATATCCCGGTACACTTCAGAATTCATCCGGCTACTCTTGTCTGCTGTTATGTCATCAATAAACACAAGTGACCCAGTGCCATTGAAAGCCATGCATGCCCATGCCATCACGTTGCCTTCACCATGTTTTACAGAGGATGCGGTGTGCCTTGGATCATGTGCCGTTCCCTTTCTTCTCCAAACTTTTTTCTTCCCATCATTCTGGTACAGGTTGATCTTTGTCTCATCTGTCCATAGAATACTTTTCCAGAACTGAGCTGGCTTCATGAGGTGTTTTTCAGCAAATTTAACTCTGGCCTGTCTATTTTTGGAATTGATGAATGGTTTGCATCTAGATGTGAACCCTTTGTATTTACTTTCATGGAGTCTTCTCTTTACTGTTGACTTGAGACAGATACACCTACTTCACTGAGTGTGTTCTGGACTTCAGTTGATGTTGTGAACGGGTTCTTCTTCACCAAAGAAAGTATGCGGCGATCATCCACCACTGTTGTCATCCGTGGACGCCCAGGCCTTTTTGAGTTCCCAAGCTCACCAGTCAATTTCTTTTTTCTCAGAATGTACCCGACTGTTGATTTTGCTACTCCAAGCATGTCTGCTATCTCTCTGATGGATTTTTTCTTTTTTTTCAGCCTCAGGATGTTCTGCTTCACCTCAATTGAGAGTTCCTTAGAACGCATGTTGTCTGGTCACAGCAACAGCTTCCAAATGCAAAACCACACACCTGTAATCAACCCCAGACCTTTTAACTACTTCATTGATTACAGGTTAACGAGGGAGACGCCTTCAGAGTTAATTGCAGCCCTTAGAGTCCCTTGTCCAATTACTTTTGGTCCCTTTAAAAAGAGGAGGCTATGCATTACAGAGCTATGATTCCTAAACCCTTTCTCCGATTTGGATGTGAAAACTCTCATATTGCAGCTGGGAGTGTGCACTTTCAGCCCATATTATATATATAATTGTATTTCTGAACATGTTTTTGCAAACAGCTAAAATAACAAAACTTGTGTCACTGTCCAAATATTTCTGGACCTAACTGTATGTCTTGGCTGCTGGGAGACTCCCTCTGGTGGCCAGGAAAGGTTTGGACAGAGACCAGGTGTGTTGTGCAGTGGGTGTTTCCTTTGCTAACTCTCTGCTTATTTAAGTCCTGGTCTGATTGCAGGCTGTTGCTGGATGTCAGTTGTTCTTTGTATCTCTAGCCTGCTTAATCCTGCTCTACACCACATCTATTCCAGATAAGTGCTTGCTCTTTATTTATTGTCTGGTTCTTTGCTTATCTGGGTTTGTCATTTGTTGTGGTTGGTTTCAGTTTATTTCCTTCCAGGGATTTTCCCCCTCAGTGGATTGTTGAGGAACTCCCTGCAGTTCTGTGTGGAGTATAGCTCCTTTGGGTCCATGTGTTTGTGGCTTGTTGAATTTGTTATAATTCTTGTTTTCTGTTCATTGGTATGACAAGGGCACCTGGTATAGGACGGAGTTCAGATCGAGCGATCTGAGGGCCTTTTTGTACTATCAGGAAGTTGGTATTTTGCAGGGTTTTTCTCTGGCAACCATCAGTCCCTTTCCTGTCCTTTCCTATTGTAGTCAGCGGGGGCCTCACCTTTTGCTAATCCTGTCATCTACCTGTTGTGATACTGTGACCGGGGTTATCTATGACGGCCGGTATGTCTCGCCCCGGTTGTGCTCACTCCATGATAGAAAGTAACTCCACTCCAGGGTTAATGCTGTTTCCCTACAGGCTGAAGGAAGGGTTAAAAGGAAACAGGAACAAGGGCGGGTGTTCCGGGTGTGAGGGAGTGAACACAACTCCCTGAGTTCTCTGCCGGAGAGGCACATGTGTACTGTTGTGGACTTTTGTTTGGATATTAAACCGTGTGCTGTGACCCTTGGTGCCTGGATCCCGTGTCTTCTGCTGCGCAGCCGACCACGCTACCTCACATATGGTGGAGAATCGGCGGGCATGCCAGCCCGGTGAGGTGTAGCTTCCATTTCTGGTGACCCGGTAGCACATGTCCTGGATTCAAGCGGCTATACTACAGCCCAAACCCGGCGACGCCATGGAGGAAATACTAAAGCAGCAGCAACAGATCAATGCACACCTGCTCCGGTCGTTGGATCATCAGCAGCAATCTTTGAAATTGCAGGAACAAAGGCACCAAGAACAGATGGTTCTCCTGGCCAAGTCGATCCGTGCCGGACCGGCAGCAACAACCCCGGGACCGGGTGACGACGGCAGCGTCCGGAAAGCGGTGAGACAAGCGTTGCAAAAGATGACTCCGGGGGATGATGTGGAAGCGTTCCTGGCGGTGTTTGAGCGGGTGGCCGAGCGGGAAAAGCTGCCGACCCCCCAGTGGGCTGAGGTATTGTCGCCCTATCTGACGGGGGAGCCCCAAAAAGCGTACCTGTACCTCTGTACCGAGAACGCCATAGAATATGCGACTTTGAAAGCCGAAATACTGGCTCGGTTGGGGGTGAATACCTATGTACGGGCTCAGCGGGTAAATCAGTGGTTCTATGAGGAAGCCAAACCCGTACGCTCCCAGGCCTATGACTTGTTGCATCTCGTAAAAAAGTGGTTGCAGCCTGACACTCTGAGCCCGGCGCAAATGGTGGAAAGGGTAGTAGTTGATCATTTTGTGTGCACTTTACCCGTCACCATTCAACGGTGGGTAGGACAGGGCGACCCGAGTACCCTGGACCAATTAGTGTCCCTGGTAGAGCGGCATGTGGCTACACAGGACTTGATACGGGACACTGAGACTTTGCGTACCGCCCTTCGGTCCGGCCCCTCCAAGCCTAGGGCCAAGGACTCACCGCTGACACCGGTGCAGGAGTCCGCTACCGTCCCGTCTGAGGCCGCGCCCGCCGTCCCTGAGGTCCGGAAGGTTCTGTACCCTAAACGACAACTCGTCAAGGGGGTTTCCTTCCCTATTAGATGTTGGCGGTGCCAGCGGGTGGGACATATGGAAGCCCAGTGTCCACTCACCACGGAGCCCATGGATTGTGGGGTTACCCGGCGGGGTTCAATGTATGCTCAGGTGGTGTGTACCGCTGACCTGGTCTCCCCAGAGACTGAGCCCCACTTGTGCCAAATACAGGTGAATGGATGTCCGGTTACAGGCTTGTTGGATTCCGGAAGCTTAGTGACCCTTGTGCGATCAACCTTGAGGGCTAAAGTAAAGGCCACAGGACGTACCGTGTGGGTGGTTTGCATACATGGGGACCGCCGAGACTATCCCACGGGGATTGTCACCATCACAGCACCTTGCGGTCAGGTGCAACATGAGGTGGGACTTATTAACACTCTTCCCTATGACGTGATCCTAGGAAGGGATCTACCCTATTTTTGGACTTTATGGAAGGGAACCCCTAGGTCCCCTCAGATATTGGTCAGTCCGGGACCTGAGCCCTACAATCCTGAATCCGGGACGCCTGCCGTAGGGGTCCCCATGATAGGGACAGAATGTGAACCCGATAGGTCGCCCCTAGAGGTATTGGCAGGAGAGGCTGAGACGGTCGAGCCCATCCCGCAGTTGGAGGCGTCCCTGGATACGTTTGGGACAGCCCAACTCCAGGACCCTACATTAATACATGCCCGGTGTCGGGTGACAGTAGTTGACTGGGTGGCACAGCTGCCCGGTGCCCAGGTAAGGTACCCCCATTTCGCTCTTAAGCAGGATTTGCTCTACCGGGTAGATGAAATACGGGGCGTGGGGGTAGAGCAGTTGGTGGTGCCCCAGCCGTATCGCCGGCGGGTCCTCGACTTGGCTCATAAACACCTGATGAGTGGCCACCTAGGGGTCAAGAAAACGCAGGAGCGAATATTGCAAAGGTTCTATTGGCCCGGGGTCTTTGGGGAGGTAAAACGGTTCTGCGAAACCTGCCCGGAGTGTCAGCTTACCGCACCCCTGACCCACTTTCGCAGTCCGTTGGTACTGTTACCCATTATAGAAGTCCCTTTTGAACGGATAGGGATGGATCTGGTGGGGCCCTTCGTAAAGTCTGCTCGAGGGCACCAACACATCCTAGTGATCGTTGACTATGCCACCCGGTATCCAGAGGCGATACCTCTCAGACATACTGCGGCGAAGCTTATAGCTCGGGAGTTGTTTGCTGTGTTCTGCCGGGTGGGGTTGCCCAAGGAGATCCTTACGGATCAGGGGACCCCATTCATGTCTAAAGTGACCAAAGAGCTATGCCGGCTACTCCAGATCAAGCAGTTGCGTACGTCTGTGTATCATCCTCAAACGGACGGTTTAGTCGAGCGTTTCAATAAAACCCTGAAAACCATGCTCAAAAGGGTGATTTCAAAAGACGGGAAAGACTGGGATATGATGCTTCCCTATTTGATGTTTGCCATACGAGAGGTGCCACAGGCATCCACGGGGTTTTCGCCTTTTGAATTGTTATACGGGCGACATCCCCGGGGATTGTTGGACCTGGCAAAGGAAACATGGGAGCAAGAGCCCACCCCCCATAAAAGTGTGATTGAACACATTTTAGGAATGCAGAACCGCATAAGCGCGGTCATGCCAATTGTGAAGGAGCATTTACAGGAGGCTCAGGCCGCGCAAAGCGGCCGCTACAATAGACAAGCCACCGTGCGGACCTTTAAACCCGGGGATCGGGTGTTGGTTTTAATCCCCACGGCGGAGAGTAAATTCCTGGCTCAGTGGCAAGGCCCCTACGAGATAAAGGAAAGAGTCGGGGTGGTCAACTATAAAGTATTGCAGCCCGGTAGGCGGAAACCTGAACAAATATACCATGTCAACCTATTAAAACCTTGGCAGGAACGGGAAAGCCTGATGGTTGTTTTTTCCCCATCTCCCTCCTCTTCGGGTCGTTCACATCCGGCTCCAGCGACCTCCGGAGAGGACGAACCGGAAGTAAGGATTGGAGAAGCCCTCACCAAGACACAGAGGCGAGAGGCCAGACGGCTGGTTCAGCAGAACCCCGATGTCTTCTCCGAGCTGCCTGGTAGGACCAGTCTGATACGACACGACATTGTCACCGAGCCTCACCGAAGGTACGCCTGAAGCCATACCGGGTACCGGAGGCTCGAAGACAAGCCATATCAGAGGAAGTGAAGACAATGCTACGCCTGGGGGTCATCGAAAAATCCCGGAGTGAATGGGCTAGTCCCATTGTCCTAATACCAAAACCCGATGGCTCCTTAAGGTTCTGCAATGACTTTAGGAGATTGAACGAAATATCCAAGTTCGATCTCTATCCCATGCCCCGGGTGGATGAGCTGATTGATAGGCTGGGACAGGCACGATATTTTACCACGCTCGATGTGACCAATGGGTACTGGCAGGTGCCACTGACGGAGTCCGCCAAGGAGAAAACCACTTTTGTTACGCCGGAGGGTCTCTTCCACTATGTTGTCTTGCCTTTTGGGTTACATGGCGCTCCGGCCACGTTCCAGAGGTTGATGGACTTGGTGCTGGAACCCCACCAGGCGTATGCATCAGCGTACCTTGATGACATCATTATTTACAGCTCCGAGTGGCAGACCCACTTGGAACAGGTACAAGCGGTGGTAGACGCGCTTCGAACAGCCGGATTGACAGCCAATCCCAAGAAATGTGCGTTGGGACTCACGGAAGCCCGCTACTTGGGCTACGTGATAGGCCAAGGAGTGATTAAGCCCCAAATTAACAAGGTTGAGGCGATCCAGAAGTGACCTAGACCTCTGACCACGAAGCAGGTTAGGGCCTTCCTGGGTATCGTGGGGTACTACAGGAGGTTTGTAAAAGATTTTGCGGGACTATCAGCCCCCTTGACGGACCTTCTCAAAGGCAAGAAGTCCGTCATGGTGCGCTGGACTCCGCAGGCCGAGGACTCCTTCCGGGCCCTGAAGGGGGTCCTGTGCGGACAGCCCGTTCTTGTAAACCCTGATTTCCGGAAGGAGTTCATAGTACAGACTGACGCCTCGGAGGTCGGCCTGGGGGCAGTGCTGTCTCAGGTGGTTCAGGGGGAGGAACACCCCGTCACCTTCTTAAGTAGGAAGCTCACCCCTCCCGAGCGGAATTACAGCGTAGTGGAGGAGTGCCTGGCGATCAAGTGTGCCTTGGAGTCCCTACGCTATTACCTGCTGGGACGACAGTTTCGCTTGGTGACAGATCACTCTCCACTGGTCTGGATGAGGTCCGCCAAGGAACGGAATGCCCGGGTTACCCGGTGGTTCCTTTCTCTGCAGAACTTCCGGTTTACGGTTGAACACCGGGCCGGTGGGTTGCAGGGCAACGCCGATGCCTTGTCCCGCGGCCCGTGTTTGATGGCGGGAGTTCAACCCCGCACGCTTGAACTGAGGGGGGGGTATGTGAGACTGTGACCGGGGTTATCTATGACGGCCGGTATGTCTCGCCCCGGTTGTGCTCACTCCATGATAGAAAGTAACTCCACTCCAGGGTTAATGCTGTTTCCCTACAGGCTGAAGGAAGGGTTAAAAGGAAACAGGAACAAGGGCGGGTGTGCCGGGTGTGAGGGAGTGAACACAACTCCCTGAGTTCTCTGCCGGAGAGGCACATGTGTACTGTTGTGGACTTTTGTTTGGATATTAAACCGTGTGCTGTGACCCTTGGTGCCTGGATCCCGTGTCTTCTGCTGCGCAGCCGACCACGCTACCTCACACTGTGTATTGTGTTTTTCCTATATCACCGCAGTCTTTGAATGTGGGGGGCTTGCTATTCTTGTCTATTTTCTGAGGCAGAGAGTTATTCATCTTTCCTACCTTTAGGATAGTTAGTTCTCCGGCTGGGTTCGCGGTGCACAGGATGTTAGTTCACCCCTCGGCTACTTCTAGTTGTGTTGGTTAGTAAGGGGATGGCGGCCAGATTAGTTGCCAATGCTCTTGTCACCTTTTTGCCAATGATTTGTGGTGGTCTTCCATGGTTCCGGATCATAACAGTTTTTGCAGCGTTTTTTGAGGATACGTTTGTCGGCTGTGAAAGCAGATCAGCTTTTTAAAAAAAAACGCATCACCTGAAAGGTTTTTGAGCTCATAAATAATGTTTTCAATAGCAAAAGCAGATTAGAAAGAGGCCACACAAACTGACATGCTCATTCTTTGTGAGGAAGGACAAAGCGATGTGTCTGAATGTCCTATCTTGAAACCCATTGCCTTTGCTGGGATGCCAGAGTCACTACATTTCACTGAATTATTTTGCCATCAATGTTCGATATGTTTGTAACAAGAAAGAAATTGTTAGCAAGATACTGGCAGTAAAAGA
Organism: Anomaloglossus baeobatrachus; assembly: GCF_048569485.1. Lineage (NCBI taxonomy): Eukaryota > Metazoa > Chordata > Amphibia > Anura > Aromobatidae > Anomaloglossus > Anomaloglossus baeobatrachus. The sequence continues at coordinate 223,857,965 of NC_134355.1, forward strand.
TACTAAAGCTCATCATACCAGCCAGTTTCTCCAGGCCTTAGTGGAAAAAGTTCTGCAAGATTAGGAACGCAAAAAAGAACAGGTTCTTGCTATTGTAACGAACAATGCTTCAAACATAAGTACAATTAAACTGATAAATGAGAGTAATGAACAACAGCTAGAAGAAAATTTAGGATGTAGTATGTGTGAGATGGAAGGCCACAGTGCTGTTCATGTAACTGAGGAACAAACAGATATTACAACAGAAGAACAGCAAAATGATACTTTAGTATTAGATGATCTTGTTGAAGCTGCTTAAAAACACTTTCATATTCATCACATGCGCTGTGTTGTGCAAAGACTGCAGCTGGCAATAATAGAGAGTCTGCAAGGTTTCACACATCCGTCTTTTCGCCGGTTTGGCGGATGCGGCGCACTCCAGTACAGTGTATATAGTACAGTGGCAGCGCGACAAACGCCTGTCACATGCTGTCATGTGACCGGAGCATGTGACCCGGCGGTTGCGGTGCTGCCACTGTACTGTATCGTACTGTACTGGTGTGCGCCGCATCCACCAAACCGGCGAAAAGCCGGATGTGTGAAACTAGGCGGACATGCTGGAAATCTAATTGGAAAAGTGAGGAAGTTGGTTATTGCCGCCAGAACCTCTAAAATTGATTCCATCTTGAAGAGACGTGCTGGGAAAGGGGAAATTATTGATCAAGCCACTCGGTGAGGCAGCACTTATTTAATGACTGAGCAATTGCTTTAACTAAAATCGCTTCTTATGGGTATGGTGAACCCTCAAGTAACATTAAATGAAGGTCAATGGACACAGGTGGCTGAATTGAAGGAATTGCTTAATCACCCATTTACTGTGACTAAAAAAGTACAAGCTGAGGATTTAACTCCTGGCATTTTCATAAGGGAGTGATAGAACTTGCTATTTTGCCTGTCCCAAAGAGGAGGTTTAATTGCAGATGGCATTTCTGCTTCAATGAAACGGAGAGAGACACAGCTATTGGAAAATAAAATTCTTCTGGCAGCTGTTTATGTGGACCCAAGTCATCGTATACTGCTTGATGATCAAAAACTTACTAAAGGAAAAGAAGCTTTGAGTGAGGTAGCAGTTAGGATGAGCGGCCTACAGGACTGCCAGACGCAAGAGGACTTGGGGCCTGACAGTGCTACTGCTGCCATATCTTCATCCTCATCAGATGAGGAGTTTAACTTTGACAAGTATTTGGATGACATGGAGCAGGCAAAGCGTTTCCGCAAGGACGAAGATTTCACTCCGTCTCCTATAGCAAGTAGATTGACCAGATTTCAGTAAAATTTTTCACTTGCTCTCAAAGAAATAGAAAAATTCAACCATTTATCAAAACTGACTGTTCATGAGGCAATTCCTTTATACCCGGAAATTATTAGAGATGTTGCCCATGTGGTTACGGCTTTGCCTCCAACCCAAGTTAGTGTAGAGAGGTTGTTCTCTAGCCTTAAAATTATTAGGTCAGATTTGAAGTCATCTGCGAAGGAGTATCTGATAGAAGCAATTCTATTTCTTACAACAAATTCATAGACTGCACAAATGTTATTTACTATGTTCTTGTTGAAAACTGTTTTTCGCCACTTACATAGTGTATTACATAGTTTATTATAGTGTGTTATATATAACACTATGTAAGTGGCAAAAAACAGTTTTCAACAAAAACATACTAAATAAAAATATTTAGTATAATGCTTATATTTAAGTGAAAAATGTATTGTAGAACAATGTGAACATCAGACATTTAATCATTTTTATGATACAATAATCAAGATATTTAGATAGAAGCTAAAATATATTTATTGGAATATAACTTTAGAACGCAAAAAACTAATAAACTGTAAATATGTAATACAATATGTAATATATGTGTATATATATATATATATATATATACACAAGATATATATGTAATCTACTGTATATTACATAGTATATTACATATTTACAATTTATTACAGTTTTTTCTGTTCTAAAGCTGTATTCCAATAAATATATTTTATGTTCTATCCAAATATCTTGATTATTGTATCATAAAAATTATTAAATGTCTGATGTTCACATACACATGTTCATGTACTACAATACATTTTTCACTTAACTATAAGCAATATATGTAGGAGTCGGAGTCGGTGCAAGGGAAATTGAGGAGTCGGAGTCGAAGGTTTGGCTTACCGACTCCACAGCGCTGCCCTGCAGTCTGTGTCCCGCTCCCACGCCAGCCCTGTGGCTGCTTGCACTGCAGTGTGTCAGCAGCTGCCCGCACTGCATTGTACGTGCAGCTGCGGGGATGATGAGCATTACTGCGCTTGTCACTGACTTCTATGCCAGACGCGTTCTTACATCACCTCACGCATGCAGCCCGAGACTGTGACTAGTGGTGACGTTCGCCGCTTGCGATACTTGGCTTGTGAAGGCGGCGGTCATTGAACTCAGTGACTAGGGCTGACGTTAGGAGTGCAGTGGCTTCCATCACTGCAGGTAATATACCTAGCTAACCTCCTGAAGTCAGCGCTTTTCATGCCCTGCGGGGACCTGGGCTGACCTCATGATGTTAGATCAGGTCACTGCATTGCTCTCCCAACCAATGGGGAACATTCTGTTCTTCATTGATTGGGACAGAGTATGATATGGATCGTCATGGGACCCCCTTATTGGATTACACCGGACCTGGATTTGTGTTTTCTTTCCAATAAATTGGTGAAAGAGGGAATGTGTTGGGGAGTGTTTTTTTTCAAATAGAAAAAAAAGTTTGTCGTGACTGACTGGGTTATGATGTTGGGTATCTGATAGACGCTGTGACATCACACCTCCGGGCTTGATGCCAGGTGACATTACATAGCTGCTATCAACCCCATATATTACCCCGTTTGCCACCACACCAGGGCATTCGGGATGAGCCGGGTAAAGTCCCGAGACTGTCGCATCTAATGGATGCTGCAATTCCAGCCAGCTGCTGTCTCATATATGTTTAGGCTGGCGGGGGGCTCCCAATGACATGGGTCTCCCCGGCCTGAGAATACCAGCCAGCAGCTGTGAGGCTTTATCTTGGCTGGTATCAAAATTGGGGGGGACTGTACGCTGTTTTTTTTTAATGATTTAGTTATTTATTTATTGTACTGTACAATATGGATCCGCCCACCGGCGGCTGTGGTTGGTTGCAGTCAGACAGCTGTCACTCAGCTTGGGGGCATGTCTGACTGTAACCAATCACAGACGGGGAGGGGTTAATATGTATGAGCCTAAAGAGCATCCGGCTCGGGAAGAACAAAGAGCTGCCGCGGGAGCAGTGTGACAGCCGTGCCAGTGATGTATGTATGTATGTAGCGCTTGCTCCTACCACTTTGCGCCAGATTCTGTTTCCCATAGACCTTACATGGGGACCAGCATCTGGACAGATACTCTGGACTGCATGTAAGTCTCCTTCCGTTTTTTTGCGATGTGCAAAAAAAACGGAAGTCACATGGATGACACACGGACCATATACGGAATGAAACAGGATAGATGCGGTTGTCACACGGATGCCACACGGATGCATCCGTGAAAAAACAGGATAGTTTTTTGCGTACCGCAAAAACGGAACGGACGTGTGAATATAGCCTTAAAGTGATTGGGTAAGCACAGGAGCTGCATTCAGTACAATCACCCTGGGAGTTCATCTTAACAGACAGCTGATCTCCGGACGCTTACACACGGTGACACACACACACACAAACAGACACACACACGCTGACACACACAAGCTGACACAAACGCTGACACACACGCTGACCCACAATCCAGCCTTACCGAATACTTCTGGCCGCAGGGAATGATGGGAGCAAGTCACGTGTCTGGCCCAGGTCCTTGCGCTGCACTGCATAGCCTCTCAGGATTCTGCCGGCCAGAAGAAATTGGTGTCGCTGGATGTGGTGAGTATGTGTGTGATGTAATGTGTGTCTGATCCGATGTTTGTGTGTGAGAGGTCGGATGTTTGTGTGTGCGATCTGATTGTGTGTGTGTGAGATCGGATGTTTGTGTGTGAGATCGGATGTGTGCGGCTATGTGATTTGATGTGTGCGGGTGAGAGCTGATGTGTGCGGGTGAGAGCTGATGTGTGCGGGTGAGAGCTGATGTGTGTGTGAGATCGGATATGTGCGCGGGTGCGATCACGGCAAGTCCTGACGCTCAGCATTGGGTGAGTGATTACGGGGTGCCCGCTGTCTATAATGAAGTGTCCTGCAGTATCTTTATCTTTTTTAGCTGCACGGACACTTCATTACTGAACCGCGACTTAGGCTTATTTTTGGGGGAGGGCTTATATTTAAGCCTTGCTCCAAAAATGCTGAAAATCCCTGCTAGGGCTTATTTTTGGAAAAATACGGTCCATGGCAATGCGCTGATTGCTATGGCAACCCAATATCAGACAATGGACTCTGTGTCTGCCAAATTCGGGGCTTTATTTAGCCAAAAAATAAATATGGTATAATAGGCCATGTGTCAGGTGTAAACTTGCTAACAGTATTAGACCAGAGATCAACTTATTGAAAGTTGAAGTCCCATAGTGTGACTAAGGGAAATAGTCAGTAAAAAAAATAAATATGTAAAGAAATAAGTGAAGCAATTACAAAAAATATTTGCCAAAATAAAGGTTTTATACAAAAGCCAAAAAATATAATTTGATGTTGCTGCGTCCATGACAACCTGAACTCTCAAGCCATTTCTTACTGCAATGGAAAAAATGGAGTAGAATTCAATCAAACAGTTGCATGTACAACAAAATAGTATCCATAAAAACAACCTGCCCCACCATTATACCGCTCTATCAGATGAAAAATAAAAGATATGTTTCTCATCAATATGGTTATAGAAAAAAACATTTTTAACCCCTTCACCCCATGCCTGTTTCACTGTCATGACTGGGTCACTTTTTTTCAATTCTGACCAGTGTCAGTTTGACAGGTTGTAATTCTGGAACGCTTCAATGGATCCCAGTGTTTCTGAGATTATTTTTTCGTGACATATTGTACTTCATGTTAGTAGTAAATTTCAGACAATATTTTTTGCGTTTATTTGTGAAAATATCAACATTTTTGAACATTTTGCAATTTCAATCTTTTAATTTTTATTCCTTAAAGGGAACCTGTCATATTTTATTACTTACATATTCCCTATGTAAATAGCATAGGCTCTAGTCCCCTTAGCGTCGCTGTGGGTGTGATACCATGGATTTACATGAGCGACGTTACCGTCAGCTCCTAGAGATCCTGCACAGAAGACTCTGTTGATGCCAGTGCATGTCTGAAGCCGACAAACAAACACCCGGATAAGGATTCTGCGGGAATGGTAAGCGCTCACACGCGGGATTTCTAGGAGCTGACAGTAACGTCGCTCATATAAATCCATGGTATCACGCCCACAGGGGCGTGATACCACGGAAAGCATGCAAACGCCACGGGGCGATGCAATGCCCAGGGGACTAGACCCTATGCTATTTACATAGGGAATATGTAAGTAATAAAGTGTATTTTATTACTTTCATATTACACAATATTAAAACACAGGGATGGGTAGGAAGGGGTTATTAGGCCACACATGCTCCTGCTTGTAGGTTAGAACGTATAAGGAACCTGACAGGTTCCCTCTAAACCAGAGAGTTATGTCACACAAAATAGTTAATGAATAACATTTCCCACATGTCTACTTTAATTCAGCACAATTTTCGAAACATAATTTTTTTTGAGAGGAAGTTAGAAGGGTTCAAGGTTCATTAGTAATTTCTTTCCAAACCATTTTTTTAGAGACTACTTCACATTTGAAGTGACTTCATGAGGCCTAAGTGACAGAAAATACCCAAAAGGGACACAATTTGAAAAACTGCTGAAAACCACATGCAAGAAATATATTAACCCTTTAGGTGCTTCACAGTAACTAAAGCAATGTGGAAGGAAAAGAAAATGTTACTTTTTACCACAAAAAAGTTACTTTATCTCCAAATTATGCATTTTTACAAGGGTAACAGGAGAAAATGCACCATAGAATTTGTTGTGTATTTTCTCCTGAGTACACTGATCCCCCATATGTGGTGGAAATCAGATGTTAGGGCGCAAGGCAGGGCTCAAAAGGGAAGGAGCACCATTTAACTCTTTGAACGCAAAATTGTCTGGAATTGTTAGTAGCTGCCCTGTTGTGTTTGAAGAGCCCCTGATATTCATAAATAGTGGAGCTTCCCCACAAGTGACCCCAATTTGGAAACTAGACCACTCATAAAATTTACCTTGATATTTGGTGAGCACCTTGAAGCACCCCAGGTGCTTCACAGAATTTTATAACTTTGATCCGTGAAAGTGAAAAAATATATTTTTAACAAATAAAATGTTGCTTTAAAAATTTTTTCATTTTCAGTAGAGTAACAGGAGATAATAGACCATACAGTTGTATAATTTCTCCTGAGTACGCCAATACCTGATATGGGGTCGGAAACTGCTTTTGAGGCACAGTACAAAGTGAAGAAGGGAAACGAGCACCATATTTGAGTTCAGAATTTGCTGGAATGGTTTGTGGGTTCCATGTCACAGTGACAAAAGCCCTTGAGATGCCTAAAACAGTGGAGCTCCAGCACAAGTGACCCCCCATATTGGAAACTAGATGCATTCAGAATTTATCTAGCTGTATGGTGAGCACCTTGAACCCCCAGGTGCTTCACAGAATTTTATAATGTTGAGCCGTGAAAATGAAAAATAAATTTTTAACCACAAAAATTTTGTTTTAACCCCAATTTTTTCATTTTCACCAGGGTAACAGGAGATTATGGACCATACAATCAATTTGTTGTGCAATTTCTCCTGATTATGGCTATACCCCATATGTGGTTGAAAATTACTTTTGAAGTCTAGTACAAAGTGAAGAAGGGAACGAGTGCCATATTTGACTTCAGAATTTGCTTGAATGTTGCCATGTCACATTGACAGAGCCGTCCTCAACCTCATTGTACAGTAATTTCTGACACACTATCCTAGCCTGGATGCGCTACTGCAGAACGCACAGTTGCTGTGTGCTCAATTCCGCCGTTCTCACCCCTCAGCTTATCAACTTGCATTGCTATAGAGGTCTTTCGGCCTAACGGTTGACTGGTTGATATGCGACGTGCCATCACAGAATTCAACTTTGCACATGTTGCCGTGACTGTGTTAGCAGCGACAAGCCCTGGTGCAGTATGTCATGATGCATAGCCTGGGCCAACACAGTCCGGTCATGGGCCAAATCACACTTGCTGAGTGGGCACAGCTGAAGGACCTCTGCTCCCTTCTGCACAGTTTAACACAGCTACTAAGATGATTAGCGCTATTGATGCCGTCATCATTATCACTATCCTGGTTATCCACATGCTGGAGCACACTTTGAATAGTCTGCGACAAAGGGTGATGGTCCCAGAGGAAGAGAAGAAAGCAAAAGAGGATGCGGAAGGGATACCAATACCTCTATAGTCCGGAGTATCATCTCACAGGCAGGTGCCATGGTAGGGCTGGAGAACAGTAATCAAGAGGACTCATGGTACCAGACAAACTGTTAGTGAAGGTGCAGGAGCAGAGAAACAAATGGAGGATGAGGAGGAACATGTGATAGGCGCGTAAGAGGCAAGAGATGATGAAGATATTAATCTCCTGTCTGTTGGTGGGAGGGGATGGAGAAAGCAAACTTGGGGTTGGATCCTTTTGAATTTTTGTCTTCAAAAATGAAGAGTGGTTTGAGCTCACCAGTCACTCCTTGGAGGGTTTGTCATGCTCGGCAGCTAGTGTTCTCTCAGAACATGTCTTCAGCACTGCTGGTAATGTCCTGATGAATGAGCGCATTCGGCTGTCCCCTGAAAGTGTAGACCACCTAACTTTCATCATGATGAACAAGTTATGGCTCTCCAATGACTTTTCCACCCCAGTCGCTGACTGTTCACGCTAGGTGATGGTGTAGTTTTCATTGTGCTGCCTTGATCTCTTATTGTTGCAGTCTGTGACACCTTTGTCGTAGCTTCTGTGGCTGCTGTTGCTACTGCTGCTGAAGTTGCTAACAAGTGCCTTGATGGCGCTACAGTCAAAAGGTATGTTATGTCCACTGCTGATACTTTTACAATTTGGCTTTATTTAATGCTAATTTTATACTGAAAAACAGTAGCAAGGAACCTGGCAGGTAAGTTAGTACCGCCTGCCAATGATCCAATCTAACAGGATTGTGCATGAACAGCACCTGCTGACAACTCTTTTAGGCCTGTTTTAGATGTCAGTGATTCTGGTACGTTTGTGCTTTTTTTTATACGTACCAGAATCACTGACGTATGCAGACCCATTATAATCAATGGGTCTGCGC